>NW_008795021.1:4049243-4051354 GCF_000699145.1 Aptenodytes forsteri | reverse complement strand
GGTGACTTGGGAAGACAAACGCCATCACTCCACATGTCCCCCCCTTCCTTCTTCTCCCCCCCAGTTTTATATGCTGAGCATGACGTCATATGGTATGGAATATCCCTTTGGTCAGTTGGGGTCAGCTGTCCCAGCCGTGACCCCTCCCAGCTTCTTGTGCACCCCCAGCCTACTCGCTGGTGGGGTGGTGTGGGAAGCAGAAAAGGCCTTGACTCTGTCTGAGCACTGCTCAGCAATGACTGAAACATCCCTGTATTATCAACACTGTTTCCAGTACAAATTCAAAACATAGCCTCATACTAGCTTCTGTGAAGAAAATTAACTTTATCCCAGCCAAAACCAGCGCACTTCCAAACAAAAGTCCTTTCACCTCCAGCTAGCAGCTCTTTACACCAGCCAACAGGGAAGCTTAGAGATAATTTTATCCCCACCTTACTGTGTCCTCACTAAAACCTTGCCCTGTCACATGGGAGTCCTGTGATAGGTGTCCTGTCATCAGCTTACGCTCAACATAGGTGATGTAAAGCTGTTACTCTTTCTTCTCAGACCTTATTTCAATCCCATTTTTCTACCACAGATGAGAACTCCCACTCATTCCTTTTCCAATACTGTGATGCCTACAAAAATTCATAGTATCCTCTGGTATTCTGACAGTCCTGCTTATCCTTCTGATCAATGTCATTTTACTGTTTCTTGTACTCCCCCTTGTGTTTATACCTATCTGCTTTCTGTTTCCTTATTCTTACGCTGAATACTGGCTGGAACAGGGATTAGTGCTTTGTTCTGCATTTGAACAGTGCATGGAGTTGAAGTAGGTCCTCTGGTTAATGATTACAGCTCCCAGATGCAATGGTAATATAAATAAATTAAACAATGTTAATCATAACCTTAGTCACTTCATTCTAGAAGTTGAACAATATCCAAAGACCGTACAGTACCTCTGCATTATTTCTGAATTTCTGGGGATATTTACAGGGATAAAGATTTGAAATGTTAACAACCTGTGTGCAAACCAACAAATATCCAGGCTGAAACAAGCCTTTCAAGCACAGTAAAGCAAATCTCTGGTGGATTCATTAATGACAGTACTTGGCAGGCCATCAATCATCGTACATCCTTCCAAATAAACCTTTATATGCATCCTTGCTTCACACACAACCCCCTGAGCTTGAATACATTTTAATCCACATCCATCTACTTTTTCTTTCATAAGCAGTTACATTGGAGCTAAAGCTATATGCTTCACTCTATGATCTTGTAAGTGAAAGCCTGCCTGGGAGTCAGTAGGAAGCAGGTCAAGCTTATACTAGATAGTTAAAGAAGCTGCTAGGTGCCTGGGTAATTTTGAAAATCTCTCTAATCTCCTATCTATCTCTTTTGGCTCCCAAATTCCTTGGAAAATATGACTAACAACTATCTTGGCTGGCTTTGGGCAAATTACTCAATCTTTGTATTTGGATCAGATTTTTAAAGATACTAAGATACAGAAGGGCAGCATATAGTGGGTAAATCCAATGTTGAGAAACTGGAGAGGGTCCAGTATAGGGCTACTGAGATAGTCAAAGGCCAAAAGCACATGGCCTACAAGGAGAGGTGGAAGGAGTTGGGCTGGTTTAATTCGACGGAAAAAAAGGGTAAGGGATGAGTTAATTACCTGCCTATCACTAGAGGTGGAAGGAGTTGGGCTGGTTTAATTTGACGGAAAAAAAGGTAAGGGGTGAGTTAATTACCTGCCTATCACAGGTATCATTGCCTTGAAACAATTACAGAAATTATGGAGCTAAACCTTACTAGGAAGTGGTAAGTGATATAAAAATTGGCAACCACCACAAGCTGTGGTTTAAGAAGTTCAAACTGAATACTAGAGGGGAAAAAAATCATGAGAAGGTCAATGCAGTACTGACTCAGGTTGCCTGGAGAGGTTACGGAGTCTCCATGCTTGCAGCTTTTCAGGACTTGATTGGACAAAGCCATGGCTGACCTAGAATCATAGAATCATAGAATTATAGCATCATTAAGGTTGGAAAAGACCTCTAAGATCATCAAGTCCAACCATCAACCCAACACCACCATGCCCACTAAACCATGTCCCTAAGCGCCTCATCTACACG
>NW_008795021.1:4042157-4048024 GCF_000699145.1 Aptenodytes forsteri | reverse complement strand
GGCCTGTAGTTCCCCGGATCCTCCTTCTGGCCCTTCTTGTAGATGGGCGTCACATTGGCAAGCCTGTTCTGGTACCAGCGATAGTCATGTTTCAGGCAGGGGGGTGGACTCGAGGCCTTCAGAGGTCCCTTCCAGACAACATTTCTATGTTTCTGCAATTCTATGATGCAATTTCTTGAAAGCATCAAGACACTGGACATTTTGGAAATGTCGATGTCTTTAAAAAGCATCCCTTTGTACCTTAGTTGATCATCTGTAAAATGAATACCATACCTCCCTACTTCCCAAGGGGACTATCTGGATGAATCAGTTAATTAATTATGTGAAGCTGACATCTACTACAGATATGAATGCCAGAGTAAAAAAAAAAAAAAAACAACAACTAAATAAAAATGTGTGACAAAACCCTCCACTGGTCTAAACTGCTACAGCTCTAGTGACTGAAACAATATTACACTGATTTACTCCAGCTGAGCTACCAGCCCATGTTGTTTATTCATCCAAATGAGCAATTGTTAACTTGAATGCTGCTCAGTATGCATTATTAAAGTGAGGAATTTTTGCACTCTAAATATTGGCTCTCTAAAAAGCGATGTTTGCCCCAATTTAGTATCACCATTGGGGAAACTTCAGAGAGTTGTGAAGGACTCCAGAAAGAACTATGTTTAAAGGACTATACTTGCTGAAGACTAGTTATAGTAACCAACTACTAAGGACTAAATAAATATGCACACTTTGCAGGAAGAGAGACTGTTTATCACATTCTGTTAAAAGTGTAGCAAAAATTAATACCTGAAAATTCTAAGCTGTTATATTCTTTGAAAACCATTTCTATTTTGAAACTGTAATCTCCTATGCAAATCTGAAGGACAAAGGAAGGACCCTTACCATACTTAATTGGCTTCTGTGTTTGCCTGAGAAAACATTGCACAGTCAAGCAAAGCACCATAAATTTAAACAGTTTTCAAACACACCTCCCAGGAGACAGAAGAAAAGTTCATGAAAAGGTGAAGACTACAGTCATCAAAGCAGTGGAATCAGTGCCTGAGGAGAGGACCATCATTCATAGGGAATGGAAGGGTGCCAGATAAAGATGCTGCTGCCCAGACTTCTTCAACCCTTCCTTAAGAATAGGGCTAATTTCTTAAGGAGCCGTTAGAGAATTATGCTGTCTCCTTGAAAATGGGGCATCACTCAAGAAATCACTTCCAAGGAAAGAGGAAGTCTTTTCTGAGAAGCCAGGTCAACTTCACAGATAGTCTGGTAGAGAGATTGAATATGATAAGCATTGTAAAAGGGTTTAGATTAAGTTAAGTAACTCTTTATTGCTATAGAAAGCCAGCTGAGCTTTGAAGAAAGAGCAGGTGATCAATTTAATAGGGTAAAAGATACTGCTAGGAGTGGTCAGTAATTAATTAAATTGGAGACTAGTGCTCAGGTAAAAGACTGAGCAAAATCCAATAGACTTAAGAGCATGTACCAGTGAATTAGCCACTGGCAGTTTGAACAAACTTCCGTACTGTCATGTATAAAACCCATTTACTAGATGATCATTCATGCTGGTACAGTCCAAGAAGCAGGAGGTGACAGTGCTTCTATCCATAAGTACTTGTCATTTGGAACCCCCTGAGGGAAGATACTAGAAATAGAGCCTCTTCTTTAATAGTAATAAACTATGTTCATAGCTTAAGAAATATAGGATAATAGTATCATTAACAAAGAGAAAAGAACGCACAAATACAAGCCTCTATGTCAGCTATAACTCTTCTTCATAGGAGGCTATCTAAGGCAAAACAGCCTCACTCTTTGCAGACCACGCAACTCTGTTCTCTTAGTTCCCCAGCAACAAGAAGAGAAAAGTAGAGGGGAACACAAGCAGAGCATGACTGTGCTGCCGAACTGACAAGCCCGCACTGACAACTTCCTTCAGAGCTGCTATGAATGTTTCTACAGGGACAGCTGCAGCCGTCCTCACGTTCACGTTGCCCTTGTAAGTCAGTGCTGAGTCCAAACCACAGCTGCTTTTAGGGCTTACTGTCCAGTGAACACTCCTGCATCCAGGTGGGCTTGCAGCTTCCAGCCCCTGCATCTGGCCCTGCTGGAGACCAGCAAACTGAATACACAGGTGACTACACACATGCATATAAATATACTCAGTATAACTCTGATTGCTCTTTGGTTCCTTTAATATATAACGTCTTACTCTGAGTTTTCATAATTTTCCCTACACAAGTCTAACAAAATAACATTTTCAGTTGATTTCCAGTACGGTCAGCAAAAACAACTGATGTGCTTGGACTATAATAGAAGCTATTTACTAGCAGATACTGTTATGGCTATCCACATATTGAGAAACCGAGGCTATCTACTGTGTACACTGAGTGAGGCAAATGTCCTGGCAAAAATAGCATGTGATTATGTGGTTGAAGACTGTCTTAATGTATATGCATCAGAGGTACTCTCGTATTTCTAAATTTTTGAAAGCTTGGTTTTGCAGCCTTGGTAATGCTCTTTTAACATAATGTCTTATCTTTCCTCATGAACTACTTTCTGTGGCATAATTCCAACTATCACATGAGTCAAGAGGAAAACTATTATGTAGTGAAAAAACCACATGCAGCCTGAACTGGATAACTGATAGCAGTAGAAAGTTAGTGTCGTTGAAGATTGTGTCCCTAGTGCTAAAATGAAGTGTTCCAGGACATGGGCACTGACCCTGAAACTTGTTCATCTATACGTTATACCTATAAATTGTTAGAATAACCCCTGCCATGTTTTGGTCTGGGCCAGCTAGCCGTCTCCCAGATCAGCTGCTGGAAAAGGCCACGAGTGGCCAGAGATAGGCAACAATCAAACTGGGCACAGCCACTGTGTTCTGAAGTATAAATGCATAAAACAGCTCATATGTGGCCAGACAGTACTAGCTGGCTTCACAGTCAGAGCTTGGGCACTAGCCCTGTCTGGTTCAATAGTACAGGGGTAGCCTATTAGCTCTTCCTTCACAAGCTGATTCCACCTCAAGTGACGTTTTTCCTCACCTTTCTCCTCTTTACTCCAGTTCCACCAGGTTTCCTGATCCAGTCTCCTGGCTCAGTCCGAGTTTCCCTTCTTACCCATTCACCGCCGAGCTCACCACCAGTTTTCTCTACAGTGTCAATGTCCCAGCTGATAACAGCTGATGCCATGCAAGGCTAGAAGGGAGTACGTAAAGTGTGAGCACTTCAAGTGTGGGGTCAAAAACTCTTGGAGCCCAGTCAGGAATGTTGCCCACAGCGGATGACTCAGTCTACATCATACACCAGCCCACAGTATTTTCACATACCAGATACCAGCATTGTAAGCGCTTCCTTTGGCAACTGCAATAGCCACCATAGCTCTGGCAGTCTTCTAATCACAAATCAGAATGAACCTACTTCCTAACAAGCTGTTTATTGAGTGACCAGCAGACCAAGCATTATTTGCTGCAGAAAATCAGGAATAAATGCATATTTACAAACGTGAGAGTTTTCAGTTCTTGACAGCACCAGTTTTCAAATCAAAATGGGGAAAAATCACAGAATACATTGCAAAGTTTTCATTCAGGTCTGCTGTAATATTGAAGATATCCTCTTTGTGCTGAAGCTGTTTTCATTAACAAATTAACAGTTAGAGGAGTTGAACAGTGCAGAGAGCTGTATTTGCTCTGTTGTGGAAGGAAGGACCACAGTTCTCATACGAGACAGTGAGCCCATGTTCACATGTGCTCCTGTGAATGACAGTTCTGGCACTAATAAGTATTATGGTAGTTTGATGCATTTGCACATAGGCTGATGAAAATGTTATGTAGTATAATCTGAAAATAATGTAAAAATATAAGATTATTTAATTGTCTCTGTCTACCCTTGTTTTCTAATCCAGAGTTGAAAAGAGAGATGTGTCCCTATCTACCTGTTTTATAATGTGTTAAACATTTCCTGCCATGTTTTTCAATAATTCTCATTTAATTTATGAAAGTTTAGAAAGCTTAGAAAATGGATGAACAGTAAAATAAGAGTTATACTTCATGGCAAATACAAAAATATTTCAGTACAACCGTTTTAAGCTATTGGGATACCAGTGCCATTTCTTTGGATGAAAGAATTCCTTTCAGTTTTGCTTTCAGGTTATCAGAGGCTCTGGTAACAGATATAACATTTCTCTGAGTACAGAAGGCAGCAGAGAAACATCTCTAGCTACTCCTAGAGGAGGGTGATATGACAAGGAGTAGTTGATGTGTCACAGTGGGGACAAAAAGGAATTACTATATAAAACTGTGTATCTATAAATGTAATTTCCAATAAAGACTAGATGGGTTATGCGGAGTGCTGTCTTCATCTCAGAGGGATTCATAGGAATAAGTCAGATACCAGCATTGTAAATGCCTCTTTTGGCAACTGCAATAGCTACTGTAGCTCTGGCAGCAACTCACATGAAGTTTTAGGCTTTAATGTCACTTTTATTGGCAGATGGAGCACAGGCCAGGAAAGCAGTATTTTCCTCTTCTCTCTTCAGAAAGCACTGAGGGATCTTTTAATTTCCACTTGAATAATCACCAGAAACAGGCACAAGTCTGGTTTTGGCTTTTTTCTCGTGCCTTTTTGAAGTAGGTCATTTTCTCAGATGGCTTTTGAAAACTGTTATCTATTTGAAACGTGTCCTGATAACATATTTGATGCCAATTATGCACTCTCTGCCCTCTCCTCAGCAATTCTGTTCATTTATTAATTTGTTCTAAAGTGGCTAATACATTGTGCCCTTAACACCTGAGAGCTGCAGCAGTGGTCTGTAAACTGCTGAGTATTATATTCCACTCTATTCAAGATCCCCTTCTTCAGCTGAGGCACCATCTGGGCCACCCACCATATCTGGGTTTCAGAGCTCCCTCAAGACCAAGAACAGAGCATTTCTAATAAGGACGTGACAGCTGAGTTAAAAAAAAAACACAAAAAAAACCCACAAAAAACCCTATACAAATCCCTCCATTTATTTATCTTAAAGACCTGTGAGAAATAAACACGGTGTATGCAACAGGCAAAGATGACAGTTTTTGGCACTGACACATCCCAAAGAGCTAGAGAGTGTCAGACCAGCACGTACAGCAACCCTAGGCTGCAGCAGGTTTAGACGGTAGCTTTCAAAGAGAAGGGCACTGTGTTTGGCACTTAAATTAGCATAGGAAGGGGGAAAGAAGACAGAGGACCAGGAAAGGGAAGGACATTCTATTCCCTCATCTCTTCAAAACTGACCAGAAATGCAATAAACTCTGAAGTAAAACATTTTAGCTAGCATGAGGTGACAGCTGCCACCCTTTAAAAACGATAACTGCTAGGTAAAATGACCATAGACATTATGTCACACAAGCCATTTTTAAGTTAGAGAACAAAAGTTATCCCACAGTACATCATCAATCTCAATGATACAAGCAGGGAAACCAGCCCCAGCAGGAGCGCACACTAGCAGGAACCAGTCATGCTTGACCCAGCTGAGCTGCCTGTGAACAGTGGTGGTCTGTTCCACAGAACCTCCTGTCCTGTACCTACCATCCCAGTGTCTCGTACCAGCCACCAGTGCATGAGGTGACACAGGTAACGTTGGTCAAGTTTGAAACTTTTACTCCCCTGACTTCTCTGAAGAGGGAGAATTTTACAGGCAGAATAGACCTCCAGACTGCCAAATTTTAAAATTTGTTTTATTGAGAAATAGAATTAGAATCATATAGAATCATTAAGGTTGGAAAAGACCTCTAAGATCATCGAGTCCAACCGTCGACCCAACACCACCACCCACTAAGCCATGTCCCTAAATGCCTCATCTACTCGTCTTTTAAATACCTCCAGGGATGGGGACTC
>NW_008795021.1:4033965-4041986 GCF_000699145.1 Aptenodytes forsteri | reverse complement strand
TCCTTACATCCAATCTAAACCTCCCCTGGTGCAACTTGAGGCCATTTCCTCTCGTCCTGTCGCTAGTTACTTGGGAGAAGAGACCAACACCCACCTCGCTACAACCTCCTTTCATATATACATGCCATGTACTTATTCTGGAAAACTGAGGGCACTAAAGCAGTAGCTATAAAGGTGATTCCTTGTTTCTAACAGATCTTGTTCCAAACAACCTCTGAGAAACCTTCATCTACTGAACAGATGAGCTGAACAGATGGGTTACTGAGTTCGCTTGTTCCTGAGGAAGGATACTAATAAGTTGGTCTTCACAGACTGGTAGGAGACCTTTTAGACTATGCCTACTTGGAGCAAAGCAGTGAGGTATCTCTCTGCAGGAGCTGATAGACATCCATGCCAGGGTATGCACCCATGCTGGTGTCCTGAAATCTGTCATCTTGGACATACTGTCATATTACCACATCTATTTTCCACCTCTCTGCTAGCTTCTTTGGCACAAGCTGTGGAACCACTGCACTGAGTTCTGCTATGCGATGTTGACATACCCTTAGATCTTCTGGGCTCAGACCAACAAGGGCTTTGTAGGTAGGGATCAGGATATTGAACTTGACTTAATGTTATGAGAAGCCTGTAGGACCAACATTGATAACACGTGTTACTGAATACATGCACTACAATGCTCCATATCAATAAGAAGTTCCTAAATGCTGATGGCGAATATATTGTATTACCATAGGTCACATTCTGTAAATAACAAAAAATGTTTTTAGAAGGCCCACTCACCTCCACCCGGATGGGACAGATGGTTCCAGCCACCCAGGCACAGCAGAAAGCATTAATCACAGACAGAAACATCATGACCAAAGTCTATCAGGAGAGAATAGTCAGAGGAGGAAATAAATGGGCTGTGACATTCACATATTATATCCAACATGTGACAGAACAGAAACCAAACTCAGTTGGGGATCCACTGGTTAACAGATTTAAGTTTGATTAACTTAATCGTAGCAGTTGATAAGACTATCTTCTCTTCCTGTTTCTCAAGACTGGTACTACATGCATTTTCCCTTTGTTCTGTGTGGACTTCTCAGTATTCAATAGTATCTGTTCATACTTCAGAAAATTCTTAAGAAAGCACAGCTAAACCCCATGTACACTAAGATAACTAATGGAACATGGCATTGACCTAGAGGTATTGAGTGCTTTTGAAAGGAAAACACCTGTTTTTTCACTTTTCACATATTTACACAGTAGCTAATAACACATGAATGTAAGGAGACTTGGTATTCTCTCTCAAATAGAGAGTAAAGACTAGCACCACAGAAACATGTAAATTTATGTCAGTACCTAAATAACGAATCATGTCAAAATACTAAATCAATTTCAGTTCTTATAAATGATAACAGATGTGATTTAAAATGACTCTCCCTTGAAGTACTAAAGGGATTGCTATAATTAATCATCTGAAATCAAATACATCATTTGTAAACTTGTTGAAGTCAGACAACCCAACATACAGTTTTTCCGATCAGTTCCCAAAGGATTATAGCCTATTTTAAATAGCTGCACTGTTTTTGTTAAAGACTTGCCACACTTGACTCCAGAGATGATAATCTTTCAGGGGAGAGGGTGAAGCCATTACTATGTGTTGTGTTTGTCACACATCCAAAGCTACCGGTGCAGGCACAGGAGCTTACATTCTGCATTCAGATGCAGTGGTGTAAATCTGGCACCACCATTAAAATCCACGCAGTTATTATGAATTGGCATTAGTGTAAGCAGAATTTGGTCACAGTGCATATTCCTTCTCATTAAAACTCTAAAGCATTTTGAAAGCCCTCAGGTAAGAAGTACTGAAAGAAATGTAAAGTGTATTAACAGTTATTGATGTGCACACTTTCATACATAGCAAGTCTGAGTATAAACTGCAAAGGACTATGGAAAAGGAAGTCTGGAGCCTCTGGGAGACATAGCACAACCCAGTTCAAATGCTGGGGAATGAAAGCACTCTCTGTGCTCCCACACCTGCTCTAACAGACACTGTGTGCCTGGCCCAGCTCTGACTCCCTCAGTGACTGTGTACATCTAGACTGGAGCTGAAAATCTGGTAGTCCTGTACCAATTTAAAACATGTGATGACTGGCTTGTGATCTCAAAGGTGTGCACATTGACAGCTACTGATATGGCCTCGGTTTTCATGTTTATTCAAACGGGCATGAATATTCAAGAGCATCAAATTTACAGAGCATAGAGAAACACTCTCTAAATTGTTTTACCCCTCCTATACTCTTCCCATCTTAGAGTAGTGGAGCTGGGCTACAGGTAACTAAAGCATGTTCAGCTAATGGCTGGATGTCTGCTCCACAGAGGCGGCTCCCAGCTCCCAGATCCCTCTCGAGCCCACACAAGTGTGTGAGTGAACAAGTGCAGGGATAACTGCACTTTGGGTTGTGCAAATGCCTGTACCCAAATCTTTCCTATTCACATCGCTTCACATCTACCATGCACATTTGTTTCCTGTGATTGCTTAGGGATGAACATTAATCATATTTTCTGGACATAGTAATTGTTTGAATGGAGTCCTAATCATCTTTTTTTTCTATCTTGTTTTTCCCTTTACTTCTGTTTCTTACCTTTTGCTATTTTCTTTTGTGGGAGTCCACCATCCCTCTCATCATGAAGGTCATCCCACCCTCTCTGTCTGTAATTTTGGGGTTTTGTGATCCCTTTTTTCCCAGCTGCTTGCAAGAGCTGCCAGCTAGGGTGGCTCCGTAACTCATCTGCAGATCCCTTGTCAGTTTGAATGGACTCCAGCAGTCGCTCCAGCTCTCTGTATCATGTTGCTAAGCAACACGCTTATTGGAAGGGCTTTTTCTTATTATTATTATTATTATTATTATGTTTATTATTTGGAGAGGTAAACTTTTTGTTACATTGCAACCATTTTAAAAATACTTTCATGACATAATTCCCATCAGTTCAAAATACAGGAAAACGTTGCTCAAGGGAGTGAAGGAGCAAAGCAAATGAATCCTGCTGTGGTGCAGAGATAATGTGACATTTGTCTGCATGGGTACTGCTATACAAAAAAAAATTGACAGGTATAACAACACAGCCTTATGTTTTGTGGCTCAGAAAGCTTTGCATACAGAACCTCATCCTGATACTAAGTCTTCACATTCCTTGCCAAGTGACTGGAGGGGGAAGAATTAAAATTAGTCTTAGTTAGAAGCTAAGGAAACAGTGGGAATATTAATGTTCTAATTAAAAGAAAGGAATCTTGTACACCCAGCGAAGCCTCTCTGTAGACCAAGTCCTTGAAAACAGAATAAAAGGAAGTTGCAATAGATGGGTACTAAAGAGATTTCTTCTTTCTTTTTTCACATTTTTCTAATGTTATTAGAGCAAAGCAGTAACTCCATTTTAAAGAAGGCAATTTCACTATAAGCAGTTATTTATATTGGGGAAGATTAACAAGACAAAGGACTGTGAGTTAGGAGTCTGGTTTTTAATCCTGGTCC
This sequence comes from Aptenodytes forsteri, assembly GCF_000699145.1. Classification (NCBI taxonomy): domain Eukaryota; kingdom Metazoa; phylum Chordata; class Aves; order Sphenisciformes; family Spheniscidae; genus Aptenodytes; species Aptenodytes forsteri. The sequence continues at coordinate 4,038,468 of NW_008795021.1, read as the reverse complement.
TTCAGAGACTTTCTGCGTAACCTTAGATAAGTCATTTATCCTCTGTGCTTGATTATCTTGATATAAATTTTAGGTGTTTCCTTCTTACCTCATAGGATTCACCACAGCGGAGTCAATTAGCTTTTCTAGGACATCTGGAGATCTTTTGGTGGAAGATGCTCCATAAATATAAAGTAATATTTTAAAGGGATTAGAACTTCCCATAAAAATATTCTTCTCTGGCTTGTACAAGGCGCTTTTGCTTTCCGCTTGAGAGATTATTTTTGTAACCATTTCTGCCCTCCCCCCAAGTGTATGACTGAAATATTCAAAATTTGTACATGACTTTTGGGTTTATGAGAGATGCCAGTTTGAAAGGTATAAAGATGGAAGCAATCTAACCACAGGGGAGATCCAAAGTTAGTGATAAAAAGGCACGAAGTCAGTTGTTATGCCTAACAGACAATACTGCTCCTTATCTTGACACAGTAGTTTTTCTCCCAATGCTTCTGTAGTTATCTCTATTAATACAGACATTTAGACACTTGCCTCATTTGAAGGTAAATAGTCTCATGCATCTCTAAGGGACTGTTTCTCTGCTTAGATTTAGGAATGTAAGAAGGAGGAAGGATGAAGATTACAGCTTGTCAAATAGGATTTGTTTCATCTATGAGTAAAATAATACATTTCTACAAATACTAAAGGAAGTACCTTGCTCTAAAAAGTTAGAGGACCAGGAAAAAGGGCAATAACAAGTGATGCAGAAAATTTATTTATATTCTAGTCTTCACTCCTCCCAAAATTAGTTTGCTAAGGCTTAACAAAATTAAATTTAACAATCAGCAGGAAAGTAAGGCAAAAAAAGAAGTTCAATATTTACTAAATTAATGTATTCTATTCAGCAGGGTCTTATGACTTTCACCATATGCACTAGGGAAAAGGAATTAGGACAAACCATTTTTATCCCTTTGGGCTCAAGAACATTCTCAGAAATCTACCGAGTTTCAACCAGAGAAGTCCCAAAGGACTGGAAAATGGAATCTTTAAAAAAAGGGGGATGGGGGGCACAGGGGAGGGATCCAGAGAATTGCAGAGCAGTTGACTTCAATTCCCAGAAAGACTCTGGAACAAACTCTTAAACAATCAATTCAAAAGCAGCAGAAGACCGTAAGATGATAAAAGACAGCCCACTTGAGTGTGTTAAGAACTGATGATGTTAAACCAATCTAATGTCCCTGTCTGCCAATATAATTGGCATAATGGATTAAAGGGAAGCAGTAGATATAATGTATCTTGCTTCAGCAAGGACTCAGAAACTGTCTTGAGACACATTCTTCTAAAAAGGCTGAAGAAATATTACCTAGGTCAATTGTTCTTACACCGTAAATACAAATATCAGCAGTGCTACATGAACCACTTCGCAGTGATATGCAGCAGCAGCTGCTTCTGCGCCAAAAGCAGTAGGCGTGAAACGTGCACTTCAGGCTTAGCTGCAAGAGCAGGTTGAGACAGAAGATGTGGCTGCAGAGGTCACGTGGGTTTAAGTGGGTGAAAGAAAGGGAAATGGGAAGTGACGTATGATAAAAGGAAACAGGGGAAGTGAGAATTATGGATCCTGATTTAAGCACTTAAAGCATACCTAGAGGAGCAGGGCAGGTAGGGAGCATCAGGTTGGAGAGGCAGAGATGGTCAGTGGCTTATAGGTTAGAAATCATAGAATCATAGAATCACAGAATAGTTTGGGTTGGAAGGAAGCTCTAAAGGTCATCTAGTCCAACCCCCCTGCCATGGACAGGGACATCTTCAACTAGACCAGGTTGCTCAGAGCCCCAAGAATCCCCCAGAATCCAGACTGGTAAATTAGAGGGTACATGAACATATTTTTGTTTGGGCAATAGACTCACCATAGTGGACTGTGCATCCATTGTAACATTGATCCGTGCCTACATTTTCAAGAGGTTTAGAATTTGGCAAATGATCTGTGTTGGAGCTAGTGGACTTTTGCTCTGTCAGAGCTGCCCACGGTCCAGAAAACCTGGACAAATGTATAAAAACCCTAAATTTCAAAGATGAAAAATAGTCTGACTATTATGACAAACTCTTTAATGGACACAGAGAAGTGAAATGCCACCTAGGAAAGTTGTAGAAATGCTTTCTTTCAAGGCTTCCGGTGACTCTGATATTCATCTGTGAATGAATCTTTATGCTGCTTCAGAAAAGAGGATTATGCTGGATAATCCTGTGAGGTCTTCTCCAGTCCTGCATTTCCCTGGGGACATTCTTTTACTGGCAGTTTAAAGTCTGAAGTGGCACTACACTCTCTGGACAAGGTCCAGTGAAACAAAGGACAATCCTGCCACCAAAGCCCAGACTTGCAGGAGACAGACAGGCTGAAAAAGCTGACCTCTGTTCCTCGGAGCTTCACCTAACAAGTGTGCTAGCAGGAAGTCTGCCTATTATCTGCCCTCCTTTGTTATTCTCAAAAGTTTTTTTAAGAGCAAAAGGAAACACCCTATGTATGAGAAGCTAAAAATTTACTGTTAAGCTGGTGAGTGCTTTAACAGTCAAGTAAAAATATAACAGTTACTGTTAGTCCAGTTGCAGGAATACCAACACTCATTGTCCAAATTGATTTTTAAAAAATCCTGCTTAATACCCTTAAAATTGTTATACAGGAAAACCTACAAATAGGGACCCTTTTTCTTGGGTGTCATGCTCGTCCTTCCAACGTAGCTTGGCGAACGCAGGCTGACAACTTCCTGCTCCTCGAGCAGTAGAGGCAGATGTTATGACAATCCATCAGCATCCTGCAGTCCTCAGTGGGAGGAGGGGGATGCTCACAGTGGGACTTTCTTCTCAGTCCTGGGACTGCTCGTTTTCCTTCCCTGGGCTGCCAGCTGCAGCCTGGCAGTGGCCCCCAGCCTCTCCAGCCCCTCCCACCCCCACCCTCAAAGAGCTATGGTTTGTCAGGCAGTGACTGGGGAAGGGAGGAGGGAAGGGTGTCACCCCCTCCCCAGTGGGACCACCCCCAGAGCTGAAGCTGGAGCAGGGGAGGCAGCAGTCACTGGCCCCAGGGCAGGGGTTAAACCGACGACACCCAGCTCAGGCCACGGCGAGGCTGAGCCACTGCACTGCTGGGTCAGCGCTCAGCTGGGGCCCTTATGCAAGCAGGCAAACAGCCTAAACTCATGGAATTTTACTTAATTTAATTTAGTGCCAATTTATATGAACTTTTAACTAGTTATTCAGACATTTAGGAATAAAGGAAAAGAAGACAACGTACCAGCCGAAACAATTTTCTTCTCCTTTCCCCATGTTCAGCTTCGGTCCAACACCTCTCCTCCCTCCAGCACCTCTCCTCCACCATTCCTCACCCCAGCTCCCTTGTTTTCAGTGTGCATTACACTCAGACCCTCCTAATCCCTTGGGTGAGGCGATGGGTGGTGCAGGAGGTTGGAATCTGGCTGTAATGGTTTCTTTCTACCCCTCCTTGCTTCTTACTCATTTTCCTCCACTGCTCCCTGCTTCTTACAGCCCCTCTGCTCATCCAGGAGCCTCAGTCCCTTTGGGGACGGCCCTGTCCCAGTGTGGGTTACCCATGGCTGCAGTCCCTCAGGAGTGTCTGTGCACCAGCATGGCTCACCCATGGGCCACAGTCCCCTCAGAGGCACTCTTGCTCTGTCACAGAGCACCTCTTTCCAAGAGTGCATCTCCAGCTGTGTCCGCAGCAAGTGTCCCCTTCCACACCCCGCGTCCGGTGTGTCCTCACATAACTCCTCAAGTGAGTCCACATGTATCTCCTGCCTCCGGCAGCTTCCACCCTTTCTTAAACACATCTGAGGACCATGAGCTCCTCTGACTGGCTGCAGTTTTGGGGCACAGTGTGGTGTTTCCAGCTGCTGCTGAGCCATCTGGAACTGGCCATGACCTCCCCAGGCAGTTCCTGCCTCCTCTTACACAGGTCACCCTGCGGCCCCGGTGGCACACACCCCACCAGGTATGACCAATGCAACCTTTAATAGGAAAATTAATATTCAAGACAAGCCTGTATGTCCTGAGAAAAAGAAATGGGCTTCAGGAGACATCATGGGCTAGGAATTGTCTTTGAGATAGTGTGCTGGTTTTGGCTGGAATAGTCAATTTATTTTCTTCATAGTAGCTAGTATGGGGCTGTGTTTTGGATTTTTACTGGAAACAGTGTTGATAATACAGGGATGTTTCAGTCATTGCTGAGCAGTGCTCAGACAGAGTCAAGGCCTTTTCTGCTTCCCACACCACCCCACCAGCGAGTAGGCTGGGGGTGCACAAGAAGCTGGGAGGGGTCACGGCTGGGACAGCTGACCCCAACTGACCAAAGGGATATTCCATACCATATGGCGTCATGCTCAGCACATAAAACTGGGGGGAAGAAGAAGGAAGGGGGGGACATGCGGAGTGATGGCGTTTGTCTTCCCAAGTAACCGTTACGCGTGATGGAGCCCTGCTTTCCTGGAGATGGCTGAACACCTGCCTGCCGATGGGAAG
>NW_008795021.1:4012802-4033904 GCF_000699145.1 Aptenodytes forsteri | reverse complement strand
TTTTACTCTTCCAATTCCCTCCCCCATCCCACCAGGGTGGGGAGTGAGCGAGCGGCTGTGCGGTGCTTAGTTGCCGGCTGAGATTAAACCACGACAGATAGGAAAAGGGTCCTCTGTGTGGGCCCCCTGAGCCTGCTCTGAGCATAAAAATCAAATGGTCCCCATACAAAATTACATAGGATTTCAGCTCTGAAGATGAAGGACTGAGGGCTGAAAGTGAGGTTAAGGCTGGTTAAGGGTAACAGAGCAAAGTTCCTTTAGCAACCTGGGATTTACGTATTTCCTATTCTTTAAAGCTTTGGGAGACATCCTACTGTCACAGTGAACGCTCTGTGAATTCCTTCTTCAAATATTGCAAATATTTGGCATGACATCTTTAATCAGTCAGTCTTTATAGACTGAGCAGTACATCCATTTGAAACTGGCAACAGCATAGATTATTATTGAAAAAATATATCTGCTACTAATGCCTATGTACATTCCTTAAAAGAAGATTAATTCTTTAGAATAGTAAAAGTCTATATAATTAGGAGTAATGGAATCCAATTAGGAGGAAAAAATCAAGGAATCAGCAAATATCTCTGACAGTGACATCTATTTGGCTGGGGAATGGCATCTCAAGGAAAATTATGTGCACTCCATCTTTTGTTCAGTTCATATTTAAATGCCCAGAACTTCAATAAATGTTCAATATAAAGCAACCCTGCACTGACAGAGTGTGAGTTACAGCCTTACTTCATCTAACTTCTGTTTTTATATCATATTTCTTGAATTCCAAAAAGAGAGGTTTCCACATAAACCAAAAAAGCCATTATTTATATTCTCAATATAGATTAGACTACAGTCAGAAAGAAATACTTATAGATAGCTACAGCAATTTAGGAGCTTTTTGCATTGATTTATTGATGGCTACTCCAGATTTCAGCTGCACTAAAAGATGCAAATTTCCACCTGAGGTTGCAGTCATTGCTTTCAAATCACCAAGTATATTCCATCAATATTTACGGATATTGCCTCCAGAAGAATAAAAAAATACAATGTAAGCATCAAATGGGTCCAAATCCAAAGCTGCACTAGAATATACCTTCCTTTTGGCATACACTGAAATAATCATTTGTTGTTGCTATAAATTAAAACTCTGTCAGTCAATCAGTTTCTTCAATGACTGCCTCTGACCTGCTGGCAATATTTTAGAAATGGGTGGCTTCAGCCACTCACAAGGGACAATCTGTACTCAGTATCTCACCAATTTATTCTCACCCATAGCCAATGAGGCAAGTGATTTTCCTGCTGGGTTAATGACCTCTGATTGTGCTGTTCCTACAGTTTCACTAGCCTGGCCTCACACCATGCATTGGTCTGATGCAGATGCTGTCAAGATAAGGAATCCATGTTATAGTCAGCATTTGTTTTGGTGAAAATAAACTAGGATATTTTAAAGGGGAATAATAGGAAGAAACATACCACTTATGAAGCGCTGTTGAAGAAGAGAGTGTAATTTTTAAATTATTTTAATAGACAAGATGGTCTTCAAGGGTCAAGTCCTCCCACGCTAACATAAGCAGGCTGGAGTGCAGCAGCACAGAATACTGTCTACCATCTCTGCAGGTTGGCAGTGTGTTCTCTATCCTTGACCCTGCTTTGCTTATATGCAGACCTATAGCTTTGCAGGGACAAGTATTTCACCATAAACAGAAGAAAAGAGAAAAAAAGAAAAAAAAGAAAGAACCTATATCATGAATCAATTAGTCTGATAAAATTAAATACTGGACTTCAGATTTTATAGCCATTTTATATTTCCCATAGCCTCATTTGAGCAGAGGAAAGCCATTTTGGTTGAAAGATCATGGAGAAGAACAAAGTTATTTGAAAGTCATCTATCAGCAGTAAAATCCTTTCTTAGTCTGAAAATGAGGATTTATTTCCAATGAGAATACCCTTAATTTAATCAAGTGATCATTGTGCAGAATCTGTGGCAAATGCAACATGATTCTGTAAGAAAGACCTTGAAATCTAAAGGCATATATATAAATCAACAGGCTTCAGTTAGAAATCTGTTATAATTAGAGCTGATTGAGGAAGACAATTCATATTTATAGGCTGAGACTTATTAAGCTTACTATTTACACACCTCGGTTCAATAACCAGTTCCATGAGCCAACTTGAAACACCTTGGAAAATATGCCATAGGTATCAAATGGCAATAGAAATAATGGCATGTTTACTTACAAAAAATGCAGTGGTTCTCAGGGACTTATCAGGCACTTCAGAAAAACAGAAGAGAATGTATCTATACAACCACAGTAAATTATCATCTTTATTGTTCCACCAGCATTTTTTTCCCCTTTACCTGGTCTTAATCCAGCCTGTGTATTAATTAATCGTCATTATTTAAATCTTAAATCACATTGCAGAGTACTTGGGATTCAGCCCATTGGTTAGTAATTAACCTACCTTGCCTTTAGTCATAAACCTTTACATTGCAGCCCTGCTTTTGATATATGAATCAACAAGTATGAAAGACTGAAACTCGGTTCAGATTAATAGCTGACCAACCATAAAACAGATTTTTCCATTTAAAGTCACCTCTTACTCTTTGAAACTTACTGCTTTCTCAAAGGTAGGTTAACACGACACAAAACTGTGACTTAATGCACCACGAAATTTAAGATTTCGCACACAAATGACAGTGACAAGATTCCTATTGATTTGCCACCTCTTGCAAGTCGGTATGTTTGGCATATTCCTGCCAGGAAAGCTCCGCAGGTTTCTGCTGATCTGTTAGTGTAACTGAAGGCAACCATCTGTATCTCCTATTTGCTTCTGTGGCTGCAACCAGTCAGTTTAAGAAAGAAGGGAGCACTGAGCATGTGCATTACACCCTTTCAGGGAAACAGGGGACTCATGTTCTCACTCATGACGTGTCTTGACCATCCCTCTGGACTCTAAGCACCTCTGTGACCACCTTTGGGCCTGCAGAGTAGAGCCAAAGTAAGGTTCAGATTTGGACCATTTCCATTCTAACTTGCCACATACCTAGTAACTGCATTTGTACCCTTCCCTCCACCTAGGACAGAGCTGGCTAGATGCTTTTACCAGGCTATGGGTTCTTACTTCCTTTCCAGAAACCTCTCACTTCTGGTAGCACCAAATGAAGTTCTTCCTTGCTTCCTTCCTTTTCGACATGAGGCTGACCTTCCCAAGACAGGCTGAGCCATTTCGCTGTTCATTTATACTCACTTTGTGGACTGGGCAATATGCAAGCAGCACCTGGCAGATTTTAGTAAGGCAGTGGTGGGAGCAGACAGAGCTGCATATGGAACTACTAGCAACTGATGTAAGGAATAATCATACCCGTTTATGCAGTAGGGTCCAGAACTGAAATGGAACCAATTATATTTTCCCTAGGCCACCTCTTTTGTCGCCTCCCTTTGCTACAGAATAGGATTCTGGGAAGCACTGATTAAAAAAGAGGGGGAAAAAATAAAGATACATGGAAAAGAGAGGGAGGGAGAGAAGGGATTTAGGAAAAGAAATGGAGCTTCAGCTCAAGGCATTTGGTAGATGTCACAGTAGCAAGCCCTAAAGAGGCAAAATCAAAGCATAATCACCAATATTTTAATGATATTTCTGAAACTAGAAATTTTGGGGACCTAACTGGATCTGGATGAAACATTCGTCTCTTTCTTGATTAGTCAAACCTCAGAAAGAGATTTGTGGCCCATTTAAATTACTAATATCTGAATTACATTTAATTCCTATTTGACTACAAGCAATTGATTTGGTTTCATCACAATGTAATTACTAAGATTACTTAAAAAAAAAAGAGTATGGGAAGATTTCTTGGCTCCTGCACAGACATTGGGGGAAAATAAGGGCAAAACAGCCCATAACCAGTTACTATTTTACCAAATTTCTCCTAAAATGAAATTTTTTAAGAACAAAATAAATATTTGTACTACTAGGGACATTTCCACAAGATTAGAATGACCTTAAAACAAGATCATGTCTAAGTGTATTTATTTGACTATGTCCCTTTAAAAGAAAAAAGTCTAATGCTATGAAATAGGAGCTCATTACATCATTGCTTAGATCAGCTTTTTTGGACCCTTTATTGATATTTTCCACCTCCCACAGCCTCATTATCAGACTGGCAAGGTTCTTGCTTATTTTTTCTTATTCCTTGTGGAATATATAGATTTCAGATCATTTTTATCCTGTACTTAACTTTCTTCCCATGCTGGAATTAATCAGTCTTTTTACACACTTGAAAATCTAGAAAAATGCACCACCTCAGATTTACCCATTTAAAGTAATTACCTTCAGTATGATTAATAAATGAGTACATTACTGACATGTGGAGGTGGTTTTGTTCATTTGATATTCTTTGCCTGACCAGCAGTAGTATAATAGCAGGAATATTAAAAAGCAACAGGGAACTAACGTCACCCTACTTTTACAGGACAAGCAAGTATTCTTATGGAAAAAGAGGAAACTTTCCCTGGAGGAAAAGCATGCTGTTGGCAAGGCATTGAGCTGTGACTCAGGGTATCAAAAGTCATTTTCCTGTTCCGCCACAGATTTCCTCTGTTATCTTGTACAAGACTGCTTAGGCTGTGTGCCTGAGCAAAAGATAAAAATATCTTCCTTCCTTTGACTGCTGTCATGACTATTTATCATATGCTTTTCAAGGAAAAAAATATTTCATCTTTTTGCACATGTCTGTGAAGGGAGAGACTGAGCCGCCAGGCAGACATAGCCTATAGTCTCCCTCTGCTCATCACAAGGGGAACATGAGATCCGAAATTCACTGCTCAGCTAAGTCACACTCAGTGAGCACTAGCCAGTCTCCCAGGCTTTTTGACCAGGCATGTTAGATGCCCGCTGAATACTCACTACAGAGTGTTATGGCAGATTTTAGAGCAGAGTTCATACAGATTTCTGCCATTTGGAATACTTAACCAACAAACTGACGATTCTCATAAAGAAGTTCTTTTTCTTGATATTGCCAAAATTAAGCCTAATACCATATTTTTCCAAAATACCACAGGGAAAAATAACAATGATTAATTATTAGGAAGCCATGTATTTTACTATGTGTTTTTCCTCTAATATATAGACACAGCTTTAGCTATAGATACATACATGCTTCTCAAATGCAGTCTTATTGTTGCTGTTAATTTCACAAGTTGAAATGAAGGCTTGCTTGTTCTAGTAGTTAAGATTAAATTCAGAATTTTCCAATTTAAATTATATTTAAGCAAAAGAATACATTCAGACACTTTAACAATTAATCAGAATTACTCTATTTGGTTTGTTTTCTTATGGTGCCCACTAAAGGAGGTGTCTTTACAGAATGTACGGAATTTCAGATGACACTGAATATTCTAAACCTGGAACTGAAAAATAAGCTTAGGAAAAATAGTTCTAACTGAAAAGCCTTTCTTTTTTTGCTGGGGTCAACCTCTGCTGATCCTAACAATGTCAGAGTATGATTCAGAAAGGCAAAGTGAGATTCAACTCCAGACTAAGACACCTACCTTTAGATGGCTACGTGAGAGGTATACTAGGTGTCTAAGTTCCTACTATAATCAATGAAGATCTAGCCAGTACAGTCAGTGGTGACTCAGGATTAGTTCAAATCACTTAAAGTAGACATCTGAATTTGGTTAGCTAAACTGCATTTTAAACCTTATTAGCTGTATTGATTAGATTTCCAATAATCTAGGCTGAATCCTGCCTTTTTTATCTCCAGTTGACTACTCCCACACCATTTGTGTTTGGTTAGTGAAAACAGATGTCTTGCAATCATCTGGAAACACCAAACAGTTTGTGGGGCCTTGTAATAAGCAGCACTGTAAGGTCCTGCTTCCTATATGGGCTGCACCTGTCATAGTTTTTGTATTTTGAACAACTTATATTTGTAGTTACACCTCCAGGGCTAATGAAGCCTTGAAATGGTAGATTCACAGCTCATGGGGCAAGGTCTACCCACAGAAAACGCTTACTACACTGCCCATAAAATCCTGCCCAGAACGCTGCAAAATGATTATCTAAGAGAAAAATAAGGATTCAGTGTCACAGCCAGATGCAACATCGAACCACAAGTCTTGATCAAAAAGTGTCAGAAGTCTCATCTCAGCCTTTCCTCCCTGACTGATGCTTTCTCCAGCTCGTTAGCATCAGTACAGTATGGTCTCTAACTGGCTAGCTGTCAAACATGTCTTGGTCACCTCTGGACCAAGTACTTACTCATGTAAGTTGACATGGTGAGAGAAAGCCGAGTGTCAGTAGAACAGTAAAATCACTGCAATCCTTTCCACATTGTTACCCTCTCTTGTGGCCCAATACAGAGACGGGATGTTCAGCACACAACTTGACATGAAGTAAAGTGGACAAAATATAGTGAAACTGCTGGTGACATTCATAAACTGTGCCGTGAATAAAGTAGCACCAATCACGTAAACTGGTGTTAACACTGTCCATACAGTTTGAGGCTTTCACATGAAACGTCTTCAGCCAATCTCCAAACAAGATGACACAAAGTTGACAGTTTTAAAAGTGATGTAGGACATTGAGAGGTTCTACTCATTCTGCCACTGCTTTTAATGGGAAAGGTTGTGAAGGCCCATTAATGCGGTGAACATGAAGGAAGGTATCGATCAGCAAGTTTGGGGACTGAAGAGTCTAGGAGACCACAAGCCTAATAATTATTTCTTCCAACTTGGTGTTTTCTTTGGCATGCTTACAGAATTACTGTGGTCTCCTACTGAACATTCAAAGCTGGAGAACTCCCCATCTGTTGCTGTTAGCTGTGGTCCCAACTGTTCACATTTTCAGGAGTGTGCCAAAACATTGAGTCACTCATTTATTATCTCCAGCATACTGTTTTCAAAAGCGTTTAAGGAGCTCAGTCTCACAAAATCGTTGCTGAGGCAAATCCTTGATACTGGTGAAGACTTTAAAAGGGAAGTTTGGAATTTTTTGCTGTTGTTATTTATCTTTGTAGGAGGTCATAGAGCTATGTGTAAGTCAGGTTGACAAAAATTATGCTTTCATCCTTTATAATGAATTTATTTTATCTTGGCAAGCAACTCATCTGGAACTTGTCTTCTCATTTTAGTTACTTGTCCTCAGCAAATGGTCTTTTAGGACTAGCATTGACTATCATGAATTTTAATTTATATTAATTATATCTTTATGATACTGCCAACAGATGCAAAGTATGAGACACTGTGCAAACAAATATAAGATGCAACACCAAAGGGTGGCAAACTAAATAGACCATTGATTTGCTGCTTGTTCTTCAACTACATTACTCAATCTCTTACAGCATTTATTTTTTTGTCTGTTTATTATATTTCTCCTTAAACTCTAGCTTCTTTAAACCTGGCACTTACTATCAGGTCACTGACTTAAAGTGTGTACTGTGTCTCACAAGTGTGCCTGTAAGATCCAATATTCTTACACAATACAGAGGCATATAATCCAAGGAGACATGTAAAATGTATGGTTTTAATATTCAAACTCACTCATATATCCAGCTATCAATACCTCAAAAATAATCTGAATCAAAATAACATGCATGTGATAGGATAAAACAAGCAGCATCTTTCAGGAATCTTTCTTCATTTCAGAAGAGATCAGAATCTATTCCCTTCAAATCCAGTCCAGGCTGGACTTGATATATGTAACAACATTTCACTTGCTTTCATCTGTGAAGAGTGGAGCAAAAATCCCTGTACCAAGAAAGACCAAGGCTGTAAGTCTATATGGTACCATTCAAATATAATATGGACATCCAGCCAGGATCTGAAGGCAGAATATGCCATCTGACACTTTATCCAAGTCAATAGGCCATCTCAGCTTGGATGTGCTTTGTGCGAAAAAGAGATAAAGGGCTTCTAGATCCCACCTGGCTCATGCAGAGCCAGTTTGGATTTGCCTTTACTGCACTTCAGAAGGTTACTGTGTACACATATCCTTGGAAAGTGGGGTGGGAATACCTTATCTTAAGAATATTTATGTCTCATTACCATAGTGTGTGCAGACCTAAATCTTTAATTAAGCAAATACTTTTGTCTGCTTTTCTGTAGCTGAAGAACTAAGGCACTGAGTGGTTCTGTGACTTAAGTCCAGTAGGTTTGAAGTTAGTACATAACATCAGCTACTGGCCTATCGCATGATACTTCTCCTCCCCATATACCTTTACAAGAAAAAATCAAATTTACATGACATTATAAAGCATTCCAGGTAGTCTGGAAAAGGCTGTCAAGTATGATTTATTTTGCCTATGAAACTTTTCCAATCATTACAGTCAAAGGAACCATTTCATCCATGTAACACGGTCCTCAGACCATCAAGTACTTACAAATCTGCTTAATATTTTATGAAAGTAACAGCATTGAAGACAATAAAGTTATCAGAAATATGCCATTATGCACATCTGCAGGATTTGTCACAAACTCTACAAGCAATAAATCTTACTTTCTCCAAAATATTCCATTGGCAATCACAATTAGTGCCAATAGCTTCATGTCACAGCCCTGCCTCTGTCCCTTGCCACGGAGACCATGCCACATGTCCTTGTCTGACATGGTACCTGTCTAAAATGACATGATCGTGGCCTCCCTGTCTCCCATTTGCATCAGGATACATCTAGCCCATATGACCCATGAGCACTCATGTGAGGAAAAAAACAAAAGGTCAAAAGATTCAGGACTATAACAGTAAAGCCCAGACAATGTGGTGAGCGTGGAAACAATGGGCATGTATTCTAAATCAGTTACTGTCACAGCATGAAGAGAACAGCATATGAAACGTGCAAGATTTGGATAAAATTAACGCTTATCCCTCCCCTCAATGGTAGGACTTGGAGCTCAAAGGCTGCTTCCACAAGTTGCAGGCAAAAGAGTAATGTGATTTAACTTGTTGCCATTACCATATTTCTTTCACATCACTATCCCATCAGCTAAAGTTGCGTGAAATCAACTGATGGAGCTGCACAAATGAAGCATTAGCCTGAATAATGCACCATAATTTTGGTACTGTCTGCTATTGCCCAAAGCAAAAAAAAAAAAAATCTATATTACCTTAGTACTTCTATTACCTTAGTTTCCTAAATAAAGTAGTAAAGAATATCCTTCTGCAGATTCTTTTTTATTTCTAAGTAGAGCACATTTCTGTGCATGATTCAAAACGACGTGTCAGGAATCTTGCTAGGACCTTGCACTAAAATGCTGTTGTCTTGACTCTTTAGTCAAATAGTGATACAGCCAAAATCTTCAGGGTGAGATGCCTCCCTGAGCAAAGAGTGGGAACTGTGGGATGAGGGAACAGGGAAGTCTGCCATCCGACAGTGAGGGAGAAAGGCTCCCAACCAACAGGGCTCTCCACTCCATACCACAGAGGGGTCGTTACCCTCCATACCAGGTAATCAGCTACTTTCAATTGCTCATAATCTATTGAGATCTTCAGCTGGTGTGTGAACATAGCTGTTGGATTCAGAGACGAGGCAATTTATCCAGCTAAGGATCTGGCTTAAATTCAACCAAAGGAAAACAGGGGGTTTTAAACAAGTTCTCTGATGATATAAAGAAAAATTTCTTTACTGAAAGAGTGGTTAAACATTGGAAGAGGCTGCCCAGGGAAGTGGTTGAGTCCCCATCCCTGGAAGTATTTAAAAGACATGTAGATGCGGCGCTTAGGGATATGGTTTAGTAGGCATGGTGGTGGTGGGTCGATGGTTGGACTCGATGATCTTAGAGGTCTTTTCCAACCTTAATGATTCTATGATTCTACGATTCTATGATAACTGGATAGCACATAACTGGAAGAGACAAGTCCCTCACTCTAAACTCAAACTGTGCTTCTGCGCAGTGAAGTGAGAATACTGCCTTAGTTCCAGGACAAATACAGGCCTGGATGCAGAATCTCCCATAGCAGGGCTTGTATTTTCTAGCACTGTAATTCTAACTTGTTTCTTACAAGTTTCTAGTTTTGGAGGTCACGTATAATCGCCAGCCTTATGTGTGTGTAAGGGAGAGATACTTCAGTTATAATTAGCATAAACAATTACAGGTACATAAAAAGGAGAAAACCAAAAATATCTCATAAGAAAGCATTCTTTGTGCCATGTGTTCCTGTACACCAAATTGATTTTCAGTTCACACAAACTCTTTCATTTCTCCAATTACCAACCTCAGCTTAATTTGGAGCAAACATACACAGCAGGTGAAGATGAGAAAAGGGTACTTGCTTCTGACAAACATTGTGAATCTCCCTTTTTTTTTAATATTGAACCATAATCTGCACAGATGATCAGGTAATTAAAGCATAATGGAATATAGGACAAATTATAATGACTGGTATGGCTTAGGAAAAAGATGCTTCGGAGCAACGTATTAATGCCTGAGAACAGGAGACAGTTATCATGCCTTACCAGGCCACTGACAGATGGCTACAAATTATAAACCATTAAGGAATTTTAAAACTGAATTGGGCATAGTAATCTTCATAAAAGAACCACCAAGAAAATTCTTTATCCTAATTGAAACAAAGGCAGATTTGTGCCTCAAACTGCAAGATGTAATTGTCTAGTCATGGGGAAAAATGTATTATTCATCTTCTCCCAAGGCACTGAATCCCTTCCTAAATATGATCCTCTGTATACTCAGGAATATACCAGTTGCTTCAGGTTAAACCTTGTCACTGTGGCCATTAAATTTCAAATTAGTCTTAAACAGCCACCCTTTTCCTGAACTGTACAATGATCCAGAGCAAAGAGCCTGTGACAAACCAACACTGCACACGACAAAACAGCGGCAGCCAATGTGTGTATATTGGCACTGCTGTTGCTGTTTCGAGCCCTGGTGCAGAACGAGAAGTGACCACATCAAACTCTGAATCCATCCTCTGAGAGGAGGCTTTTAGAATAAGCACAGAAGATTTTGGTTTAGCAAACCTAATGGTGGAATAAAGGCTTGAGAAGCAAACATGGGCGTTAATGCATCTGTCCATTCTTACTCATTTAAAAGCTATGGCTAAAGGAAGAGCTCCACAAAATGGTTTCAGATATGCATAATTGAGTTTAATAAATGTTTTATTGTTTTATTAGTAATTCTTAGAGTAGGACTTCACTGCAACGTGATATTACTGAGAATCTTTATTATATAACCTTTCCTAGTAAAATTTAGCTGACAATCCTATTTCATTTCTTCCTTTGGCACCTTGTTTAGATTTCCATCTTAAGTAGGACTTTAAGATACACTTTGGCAGAAAGCTTCCCTGCACAGAACGTCCCATTTAAAAATTAATACCTTGCTGCCTCCGCTAATCAAAGCTGGAAGAGTTTACATTAGTGTTTTAAGACCAGAGTCCATGGTTCATCAAAACCCAGCTTCACTGGACTTAAATCTGTGGTGAATGCAAATGGGTGCAAGGGAGACTGAGCTGCTATTACTTTTATTTCTTTCCTACTCCCACAGAATCTGATTCATATACATTGCAACCTTTACACATGACCTTTGTAATTTGGCCCACTACATGTAAGAACAAAGTTATCATCTCTGCTGTTAAATATTTTATATGATCCCATGCTAAAGGACAATAAAAGAAACTCAAGGACCATTCTTTTAAATTAATGCCATTCTGCTTTGACTATCTCACGCCATTCTGCTTTGACTATCTCACACCATTCTGCTAGACTCTAGTGTAAGCACAGTGACCCAATTTTAAAAATGCTATAAAACAAGGTTGTAATATACATAGCCTAAGAGATGCAGATTATATACTAGAGAAAGTTATGAAGATGTAAATTCCCCTACTTAAACTTCAATAGATCATCTCTGAATTTGGCTTGTAAGTCCAGAAAAATCACTATCATAATGTATAGATCTATCATACTACTCTCATCACTGTAGATTATCATGATGCTTCTTCCCCATATATCTAACTTATTACGTGACTCCAGTCTATGTACACTAAAGCTGAAATACTTATTCTTTGCAAGTATGTTGTTGACATCAACAAAGGGCTCAGCTGAACTATCTAGATATTTCCTCTGAAAACAAAATCAGCTCAAACCATGACTGTTTAGGACTCTATGCAGATTTACTTATGAAACTTAGGAAACTCCTTCAGAATAGGGGGACACTCCCTCAAGAGAGAGGAACCTCTTTCTCTGCTGTCTTCCAACTAGAATGAGATTAGACAGGGCTCGCGTAACATCTGTTACACCAGATGGATTTGTCACTGACTGGGGAGAATAAAGTTATTGCAAACACTGCAGGAATCAAGTAGTGCATTTACTGCTCAGAGGCTAGATCTGGCTTCCTAGTTTACCTTGACATGTCCTAGCAGAAAGAATTCATGAGGTCCAGGAGCACTAGTGATGGAAAAACTCCTTAAAACCACCTTATTTTGCGTAGTTTTTCATCTTAATATTGTCTACCGAAGGTGTTAATTTTCTAAACATCTCTTCATTTTATTAGTTAATGCATTGATTCTGATTAAAATAATTGAAGAATTATATGATTAATTATGGAAATTGTCTTCACCAAGCTGATGTCAACACATTAACTTGTTGCCATGTCAATATTCACCTTGTAATTTTCCATATGCAAACTCTAACAAAATCAAACACAAATATATTGGGTTTATTTGTTTTTAACTAAGGCTGCCACCTTATTCTGGAAGACAAGGTGAATTCTGTGTCAGTGTACCTAGTATGCAACTCATTTACATCAGGTGTGTTTCTTAGGTCTACATTTTTCCTGACTGCATTTCTGTAAAGTTGAGTTTCTCATTTAAGCTCCCTGATTCAATTGGACAGATTGTGATATAGATTAGAAAGACCCTTTGCCAGGTGAACATTTGATGCTTTTGGTAGCCAGCACAAACAAAAACATTTTATTACTCCAAAAGCAAAACAATTTCTTACCTAAAATGTTCCAAACCTTACATAACTGAACTGCAAATGGGGTCTATTCCATCTGTGGCTAATGGAGAGTTCTCTCTCCAGTGGAACCTACCCACTTTGAAAGCTCCAACAGCTTTAATTCCTCTTCCTTTCCATTATAGAAAATGCCCAAGGTTTGTGCTGCCATCCAGAGGGACCGTGACAGGTTGGAGAAATGGGCTGACAGGAACCTCGTGAAGATCAACAAAGGGAAGTACAAAGTCCTCCAGCTGGGGAGGAACAACCCCAGGCACCAGTACATGCTGGGGAACCACCAGCAGGAAAGCAGCTTTGCAGAAAAGGACCTGGGGGACATGGTGGACACCGTGTTGAACACAAGCCAGCAATGTGCCCTTGTGGCAAAGGCGGCTAATGGTATCCTGAGCTGCGTTCGGAGGAGTGCTACCAGCAGGTCATTGGAGGTGATCCTTCCCCTTGACTCAGCACTGGTGAGGCCAAACCTGAAATACTGTGTCCAGTTCTGGGCTGCCCAGTACAGGAGAGACATGTACATACTGGAGGGAGTCCAGCAAAGAGTCATGAAGATGATGAAGGGACTGGAGCATCTCTCCTATGAGGAAAAGCTGACAGAGCTGGCACTGTTCAGCCTGGAGAAGAGAAGCCTCAGGGGGGATCTCCTCAATGTATACAAATACCTGAAGGGAGGATATACAGAAGACGAAGCCAGGCTCTTTCCAGTGGTGCCCAATGACAGGACCAGAGGCAATGGGCACAAACTGAAACACAGGAGGTTCCATCAGGAAACACCTGTCTTGTGAGGGTGACCAAGCACTGGCACAGGTTGCCCAGAGAGGTTGTGGATGGAGTCTCCCACTTTGGATTTATTCAAAAGCCTTCTCTACACAGTCCAGGGCAACTGGCTCTAGGTGGTCCTGCTCGAGCAGAGATGTTGAACCAGGTGACCTCCAGAGGTCCCTTCCAACCTCAACCAGCCTGTGATTCTATGAAAAAAGTTTCAATAACAGCTTCCCTAGCTGCTCAGACTTCAAACTGGATTTTCACAGTCATGATAAACTGATAGAGTGATAAGATTAACAGCCCTTTTCCAGGACAGCAAGTTCTGTTTCCAGCTACTAAAGGCAAGAAAATGTTATTAAAGGAAACGATGAGATTAGTCTTTGTGGTGGGTTAGCCTTGGCTAACAGCCAAACTCCCACCCAGCTGCTCACCCTTCCCCTTCCCCCCCAGTCAGCAGGACATGGGGAGAAAATAGGGCAAACAGGAATGAGAAATCTCATGGGTTGAGACAAAGGCAGGGAGATTGCTTACCAATTACCATGACAGGCAAAACAGACTCAATGCAGGGAAAATTAATTTATTGCCAACTAAAATAGCTATTTAATTATTGATTCAGGTAATGAAAAACAAAGATAAACATTAAAACAACACCTTTCCCCTACCCCCTCTCTTCCCAGGCTCAACTTCACTCCTTCACTCTCAACTCTTCTATCTTCCCTTGTCCCGAGCAGTGCAGGGGGATGGGGAATGGGGGTTGGGGTCAGCCCATAACAGCTCCTCTCAGCCACTCCTTCCTCCTCACTCTTTGCTCCAGCGTGGGCTCTCCATGGGCTACAGTTCCTTCAGGCCATATCCACCTGCTCCGTCATGGTGTCCTCCATGGGCTGCAGTGTGGATATCTGCTCCACTATGGAGCACCTCCTCTTTCTCTGGTGTTGTGTTCCCTCTGCTTTCTCACTCTTTTTGTTCCCTCCTCCTCTCCCTGTGGCATTTTCTGCCCTTTCTTCAACACGTTTTCTCCGAAGTGCCACCACCCTGGCTGCTGGGCTCAGCCGTGCCTTGCAGTGGGTCGGTTGGAGCCGGCTGGAACCGGCTGTGTCCAGCACGGGGCAGCCCCGGCCTCTCCTCACAGAGGCCGCCCTGCAGCCCCCCCTGCCAGCGCCTGGGCACCTAAACCCAACACAGCCTTGCATAGTCTATCTCATTTTGGAAAACTGTGTTGCATTTTACCCCTTTTCACCTCCAAGTCTTCAATTATTGTTTTCATCAGAATTCCTCCTAAAGTGTGGCACACTGCTGAATCCAGACATCAGGGTTTGTAGCTGCCTGGTTCATTTGTTTTCCCTTTCTTCAATGATAAAAGTTCAAAAGCACGAGAGAAATAGTTATGGAATAGCTGTAAGTAACAAGGGACAGAAATAGGAGTTATAAGGGGACAGTCTTACGAAGCTGGGATACTAGTCATGGTGCCGTCTTAAGAAGCTAGGATAGACTGTCAGGGTGTAAGTACAGAGGATCAGCACCGGTTATCATTAGACATACTCCTCTAGGTATATAAGTAAGTCTTAAATAATCCCATGCAGATAAAACAACCCATTAGAAACGGATGTTGATTAACTGTATAATACAGGAGAAGAAAGGACAGTTCTCTGTTGCAGGAAGAGATTAATTATTTGGAAACTGACAGCTATTACTACTGAATGCCTTAGTTTCACTTTACAGTAGTCTTGCAAAAGTCAAGGGAGAACAGGAAAATGAGCAAATTTTGTTATTAAATCTCATTTGCTGGTTCATGTCTCACTCTTTTTTTTATCTGTCAGTACAGGTTTTGATTTTTTTCCCCAAAATACAGAATTCCAGGGCTCTGAACCTTCTACCAGTTACCAAAATCATTAATCTGCTTTAGCAAGATTAACAGTGAAGAGAAATTAATAAATGAAATAATCTCTTTTCCTCTTAATCCCTTTTTATTTGGTCACATGAAAATGTTATGATTGAAGAATGCACCAGAACACATGTACTTTATGAACACGATATCATATAGATCAAGAAAAATTATGGAGGGTTGTTTTACATACCATATATATATGTGACTTATTTCCATTGATTCAGATTTGTGATTTCTGATGGTTATTACATATTTCAAATAAGCATACAAAAAATAAAGATCTCTTTAGGTCTCCAAAGGTCTCTTTATTAATTTCAACCAATAAGTGTTTCAAAAATTTATTACCCATCCAGGCACACCAATCAGTTAGGCCCTCTCCCACATAAGGAGCTCTGAAAGCTAGGTAGGATACACAGTCATGCCACACTTACAGGCATAAGGAGTCTTGAATTACTTCATGTCAGTGACAAAGCTTCAAGGGCAGAGAAGTGAGCTCTTTTTCTCCCTACCACTCATCCCCAAACAGTCAGGAGGTGAGACATTCTCCAAGGAGATGGGAGATGGGACTGAGAAGAGGTGGAACTGAAACCCTTTTATTTGAGAAAGGGAAATGAAACCGAGTCTCCTACATCCCGCATAAGTGCCTTACATGCAAAGTTGAACTATATAAGGGAGGAAACCTAGCTAGGTCTTTCTGTGCCACGAAACAAACAAACCAATGATCCTATTTTCATTGTTTGGAAGAAACTAATTAAGCACCTATCTTCAGGACACAGTTTTCAAGTCAGTGGAGTTTTCAGGAGAGTGTAATTCATGATGCATATAGTTACACCCAAAATCTTCTTGAGCACAGGAGAGAACTATGAAGCTAAGAGTTTTTTCTCAGGCCAGAAGGAGCAAACAAGGAGATAATTTTGAATGTTATCATGGTATAAAGGGCTGTGTCTACCCTATTGTGGAAAACAGGTAGAAGGGTGAGCTCAGGTGACAGCGCTTGCTGGCAGGAGTGCTCTTTGGTCCATCTGATGGTGTCCCTGGTGTTGGTGTGTGGGGTAGGACCCTCAGGAGCAGCACTGGCCAGTGCTTCTTGTCAGGCCCAGTGCTCTTAGCAGCCTCTTAGTCTCTCATCTTCCTGCACTGTGACAACAGAGCTCAAAGATAACCAGGGCCTTTCCCTTGTGTGTGACCTGCTGCAAGAACAGGTAAGACTTTTAGGCTCTACAGCTGTCTATTTTAGTGGCCTGCTATCCAGCCTGCCTCCCCATAATGCACTCAACTATCAAACAAAAACTTCCTGAATTGTTTTTGATCCCACTGAGTTTTTCCCTACAGGAAGGACATAATCACTACCTGTCAGCAACTTTTATTTTGGGAGTGACAGGAACTAAACAGGTCATGTTAGCAACATGACCTTTAGGTTTTCTGTTATGGACATCACTTGTCATGCATTGTGAACTATCTAAGCAGTACTTGTGCTTCTTGACCAAGTATTGACAATATTTAAATCAGACAATGAAATAAACATTGCAGCTGCCAAACTAGAGACTGACCAGAAGTATAAGCCTAGATCAGCAAAACCTGAATTAATCAGAAATCTGTGGCTCAGGACCAAATCTACTAGTGAAAAGCTAACTAGAGAATAACATAAAATGGAGAGAAAGGAAGAAGGAGAAGAACCTGAGCTGGGTATCGCTGGTTTAACCCCTGCGCTTCCCCTACTCCAGCTTCAGCTCTGGGATGGCCCTGCTGGGGAGGGGGTGACACACACAGCCCCCTCCCCCCCAGTCACTGCCTGACAAACCATAGCCCTTTGTGTGCCTGGGGTTGGGGCCACTGCCAGGCTGCAGCTGGCAGCCCAGAAGAAGGAAAACACTAAGGAAAAGAAAGCCCCACCATGAACATCGCTGATCCTGCTGAGGACCGCAAGATGCTAATGATTTGTCATAACGCCTTCTGCCCCTTCTGCTCCGGGAAGCAGGAAGCTGTCAGCCTCTGTTGTCCAAGCTACATTGGAAGGATGAGCATCACACCCAAGAAAAGGGGTCCATATTTGTAGGCTTTTTTGTGTAAGAGGCATTTCTTTTTTAATCAAAGTGGACAATGAGTGTTGGTATTCCTGCAAATGGATTAACAATAAGTGTTTGTTGTATTTTGATTAGGCTGTTAAAGTATTCACTGGCCTAACAATAAATTCTTAGCTCCATATATATATATGTATATATAATGTGTTCCTTTTTGCCCATAAAAAGATTTTGAGTGCATGGGAGAGCTTTCTGTCAGCTTTTTGGCCATAAGGGATCTTATTTCAGCTTCCTGACTGCTTCTGTGAAGCACACCTTCATGAGGGCAATGATCTGCTACAGGGACCAGACACAAAAACCCGAGCCTAATTACCTGTAACTACTTGGGAAGGGTCCAAAAGAAGCAGGAATTGAACTGAGATCATGTCTGCGCTCAACATAAATTCACCCTAACTGTCAGTGTAGTACTTCTGCATGGTGCTTTTCATCCCTGGGGCTTCCAAGGCACTTTACCTATGAAATTTGCATGTTAATTATTCATTAAATTCTGGGTTCATCTTCCTGATCTCTGAATCACAGTAGTTATTCTACAGGACACAGCAACAGCCAACAGAAAGCGTGGGTAGAGAAGTAAATTGTTAATTACACAAAAAGTGAATCATAAGGCAGAACACAGTTACACAGATTAATGTATTACCCGGCTCAAAACCAGCACCTTCAGCAACATAACACCTGTGAAATTGTCCCATGTATCAATTTGTTAATAAAAAAGTGTGTCCTGTTGAATCACTGACAGTTTTTATAGCACATTGTACTTGATGGCCATAAAGCTCTTAAGGGGCATGACCTACCAGTAAAACCATTGCAATGAAAATAATCTTTCCCTTAGATTAATTCATAATGATACCCTTCTATTTTGATATTTTGAAGTCATTTTGATACCTGGAATTGGGAACTAACCGAAAGTTTCTCAGAGGCCACAAATTTCCATTACAGAGACAAATTTTCAAGAACAGTAATGAGTCCTTGGCATTTAGTACAACAGCATTTTAGAATGATTGGACATGCCCTGGGAGAAGAAAAATATCATTTCCCCCTTCTCAGTTGGAAGAAAAATGACAAAGGAGAAAGCTGCAAAAGAAGCTGCAATGCCAGCTTTGTCAGGGAAAATTTACATCTCTACAGTTTTCATGCAAAAGGCTTTCTGCATTCCTCCATTTGCAGATTTTCGTGTCTGAGCTGGCAATTTGAATGAAGGACCGATCCTCTGACAGAATTATTTTCAGGGAGGTCAGCTGTAAATTTCAATCAGTCGGTGCAAGGCACAAGGAAAACATTGTCAGGAATATTTCCCTGCAGCTTGGCATCAGATATAAACATTGAATGTATGGCTCTAGGCATAAATCTTCAAATAATAATTCACTCTGGAAATTGATAATTTTAAATTCTCACTACAGCCTGCTACATAGGTACAAATTCTCCACTGATAGCTGCTTTTCTCTGCTATGGAGAAAAATTTTGCCACACTTACTGGAGCCAATGAACTTCTTAGAAAAGAGAAAGAAAACATTATTTTATTACAGATATTAAACCCCAGGAATTACTGTGATAATCACTTGCTAAGCAGTCAATTAAGAGGAACTATGATTACAGACATAAGAATTATACTGTGCCTCCATATAAATTATATCTAGAATAAAACTAAATTACAATATTTGCATCCAATTTTTGGTGTTGCCAGCTCATAGGTTTTAATCATGGGCCTCTACCTTAAAAATTTTAGATTTGACGTTGTCTGAACACACCAGAACATTACTACCAATTTAAATTAAGTTTAAAAAGCAAAGCCAGAAAAAAGTCAGGAAAACACCCCACTTTATATTCCTAACCCTTCTGGTTACAGAGAAAAGCTTGAAAACGGGCCACAAAACCAGAAGGGTCAAAACGGTATTGTCAGAAGGCATCTATCTGAATGTGTTATGACACACCTAAATGTATCATCATAAGTAATTTCTATTACCAAACTCATATCATGATTTTCTGAGTCCTGACTCACAGCTTTTAAGGCCTTGAAGGAGTAGTTTGGGAATTTCAGTCCCCACAAGGCTTGGCAGTATTCAGCCCTAAAATATTCTTTCAGGCCCATCCTTTCGGATCACCTTCCAAATTACGACCACAGCCAAACTGAGATACGTAGGCAAACTGAGAAACAACAGCATTTCCTTTAAAATCCTGCCTTGTTGAAAAAATCCTCCCAGAGATCCTTCTTTGCTTTGGAGGTGGGAAGCAGCTTTCAAAATTCAAAAGAAAGATAGAGGGGTGGGAAGCGTAAAATGGAAGAGTGAAGGCCACTGCAAGGGTAGAGGTAGCTGCTGCCACCTCACTCAGCAATTGAGCCCGTCACCTCTGTGCATCACAAGACACAGTTCGACAGCAATTCAAGACAATGCAAGCTCCGCTAAACTCGCTCCAGTTTATTGATGTCTTTCTTGTACTGGGGTGCTCAGAACTGCCCACAGTATTTCAGATGTAGTATAACAAGGGCTGAGTAGAGGAGGACAATCCATTGCTCTATCTACTGGCTGTGATCCTACTGATACAGCACCGGATGCTGTCGGCCCTCACTGCTGCCAGGGCCACTGCTGGCTCATGCTCAGCTCACTGCCCACCAGTCTGTGTCATAGCAAGGGGCACTTCCTTCTCAGGTGCAAGACTTGGCATTTGTCCTTGCTGAATTTCATTAAGTCACTATTGTCCCATTCCTCCAGCCTGTCTACATCCCTCTGGATGGCAGCCATGCCCTTGAGCCTATCAACTGGTGCCACCCAAGTTTGGTGTCATCTACAAACTTTAGGAGCAAGCACTCAGTCACTTCCTTCAGGGTGATAAATAAAGGTATTAAACAGGTGAGTCCCATCCTGCCTTCTGCAGGTTTCCACACACCTTCAGTGCAAACCACTATGTGTGCTGGCTGCGCTGGGACTTTGGTTCAACCATGTAGGGTCACCTGTATGTCCTTTTGGGAAGACACAACCTCAAACAGGCGAAGTGGAATTAACAGTTCTGGGTCAAGCTGGGAGAGAATTTGTGACAAAACTTTCTAGGGTGTTCCCCTATGACAGTTACACAAGCCCTGAATTATGATATGAGTGAGGAACTGTCCTGGTTTCAGCTGGGATAGAATTAATTTTCTTCCTAGTAGCTGGCATAGTGCTGTGTTTTGGATTTAGCATGAAAATAATGTGATACACACTGATGTTTTATTTGTTGCTAAGCAGTGTTTATACTAAGTCAAGGACTTTTCAGTTTCCCATACTCTGCCAGCGAAGAGGTGCACAGGAAGCTGGGCGGGGGCCCAGCCAGGACAGCTGGGCCAAAGGGATATTCCATACCATATGACATCATGCTCAGTATATAAACTGGGGGGAGTTGGCCAGGGGGTGGTGACCGCTGCTCAGGAACTGGCTGGGCATCGG
>NW_008795021.1:3980106-4012609 GCF_000699145.1 Aptenodytes forsteri | reverse complement strand
GTTTTCTCGCTTTTACTCTTCCAATTCTCTCCCCCATCCCACCGGGGGAGGGAGTGAGCGAGCGGCTGTGTGGTGCTCGGTTGCCCACTGAGGTTAAACCACGACAGGAACAAGGCTTCGACTCATAGCACAGCCCCCACTACAGACAACAGTATATCACTCCGACCTCTGTAACTTCAAGGGTACAGCCATCAGCTTTTAGCCACCTTTGCACATTCTTGCTTAAAGACTGAAAGAACGAGCATCTCAGGCAGAAAGCTAAAGGCAACATAAATCCTCACAGATAGGTTCAAATAGAGCCCTCCCAGTGCAAGGGAGCTCATAAACAGGTTCATACAAGGTCAGAGTGTGAATGACTGGAAGAAGTTGTCATAGTTCTCACAAGGGTTCTCATAGTGCTGCACAGCTAACTTCAGCCCTGCTCTGCTGACACAAACCCAGGGCTCATATTAACAGGATAAACCAAACTGTTTTCACTTCTAGTTACTACTTAAGACAAAAATAATTTCTGTGGTTCATTCTGTCCTCTGGGTACAAAAGTCCTGTCTTGCTTGGTGGTTTGAGGATTCAGGAAACACAAGCTGAAAGAGAAAGGCCATTGCTATTGTATTAAAAGGTCTTTTACATCCTTCTCTGCTGCTCTCTAAAAAATAATCAGCTATTGTTGGATATATACAAGAGCTAGGACAAAAGCTCAGCACCAATGTTTCCCTACGCCAACAAAGGAGGGGCTATCCAGACAGGGTGGAAAAAAGGAGGTACCTTATTTAAGGATTGTCATCCTTCTTCGGAGCTGGGGACATGGAGGGGATATTTGGCTTTGTGGTGTTGGGCCAGGATCTTCAATTGGCCAAAGCCTTGAAGTGAAATCATGCCCTTTCTTCCACTGTGCACCTGCTTTAAGACACAAAAGACCTTATTAGGACACAATTACCATAAATCATATAATTCTATTAATAGAAAAAATTCATCTATGGAGGGAAAAAATATTTTCTTAAAACTGTTAACAAGCACATTACCTGCCAACAACATATTTACATGGAGAGTGTGAACTGCAGGGTCCCCATGTAGTCTCTCTCAGCCCATCCTGCCCTGCACTCCAGCGTGTTCTCTGGGAGCGCGTGGCCCAAGCTGTTCTTGAGGAAGGCACATGCTGCCTCTTCTCCCCTTTTTAGGGTTCCCATTTGAAGCAGGCTGCAGCAGCAAAATGTCTTTTTCTCCCCCAGGTACATGAACTGTTTGGGTTTTTTTTCTTTAAACAAAACATATAGGAGTTCCTGCCATCACAAGAAAACACACAGAAAGGGGAAGAGCTGGTACCTCTCACACCAGGAGGAGCTGGGGGGGAGACAGAGAAGTCCCAAATAATTACAGTCCCATGCTGGGTCCCAGCCTCAGGATATTTTTTAAGTGGAGCGAGAGTCCATTTTTTACAGCAGGGTGCTATGGATTGCTAGTGAGAATATTGCTATATGCAGTACTTGAATTAGGAACTAGAAATAAATTAAACAGCTTCACCCTTTGTATGACAGAGTTCATGAAAAATCACTGAAAAAGCTATCAGAAAGCAGGCAAATTTTTGAAGAATGCTTCCCCTATGCTTGCAACGTGGAAACAAGCTTGGTAATGAAATAATGTTTATATAGTTTTCTTTCCGCTAAAGGGCTCAATTATTAAAGTTGTGCTAATAAAGCCCACTTCAACCATCTGAATAGTCTCCTAATAAATCAATTAAGGGACCAATTTAGCACAGTGCCATTTTGCCACCTGGCCAATAGTCAAGAGGAGACAAAAGAATGTTAGTGAATAACAGGAAAAATCTATAGTGTCAACTCCTTTTTGTTTCCTTTGCATCACTATAAATAAGACTACATGTATTTTGAATGAGATTAATTTTAAACAATTTTCTCTCTTCTCCTTACCTTAAGGGTTCAGTGGTTACGATGAGGTTAAATCCCTGAAGTGCAAGATGAGGTTCTGCTGTTAAACTTCTATCACAGTATTCAGGCAGCCAGGGATGCACAGGTTGTGATTTACTGGTAATGGGCCACCTGAAAAAAGGTTAGCTTGAACCAAATATGATTTGCAGAAAGGATTCAAGCCCACTGTGTTCAGTAAGTAAACGGATCAGACAGAAAAAGAGACCTAGCAGGCTGTATCTACATTGAAAAGTAGTGCTATACAACAGGAGAGATTTGTAGAGTGAAATATTTGGTGTTGAGAAAACGATATATGTCCACAGTATTTGCATTTTGAAGGTTTTAATTCAGAATGCCTGTGGTCTGGTCCAACAGACTGAACATTCCCTAGTGGCTGGAGCACATTAGGTTTGCACCTGGAGCACACCTTAGATTTCAGTTCAGTTCAGACAGTCTGAGACTTCTCCACAATGCAACTCAAAGCATGGTAAGTAGGAACAGTCAGAAGATTCACATCAAAAGCATGTTCCTGATTTGAACTTAAACATTAATATAGTTGCTACCAGAGAGTCTGTCAACTAAGTAGTTCTGGCATGCAAGAGAATTTCTTGGCCATCTTCAGTGGCATAGCCAATGCTACTTTCTATTTGGAAGCTAGGCCTCCTACTCTGTCGTGATTAAGGGATATTGAAAGATTGTGCTTGCAAAGACCAAAGGTAGGTTTCTGCATCTGTGCAACACATTATTTTCCTGAAAGAGAGAAATTAAAACCAGAGCTATAGGATTGTAATGCACAGGTGTGAAAAAATGCAGAACAGATTTACATGAAAGCAAGCTTGTATCCTATGTAAGTGCTGATGAGCTGAAGATTTGGTGGAATTTAAACCATTTAAACCAGTTCAACTACTGTTTCTAAAACAAGGCAACACCAGAATATCAGTTCTGGAATATACTGTAACAGACATCTCTGTGTTGTTATCCATCTGCACTCAGAAAGAAAGTATGATTTCCCCCCCCCCCCCCCAGAACTATGCAAAACTAGCCATACCTTTGCCACATTTCAGCTGAACCCCTGAATGGAGTCTAGTAAGTCTCTGGCTACACCTGGGGTCTGTTTACCTTTTAAAATATTGTGCCATGAAAACACATTACACCATAGACAGATCTGCAATAGGTAAGCTTGTTTTAAAACAAGCTGTAATGTTGTTTAAATACGATTGTGTTGCATGTTCTGACATGGAGCATAGGACAGCTGAGGAACCCCAGATGAAACCCTTGAAAAAGCAAAGAAATGGGCCTGCTGGCAAAAGTATCCCCAATATTGGGACTGGTTCACGCCCACTCTGAGCAAAAATTCAATAGCCATTGTAATGTTTGCAAAGCCCATCATTTCCCTGTACAGCTGGTAGGTTAAACTACAGATATTCACAGGACATCTTATCTTTGTTTATTTTGTACTGCTCACTTCATGGAATAGTTAATCCAGTGTTCTGGAAATCTACAATATTATTTTAGACAATGGAATAAACAAACTGAATAGTTAAAAGTTTCGCATTTATACTGCTTTTGGGAAAATATATGTTATGAAGTTGTGGGGTTGCAGATATAGCTGAGAAGTTTAGTCATTGCAAAGTTTAAAGAAACTATTAGACTAAACACAATTTCAGTATTTTTAAATGTAAGAAAACATAAAGACAGATAAAATATTTTAGAAATTGAAATGTCCAAAAGTTGGAAAAAAATTTATGTCATCTGTAGTGTTTCTAAGGTCTATCCTGAAAAAAAATAGGTATTTTTAAATGCTGCCTTAGGAAGAACTTGCTAGCTTCTTTTGTTAAACTTTCTAAGATAACAGGAAAAAAAAAGGCTGTACCGAAACAGGATTTAAGCATCTCCTTATTGGACCTATGTGCTGGTCCTTGCTCTAAAAACCAGATCAGCTTTCATTTTTGCCTGAAACATTTTTTTCTGTCTCAAAGTCCAAGTCTCAGCATTCAGAGCCAGATCACTTAATCACAATAGTTCAATTAAATATTTTTACTTCTGCAATTTTACATTGCCAGTCATTTCCTATTTCTGCCCACACAACTCCCCTCCTACGAGCTGCACATCTTGTTTTCGAATCCTTCTATAAATCTCCAATTAATTTATTCATCATTACTAGTACTGTATATGTCTCTAGGTTTAAAATGCACTTAAGACTCAAAATTTAATTTGAATTTGTCTTAATCTTGTCTTCTGTGGGTCTTATAACCAGTCCACAGAGTAAAGACAAAACCAAATTTTCTCTAGCTTGAGACAATAAAGACTCCTACACCTGTGTCTGCCAGTGAGGCCCCTTCTTCCTTTTTCTTCTCCCCACTGCTGTCCCAAAAACAATGGTGTCTCCTTCTGAGAACCTCTTTTCATGTGTGGTTGCTACAGACGTTGGGTTATACAGGAACGGGATCTGGTGCAGAAGTGTATAATCAGTTTAGCTTACACAACATGCATGGATATATAAAAAATATAATTCTGAGGTTACCACATTGGTATTTCAATCGTTTGCATATACTTCCTCCATTTCTTTTTGATCCATAAGAAACTGTGGAGTTTTGAGCACTGAAGATCATCAGAAATGAGAAAAGCAAATATCTCCCAGAAATAATCTAACTGAACCTTGAAGCAGAAGATAGACAAGGTGACCTCTCAAGTTTCCTGCCAGCACACATTCTATGGTCATTACAGATTTACACTGAATACTCAGTTCTGGAAAAGTTGCCATTATTGTCATTTTATTAATACATGTCCAAGGGGACTTCAATTATTACTCAATACTGAACAACTTGTGTCCTAAAAAGTCGGAGAGGGAGAGGCCAGAATTTCTTTTGTTCATTAGAAGGTATTTGAAAGAGGGAGCCAAAACCACCACATTTTTTTAATTAATGTATTTTATTGTATCACATATGTTAGCCTTTTTTAGAGATATATTGTCTAGATTGATAGCTTAAAAGGAAGCTATTTACAAATATGAAGAAAGATACATCTGCAAATATTTCTTCTCAACCACACTGATACAGTATTTCATTTGGAATTTGTGAACATTTTATACATCAAATTTTTGTTCATATGAAGGCTTAAGAAAAGTCTTGAAGCATACATTTGTTCATTAAAAGAATAAAAGGGTAAAAGAACAAAGCTATATTAAAAAAACATTATCACCATGGTAACTAAACACAGGCTAATTTTGTAACCAAATTTTACTGGGAGGGCAGAATAGATTGTTACCTCTATATCACCTAATCAAACATTCAAAAAACTCTCAAACATTAAATGATAATTTCTCAAAAACTAATAACCACCTGAATACAGAATTCTAAAAAAAGTCATGAAAAGCCATAATTTCAAACAAGTTTATATGATATCGTCAAACATTTCAGACAAGCACCTTTGTTTTAAACCTTCCACAGACTATTTGTGAAGAAGAAAAAATGTGAAGTTAATGATTACATTACTTTCAAACGAGAGTGTAATGCCTAAAGGCTAACTACCTGTGCTATATAAAACATTCCCCCCAAATTGTTTATAAAGGATCAAAATTGTACTCAGTGTTTTGCACTAAGAAAAAAGTAGCAGACGTGTTTTATTGGCAGAACTGCATAATGAGTGATTAGCTGCTCACCTTACCTACGCACCACCTACCAGTGCTCCAAAGGCATGAGAAGTCACAGTGGATGCAAATTTTTTAAAATGCCATAGAGTGCAAACACCTCAGATCAGTAAAGGGGGAAAAAGATCCATCAGACTAATTACTACCAACAGGCAAGAAAGAGATGCTAGATTACTTTCTTCATCCATTTAGGATTTGACCTTTCAGCTGAAGCTACCGACAAAGGCTTCCATCTAATGGCAATTTCGGTGGCAGTTTCTGTGACATGCCCATCCATCTATGGCCTTCTACCACTTGCATCTTCCCAGTAACTGAATACCCACTTTCTTATCAGGACCTGGATTGAACTGAGCAACACATTTTCATGAGTTACCACCTATTCAGCACTCACAGAAAGCCTGGACTTCTCTACTACACTGTAATATATCACCTGTTGTCCTGCACTTTATGCATAAAAATATTCATGCGCACTATAAAAATTTCGCCACAAAAATAAATGAGTTTGGCACTCATCACTTCATGGCATGCTGAAAACATCATTATTTCTTTTAGAAAAGACAACAACTAGGTGCTATTTAATATGCAGAGTCTCTTTTTTAGATCTGGTACTGACCAACCCATTATGAATGAAAACACTTTTTTTTTTTTATGGTCCCATCAGGCCTAATGGAATGGAAATAAGTTATTACATCTCGTATTATAACAAATATGTATTATTTTAAATTCCTAATAAAAACCCAGCGAGATATTTCTCAATAGCACTGGTGGCAAGTTTTCTTTCAGCACTTCCTAACAACTAACTATTATAGATGTTGAACCTTTTTTCCTCAGGCTCGTTGTAGGATTGCCTTTATCTTAACTTCATGCAACCTAAAATGCTACTTCTTATGTGGTCAGATACCATTTCCACTTACCAATGAATATTTCAGTATTTCATATTAAGTATTCATTGGAGCAGGAAACAAAATGATGGTGTTTTGCTTCCCTAGCGGGTACCCTAACTGCTAGCCTCTACAGCCTCAGTCTGTTCTGCTTTCTGCCTTTCACCCAATGAATATTTAAGTAGTGTGTACAACGTGGATTTATTACAAGACGATAAAACTTAAGGACTAGTGGAAAAACACTGTACACGCTGATTCTTACATCAATGGTCTCTACAAGAGGAAGGGAAGGGAAAACATACGCTTAATCATGTTATACGACATCTAAATATGTATCAGAACCTCTCTCTTCCAAAAGCAAATGTCTGTTTTGTCAGTTCTGCCAGTACTTTTATATAAGATAGGAACTAAGTGACTTGAAGCTACCAGAATTTAGGCAGTGATGAGTAAAATTTAGTTGCAGAGTCAGCTTCAGTGACTGCAAGTCTAATGGATATGCTGTGAACATTAGCAGGAGCTAAATGCTATACTGAGGCACTTAGAGGAGCATATGAGTACATCTTCTTTTCAATGTATCCACAACAGGGTATCTAGACTCAACAAGATTTATATGATTGCTACAGAGGCAGCAAAGAGATTTCTGTTTCTTCATGATCCTCAGTATAAAAGTAATTCTCAGGATCTCTGTGAAATTAATTTTCACATTTCACTCATTCTTTTATGGGTGATTTCCAACTCCAGATGAAGTGCAAGTAAGTGAGGGCTAAGGACGTATTTTGAAGGAAATATTCTGAGCTCTTGAATGGAAAAGAATTTTCTCTGGTTTTAATTATTTCTAATTTTGATGACAAAAATAATGTCAAGTGAAGCATGTTAAGAATTCAAAATAATTTAATCAGAATGTGCTACCATAATTCAAATCCGCACTACCCATGAAACAATGCCAGCATAATCTCAGACTACAACAGCAAGTTATTTTAGCACAGCATTTCAGAGATTCTATTAGGACCAGTTACGAAGCAATAAAGATCCTGAAGCAAATTTCATTAAGATTTTGTTTTCAAAAGTGTGAGAGGAAATAAAGCTTTGAGAAGACAGGCTCACTGAGGGATCTATGACATCAAGAAACGGAAATCCTGATTTTTTTTTCTGCCACTGCAGCCTCACCTCACTGGATAAGGGTAAAGCAACACAATCAGGGTAGAGAACATTCCACTTTCTTCAATGCATGACTAAAATGTAGGGTAGTAGACACATTGTCCAGAGTCAAAACTACTATGTATATGATAAGGAGCTGTATGATAAGGGGGCAGTGAGGCGGGTGAAGTAGCTTGGTTTTATGAGCTCAGGCTCCTGAGAAAGAAGCAGCACCTATGTAATTACCATGTAAATCTACTGAAGCCTAACATGGAACTGAGTAACTGCTAGTTGTACCAAAAGCCTACTTGGTTGCCCAACTGTCATAAGGAGTATACAATGATGGACAGGTAAAACTTGATGGACAGAAGATCATGGAAAAGCCTTCACATCTTTGAAAAGACAGTTCTGCAAGAAGTCGGTCCTGCTCAGTACCAATTTTACAATGATAAATTACTCTCTGAAATATCACTATCAATAGCCAAGAGGCAGGCCTCTCAAGAAGTGGAAGATAACAAACCCCTTATTCTCTACCTCTGCACAAAACCATTCACATGGGAAGTGTCTACTCAGCAACAGAAAAGATGACGCTATTAATAAAATGGACAAAAGACAGCCTCAGATAGAGCTTGCTCACTGAGTAAACAACTTCCTTTAAAAAAATGACCTTTTTCTGATTGAACAATATAGAAAACAAGAATATGCATTCCAAATGCAGATATTTGGCATTCTAATGCCATTGTTTTTTATGAAGACAAGGAAGAAAAGACAACATGAAGTAGCTTTTCTCCCTCGAAACCAAAAGAACTGGGTCTGAAAAGGAAGTTGCAGGTCTAAGCAAGTATCAGGAAAAGGAGATGGCCATCGGGCAGATTCAGTTCTCAGCTGCTGTGAAAGGAAAAGATTAAACGGTGTCTCATCAACTCAGAACACCCATGCCTGGAATGCCTGATTAACCTGGCTGGAACAAACAGCATCCAGAAAGAGAAATGATAGGGAAGGAGTCTTGCAGAGAAGAACTAGACACTGTATGCTCTGTTCTTTCTTTTCTTGGACACAGAGGCAAACTTTCCCTGTGAGGAACATGTCAAAATGTGAAGTGCAATCTCTCCACACTCAGGTAAAAGAAAAAAAAAGTTAGTTGTGCCATGAATTCCTCTGTTTCTGACAGCCAAGGATTGAAGAGGTTCTCTTGGATCTATACCAGGCTTCTGTTGCACCTTTTGCCTAGTCGCAAGAATATGGCCCTTCTTTTAGAATACTATATATTTTAATTTTAAAAACTCCACTTGTGGATTATTCCTGCTATATTATACTGAAGACATATTAGTTGAATCATAAAGTTAGCACAGCAATTGATCTACTCCTACAAATTATTTAAAAAAACCCAAAGGTGTAGCCGTCTTCTAAAATATTCAGCCAAGCAAAGTCTTTCTTTACTGCTGTTGGTTAAGTTCCGTAGTCAGGATTCACAACTAAATTATTGCTTTGTCTAACTCACAGCCTAAAAGCCATTTAAATCCTCCTGCATAAATTTCAGTTTTTATATGACTGAAAGACCTTTCTCATTCCCTTTCCCACTCAGATATCCCTCTATAATAGAGCATTCAAAAAAGTAACCAAACAATCCTTACAGAAAACCATACAGATGACAGCTTTCCTTAGATTTCTATAGAGATAGGAAAAAAATTATATTCTGCTTTTCAAAAATACACTTAATTGAAAAGAATTTTCTTTCTGGTACCTTCCTCATCTGGACTATCCAAGTATTCCTAAAAGTGTACACACATGCAGACAACCAAAGAATATTTTTTTTTTTCTTTTGAATGTCAGTAAATGAGACAGAAGACAAAAAAGGGAGATGAAGGAGGAATTATGATGGAAGATAAAAGGACATGCAAACTCTTCAAATCTTTCTGGTTTTGTACTTGTGAATAGGAATGACTCCTGCAAGTAGTGCAGTTAATACAAGACTTTATGCTGATGAGATTAGGGGGCAAACAGAAAATATTTGAAGGTTGATGGAGCTTATAGTGGTGGTGGTACCCTTCTTCAGGATAGCTTGTGTTGTGTGCCAGGGCTTGAATCTTCCCCCTAATTACTTGCTGACCCAGTGAACAAAACACATTGGTCACACATCCAAGTCTTAAGCGTTGTGATTGATTCTGCTTTGGAGCACTATGCTAGGCCATTAGACAAATCATCCATAGCACTTTCTAAGGCCGTGAGTCAATGAGTTGGATTACCGCCAATTCAGAAAAAGTCCTGCTAAAACTAGCTGTTAAAAGTTATTCAGTGGAGCTCCTGAATTTTCTGAGATTATCAGGACCAGAATTTAAAGGTTCCACTTCATTTACAATGACCTTTGGTACCCTTTCTGAAAAACAAAAAATCACACTTTTTAAATAACTGATCGCAAAAACCCTTATAAGAAATGTTTGCTACATATAAGGCATCTCCCTTCTCATGACAAAAGTTACCATTTTTACTTGCAAACAAGACCATCTGCAGCTCTAGACATTAAGATCAGCCAATAAATCATAGTTTAGCTCTTTGGAGAGGTTATCTTATCAAAGTTTTTTTAAATTATTTTAATGAGTTTAACTTTCTGTATATACCCAAATTAAAAATCTGATTTCTTAAAGTACAGAATACCTTATTGACCCCACAGGAGTTTGAGGAGCTGATTGGTTCTGCAAATACATATACTGATAGGGATCCCTCAGTGTCAGCCAGCCAATTAAAAAAAAAACAAACATCATCAGGAAATGGTAAAATAAACACACTGAACTCTGCTGATTTGTGTTTTAGATGTCACCATGGCGCTTTCAGCTGTGACCTCATGCACGGTAACATGAACTGTGTCAGCCCCATGTGTTGCTGGGGTGAGTACCTGCAGTAGTTCCATTCAGGACATACAAGACTTGCAAATTTTGCAACTTTTGTCCTGGTTTCGGCTGGGATAGAGTTAATTTTCTTCCTAGTAGCTGGTACAGTGCTGTGTTTTGGATTTAGGATGAGAATAATGTTGATAACACACCGATGTTTTAATTGTTGCTAGCTGGGAGGGGCCCCAGCCAGGAGAGCTGACCCAAACTGGCTAAAGGGACATTCCATACCATGTGACATCATGCTCAGTATATAAACTAGGGGAAAGCTGGCCGGGGGGGCACTGCCTGGGGACTGGCTGGGCATCGGTCAGCAGGTGGTGAGCAATTGCATCGTGCACCATTTGCTTTGTATATTCTTTTATCATTACTATTATTATCATTATTTTCCTTTCCTTTTCTGTCCTATTAAACTGTCTTTATCTCAGCCCGAGAATTTTACTTTTTTTTCCCCCGATTCTCTTTCCCATCCCACTAGGGGGGAGGGAGTGAGCGAACGAACGGCTGTGTGGTGTTTAGCTGCCTGCTGGGTTAAACCACAACTCCTCCTTAAACTGGTAGCTTTGAACAACGTAGAGATTTCTCCAGTATTAAAAATACGATCAAAGAAGATACATGTTGTAGAAGAGAGTATTACAGAGATTCTTCTGTTCCTCAGAAAAAATAGCTTTCTCAGGGCTCCTAAGAAAAAAGTGCAGGAGTCAGATTAGATTTTGTGAAGGGAACTTCAAAAAGGAAGACGACTTTTTTCTCTGAACAAGTAAACATTTCACCTTTCACACTGAACAGTAATTGTTGACATAAAATCTAAGACAGGCAGCTGAGTACCAAATTAGAATTTACAAGCATCTTGTGTCCAGAATTGGAACAGCTGAAGAATAAGCAATTGTCTTCCTAAATACATCACTAATTGAATATACAATTGTCATACCACTATTATTTCAATTTCAATTCTTGCTGGCCTCACATTTCTAATTTTATTTCTCAATCAGGACTTTATAGAAGGATTATGGAAATCTACAGACAGAGCCATAATCTCAAACTTCCTGCTGCCTGATTTGATAGCCACAGATTCTGTAATGTCCACAGACATGACTGAAAAGTGGGAA
Organism: Aptenodytes forsteri; assembly: GCF_000699145.1. NCBI lineage: Eukaryota > Metazoa > Chordata > Aves > Sphenisciformes > Spheniscidae > Aptenodytes > Aptenodytes forsteri. The sequence goes on along the minus strand of NW_008795021.1, from coordinate 4,001,026 downwards.
TTCTTTTCTTTTATAGAGGTGGTTTACTCAGATGCAGTGAAGCGATGCCAGTCACTTCAGATAGAGAATATTCATGAACTTCCAAAAAGAGATTCCAAGGGAAAAAACAGCCAAGGAATTTCTGGAATTTATAAGAAAAAACATAACAAACACTTCTTCCTGGTTAATCTTCACTTTTTTGGCCTCTTTGATTGCTATTGGAGCAGGGAAGGAGACAGCTAATTTAGACGTTCCTACACACACTACTAAGGCTATAAAAGGAAATCTTGGATTATTTAATGTGGTTTGATGATTGCAAGTGCTCAAATAGGCTTTTGAGAAGAAAAATTATGAATTTATTGTATACATACCACTTATTTCCATTAAAAAAAAAAATCCAGAGCTTTTAAAGTCTCAAGTGGTATTCAGTAAAAAGGATTAGTTCCTCAGAGAGTCAATACTCTTCCTAACATTCAGGAGTTCTGGTGCAATAATGGAGATATGAAGTATGGCTGAAGGCACAAAAAGCCAAACCTGTGATAGAAAAATAGAGCCAGGCTATTCATTTTTTTTTTTATATGAGTGGTAGTTTAGACTGAAAATATACTCTCAATAGAAAAGGAAGCACTGGAGAAAATTCTTTAAATCAGTATTCAGGTAGAGTTCTTCAGCCTGACAATAGGTCCTCTCACACGTGGCTTCTAAGGAGCTGTTACAAACAGATTTTTGCAAAGTACCACATTTTGTATCACTTCTGCTGAATACCTTAAAAACCCGATTGTGTCATTAAAACCTTAATCTAAAGCCTATGATAAGCTATAATGACAAAGAATGTGAACAAGGTAGGAAAAAAATGTTTAAATAACAAGTGTGTTATTTACTTAATAGTGAGCAAATATAAGTGGGCTTTGGCTTAATTTCTACTTGAAAATAATAAAAGTCCCTGCACTGTGGGACTGAGCAATATAGCAGAAACCATTTGTCTATGCTACAGAAATCCTGAGAGATGTAGATCATGATTGGATTCCATTATTGCTGACATTTCACAAAGCCATTAAAAGAGAGAGCTCTCATTCCTAGCACTTAGAGTCAACTACCAAGTAAATCTAGTTACAGGTGAAGAGTACAAATTTAGAATGAGATGGGGACAGGAAGGCTGTGGGGGCATTTGGGTCAGCATGTAAGCATTTATAGCAGCTAAGATATACAGGAATACATATATGTGTGTGTGTACACATATTAATGTATATATATGCACACATACAAGCATAAAGGCACTTGTCATGAGCACTTGACAGCTAGCCATGGGTTCCTCACTTATTTCAGCAAGGTCACTAAGGAAGGATTGACATTGAGCATGAAGACATTAGCACCTAAGGACACCATTTATCTCAAGTAGAGGGTAAAACATGAGACTGGCCAGATGATGAATCAAGCCCAAAGTGAGAACTGACAGAGAATGTGAGCAGAGAAAAGAAAGGAGGAACTTTCAAGATCATTACTGCTAAGCAGAAAAGGGTGGGACATATGAAAATAATAGTAATTTTCTGTGAAATAGGTTTGTGGATTATAGCAGTTGTGGACTGATTTTCACAGAATGACTGAGGTAGAAAGGGACCTCTGGAGTTCATCTGGTCCAACACCCTCGCTCAAGCAGGGCCACCTCAAGCCAGTTGCCCAGGACCATGTCCAGATGACTCTTGAGTATCTCCAAGGAGGAAGACTCCACAACCTCCCTGGGCAAGCTGTGTCAGTGCTCAGTCACCCTCACAGTGAAACAGTGTTCCCTGATGTTCAGAGGAAACCTCCTGTATTTCAGTTTGTGCCCATTGCCTCTGGTCCTGTCACTGGGCACCACTGAAAAGAGCCTGGTTTTGTCTTCTCTGCATCCTCCCTTCAGGTATTTCTATACCTTGATGAGATCCCCCCTGAGCCTTCTCTTTCTCCAAGCTGAACAGTGCCAGCTCTCTCAGCCCTTCCTCATATGAAAGGTGTTCCAGTCCCTTCATCATCTTCGTGGCCCTTCAGCCATGTGGCCACTTCAATCATTAGTGTTTATTTTAAAATTTTCCTGTACTCTTTTTCAAATACTGGGATTTTTGTCTTTCTCCTTTTGAAGACTGAAGCTTTTTGGCCAGTGAAATTGCTATGCTATTTTCCAGTTACATGGTCAAGGAAAACAATCTTAAATTACAGATGTTCTGATGATTTGTTGTCTTGTAATATACAACATCCCTTCCCAAACTGATTTGAAATAGACTATGAAATACAATTATTCCACTGTCTTCCTACTTCAAAGCCCTGTCCAAAACCCAGTGTACATACACATGAGCTCAAGCACATTTTATTTCCAAGTTCTATGAGGAGGAGCTGGGGTTCACTTTTGCATCTCTAAACTAGAACAGAAACAGCTGATGGGAGTTGCATTTCATTTGCAGCACATTCCCACGAGTTGTGTGTAGAATGATGCTGCATGACGTTTTAAGATCACTGTGAATCTTTGAATCAGACCAGAGCCTTCAGGAAAAGCACTGAGACTCAGGAGACACAAAAGCCAGGCTTATTTTCTCTTCCCATAGTGATAATTTTGTATTGTCATTACCACTTTTTAAGAGAAATGAGGCTGGCCTGTTGTCCAGACCCTTCAGTCAATATTTTCTGGAATCAAAACATTATCTTGTTACCTATTTCAATAAAATGGGATTCCAAGAAGAAATGAAAGTTTGTTAAAATTATAAAATAGTCTTCTGCTGCTCATGAATTCCTATGGTAACAGGAATTGAGCACGTTTGACATTTTTTCAGTATAATGTATTTCACCTAAGAGTGCAAAAATTTTAGCAGTAACACCCATTCAAACAAAGCAAATAATACCAGCCTTCAGAGAGGATCTTCACAGAATGAAAAAGAAGATTTAATGAGAATGTTATTAGTCATCCCGCACAAATACTTCAAAAGGCTCAAGGAACAGAACTTATAAAATGCTGTGTATAAACCATGGCTTTGAAACGTACAGTTGAATCTACATTTGCAGTAATGAAATTCAATACAAATAGAAGAAAGTATGACAACTACTGTTTTTCATCCCTCATAGCTTCAGCAACTCAGAATAAAGAGTTAAATTGTTCTGCAGCACCCAGCAGCACTTGAGACAAGGGGGTGGTCAGGCTGCCACGGCAAAGCGGGCTGCGTTTTTTCTGGTATTTAATTTCTGCATTGTTGATTCTGACCCGCCAGTAAACGATGCTCTGAAATTAGAGTGCTGTGAGCTGCAACAAAAGGACGTGGCCACTCATCTGTTTCTTCACAAACCAGTAAAATTCTTAATGGTGCGGTCCAGAGATTTAAGTCATGATATTCAAGCTTTCCAGCACCAAGTATAAAGTGCAGATTTACATGGGGTTGAATTACGTACTTCGGCTCCTTGCAAAGCAAATAGGGATAGTGACTTAAGAATGGGACACACAGCTGCCTGCTTTCTGGCTAGGGTCAAGGAAGGCATCCATGAGAAGTGCCAAGGTCAAGGGCATATACAACATATCATTTCTTCCTGAAAGCTCAGGGTGCCCGTGGGAAACAATTTCAGAAGCTGACACACTTTCATTAAGACACGTAAAAAGATTTTAACCACGTACAACCTGGGGCAAAAGAGAAAGTATATGCATCACCATCATGAGGTAATAAATGAATTCAGGCAGGATACAGCAGACAAAGGGGCCAGTTCTTTCCTTGGTCCGAGGGCTTTCCCCAGCGTACCGCTTCCTGGGCAGTTCTCCAAACTCGGCACTACAGCGTAACTGCTCAGGGCTGAAGGGAGAAGCATTTTTGTCCCTCCTGTTGGCAGTAAGACACCATGAAGCAAAACGTTAGATACAGAAAGCTAACGAAACAGCTAAAGGGTGCTTTTAAGCCCTATGGATTGTTGGAGCCTGATCCCAGAGCTGTTCAGACCAGGTCAAACACTGTTTCACCCCACAGGTGAAACAGCCAAAGGATGTTTTATTGCCAGCACAAGTTTTATCACACAGACATTGCACACTATGTTCTATTGCCAGCCAGGTCAATATATTTGCATCAACACCAGTCCCTTTAGGTCTTTCACAGGTATCAGACCTCTCAGAAATTAACAACTTATTTTTATCATCAATTCACAGTGCAGAGCACTCTTAGTGTGTACAAACAGGTTTTTTTGAATGAAACAAAACCAGAAGATGCACATCCAGAGTGAACCTCATGAACTCCAACCATAAACAGTCTGCAAGATCAGAGCTACTTCAAATAAACCCTTCCAAAATGCACATAGCACTGACACAAGGCTCTTCACACCAAGAGATTTGTTCCATAGATCTACTCTTAACTGAATCACAGTACTCACTAATGCAGACTGTCAAAAGAGGAGGACTCCGTCTTTTGGTTCATAAATAAAGATTGAAACAGAGTTAGTTTTGCTATAGAAGCAGCTGATCTGAACTCCTTCAATAGAGTTCAGTAAAAATCAGATTGGAACGGAAACTTCAGGGATGTGCTTGTGAATCTTGGAGGGAATTTGATGCTGACAGAAATTAGGAAGAAAATATAGTCAAAGCCTGATTTGAAGTAATAGAAAATGGTACTCCGTTCTTCTTTCATACTTTCTTTATAGCTTCATTTTTGTTTAAGGATGGTAATACAGAATTTTTTAGGTATTTAACCACTTAGAGGAATCTTCAACCCCTTACAAAATGCCCATAGTCTCCACACAAAACATGCACAGAAACAGGCACAACCGCGTGATATTCACAGGCAACAATGAGCTACACAGAACTAACACAGGTGGCAACTAAGGCAGAAGAAAAGAATCCATTTAAGTACTCATTAGTGTACTGAGTCTGGCTGGGATGGAGTTAACTTTCTTCATAGCAGCCAGGGTGATGCTGTGTTTTAGATTTGTGACTAAAACAGCATTAATAGCACCCCAATGTTTTGGCTATTACTGAGCAGTGCTTGCACAGCATCAAGACTATCTCCGTTTCTCATGCTGCTCCCCAGTGAGTAGGCTGGGAGCGGGCAATAATCTGGGAGGGGACAACTGGGACAGCTGACCCTCACTAACCAAAGGGACATTCCATACCGTATGATGTTGTGCTCAACAATAAAAACTCAGGGAGAGGAGGCGGCAGGGAGGACGTTCACGGTTATGGCATTTGTCTTCCCAAGTAACCGTTACACATGATGAAGCTCCACTGTCCAGGAAGCAGCTGAACATCTGCCTGCTGAAGGGAAGTCGTGAATAAATTCCTTATTTTGCTTTGCTTGGGTACACAGATTTGGAGTAAAAGAGCAACTGGGTAGGTGCTTAGTTGCTGGCCATAGTCAGCCCACTACAGCTAGGCTAGAAAGAATGACATTCGCTATAAGTGGCCAGAGGCACCACCAAAAGAGGCAGGCGTAAACCCCTCCTTTAGTAACTATTTATTTTAATAGGGTAGAACAACTTCAGATAGCAGACGCTGAAACTCTGGCTTAGGCTGCCACCAGCCTGAAAGACAGAACACACAACTGGGATATCTGAGGACAAGGGTATGGTTTAAATAAGACCAAAAGGAAATCCAAACCTAAATCTTCCAGGTGAGGACTTCACCTACTGTCATACCCAATTGACACACATCTTTTTCTCCAGTTACTATTACTCATATCTAAACAGTAGATGAGGTTATAATAACACTTCTCTGTCCAGGCTGTAAACCAACCAAATACCATATGGCTACATTGGACTGGCATTGAGTCCAAGCCAATAAAAGGTGCACCCCAAAAGGGAGGTGCAGGGGAGGAAAAGAAAAAAAGCAAGTCCTCCATCATGGTGTAGGGACTACCCTAGAGCACCAAACCAGGCAGGGGAGAGGAATAAGGATTTTTTTTTTTTTTTTAATACCTATTGAAATATTCTGAAGTGCTCAACCTAGTGATAAATTAGTACCTAGAACTCTGTTGTGGAAACAAGTACAACAGAGTACAGATTATTCTTCAATGTCTTAGAGTAAAAAATAGCAGACCACCTCTTCCAAGTTGGAAAAAACAAAAAGAGGAAGATTTTCCTATAGTGGAGTCACATAAATTGGAAAAACATTAGCTGAAAAGGTGTGTAAGAGGCAAACTTGTACGGAAGTGGTTATGGAATGATACTGCTAATGCATCTTTAGTTAGGCAAAGAAGGAGGAGCACAGATTTTAAGAATGTAGTCTTCAAAACAGATTTGCTAACTAGGATAGCTGGGAGAAAAGGATAAGCTTACAGTGGGGGAAAAGATAGATTTTCCAATTCTTAAAGAATGATAATAAGAGCACAGAAAAAGAATCTTTGAGCAGGTAAAGGACAAGAACTCATGATGTGTTCAGCAGCTTACAATTTGAAAAAAGCAACACATGAAATGAAAATGAGTTCAAGTTACTAAGTGTACGAGAGTCAAGTGAGAAAGTCCAGGGCAAAATAACATTGATGTTGTTCCTTGCTAATAATCGCAAAGAATTTTCCATACATATGACAGTCACAAGAGGAAGAGCAAAGAGAGTGAAAAGACAAACAAGGCAAGAATTCTGACTGGAAACGGAGAGCAAAGGCAGGGCCCCAGTGAACCACCAGATATTGAGAAGATGTGTGGTGATATTTTCCAACACATCCTTCCAAATCATTGCTGTATTTTTGTCTCTTTCCCTCAGCTTTCAGGATTCTGGACCAGACAGATGTTTGGTCTGACCCACCAGAGGTATTCTTGTGTGCTTTAGCTATTCTTATATATTAGAACTGATGAAGATCAGGGTCACGAAGAGAAGAAATTCCAGAAAAGCTGGAAAAGATCATTATCTGCCTTTCATAAGGGTACGACAGAGCCAAAAAATCATAAGATACCTTAAATTCAATTCCCAAGAAAAGGCTGGAACATATAAGCAAGCTTACTTGTAAATGATGCACAGGCAGCTAGACATATGTTTAACCTGCCGAGAATAAGTCATCAAATCAGTTGTATTTTCTTCTACACTGTTTTGGTTTGGGTTTTTGTGGTTTTTTGGTGTTTTTTTTTTAATGGGGAATTAACTTCAGGTGGGCCACTTTTCTATAGTGTGAATTCAGCCTCTGCAACACCAATAACCTGGAAGACCTATAACTACTTTAAATCAACATGGAAATATGATCATGCTATAAAATATGGTCCACACCTCTGCCTCCAATCTCCTTCTCACTGACTCTTACCTGTAGGAAGTAACAGATAGATTACCAGAAAATCTTGACTAGCAGGTTAGAAGCATCGTCCACCAACAAGAGGCTTTCACAAGACAGATGTTAAGTAGGGACATGGGCTCTAATATGTGCTGGTTAGCATGACTGCAAGCCTTTCTCTAGCAGACTAAACATTTGGAAGCATAATGCAGGATCTTGCAGGTCCTTGACACGGTAAAGACAGGCACTTTCCTTCAAACAGATGCTTAAGAACAGGCTAGACACAGGTCTCATGACAGACGCCATAACTTTCCTAAATAACAAGTTCCAATACTTCACTGTTCTTGCTATCAGAATTGTTTTCCCAGAAGTTCATCCAGCCTGTCCCTGTAAATCATATTTTGACAACTAATCATTCCTGTTACCCTCCCGAGAATTTTCTCCCATTTGCTTACGTGTTTCTGAAATGCAGTACCCAGAACAGCTGGAAGTATTCCAGGTCAAGGCTTAAGATTGTTAAGTGGAACAATGATTTCACAGTTATTGCAAGTCAGTTACTCATTTATGTGCTCCCATCAACTTGTTAAGGGACTAAAAAGATAGTAGCCACAAGTCCTACTTGTTCAGCTTGTAACGCACCATAATTTCCAGAGCCTTTTCTAAATCAGAACTGGTAGCCACTTGTTCTTCATATTGGTTTCTGCCTAATAACATCACCCAATTCCTGTCATTTATCAGAGGATTTTAAATTTTATTCTTTTATTCTACAATGTTTGCACTCCTCCCCAGACTTAAACTATTTGCAAGTTTATCAAATCTACCCTCCATTCCATCATCCAGGTCCATCCATAATATTACTATTGTATAACACTGGATCTGGGACAGACAGCAATACCCAACTTGGCACATTTTTCCTAGTTTATTAAAGATCAGTTAATATCTGCTGAGTGCAGTTCTCCAATCACTGTTGCATTTACCCACTAGTACGTTTCCCAAGATCGCTTTTCAGAATGCCATCAGGACTGTCAAAATGCTTTTTAAAGCCAGAACTTCCTTCTCTGCCCATACCTTTTCTCAGGGTAGAAAATTGATTTCAGTAAATCTCTATCAATTATTAATTATTTCTTTTCTGCTGGCAAGCTTCCAGGTACTTACCAGTTATTCAACTATTTTTCTTGGAAGCTGACTGGGCTAGATTTTTCTGACTACTACTTTCAGCTCTCCAAGTGAAAGAAACGCTAGACTTGCTCTTTTTTCCCCAGTGTTCTGACACATCATCACTGAATTCCCCAAAATAACTGAGAGGGTCTGACATCTCATCAGCCTTTTTTTCCTTTTTTTTTTTTTTTTTTGGAGAACCAGGGAGGAGTGTTTTATCTTAGGATAAATTTCAACAGGCTTAACCCATCTTAAAGTATCTTACTGAAGTACCCTCTTAATCTGTCCCATCTTTATTCAAAGCTACATTTTACCATTTCATCACCAGATTAAATCTTTCAGCCACCAGCCAACAGGAGTCAGTCATGTGACCCTTTCAGTGAAGACTGGCACAACAAAAACATAGTATGTCCTCTGTGGTCTTAGCAATGCATGTTGAAACCCACCCTGAGTCGCAGAGGTGTCCTTCCTTGTTTTCTTACTGACGTTTATGTGATTACCTTTTACTGTAATTAAAGCCCTTCCCTTTCACCTTTGTCTCAAAGATGATTCGGGGCTCCTCCTTGGGGCATGAAATTCAGGCCGGCTTACTCCATAGCTAGCTGGTAAGCTCACCTGCTCAAGCAGTGCAAATGCACTTACTTGCTAAGGAACAGGCAGGTGATGACAAGCCGCCTCATCTCTGATCAGCTCCTCATGGACCCTCAAGGAGCAAGCGTGCACTGCAATGCCTCAGCACAGTCCAAGAACTCTTTTGTGGCCACCTGTCAAAAAAGCTTGGCTTCTCTCCCTGCAGGTGACAGCTGTTCTCTAGTCCGTGCAAGTCTGTTGCCCTTTGGATACTCTGGCCACGTGCAAGGGAGCTAGACATTGCTAAGGCATACCAGAGATCTGCACCTTTGTGAAAAATGTCACATTGTCAACTTGCCGTTTAGAGCACATTTAATTGAAGTCATACTACAGTAAAACATTCAAAAATTTTTTTTTTATTTAAAAAAAAGAAGACACCACATACTGCCAGTTCAGAAGTCAAGATTAAATAAATTAGGGCATGGTAAGAGCCAGAGGTAGAAAAAGGGAAGAGATCAGAAAAGAAGGAGCCCTTGGTGATCCGACTTCCCTAGGACACAGCTTCACCGCAGCCTAAGACTAATCAGAAAGGTTTCCCTTAGCTAGATGTGTCCTCCAGGGTGGCTAAGCCAGCATCATATCCACCTTCATATCCGAGTCTGCAGCCCTGACAGGCACCTCCTTCCTCACGTGGCAGAGCACGTTAGTTCTTACAGACATCTTTCTGGAGTCTTCCAAGGATGGACAGTCTTTCTTCCAGAGACTTCTGATGTGATCTTATGAGCAACTTGTTGGCTGTCCTGAGAAGGCCAGTCACAATCCTTCCGCAGCTCATTCCCCCCACTCCAGTCATGCAAGTCTTCCCCCTCCTTTGCACCTCCTAGTCTGTTTACTTCTGCTATTACAGTAGCAAACTGAATCACTTCACAAACAGATTAGGTAAGCACTAAATGCAGCAGGAATATGCAGAAAGGGGCAGGGAAAGGGAGCAAAACTGTCCCTTTTAACAGCAAGCTGTTAAAGCAGTTCAGCATGACTGAGTTTCATCCTCATCTTACTCCTTCCTTACCTAATGGACAATGTGATTGTTCTTAATTTAAATAGGCACTGTTTCACTTTCATAAAGATTTTTTTAATTTCTCTGGCTAAAAAAATATAATATCTGATTCAAGAGTGAGAAGAACTCCCTGTTTTTGATAACTTTCTGTTCTGATAACTCAAAGTATGCTTAAACACAAAATAATTTATACTAAACTATAGTTTTACATCAAACTATACATTAATAAAATGTTACAGAAGTGTCCACATTATGTCAACTACGCTTAACATTCCTATCTCTGGGGCAAGATGAGCCATAACAAAAGTCATCTTACTACTTCGGGGCAAGTTTCCACCCTAGAAACTTTTTAAAATCAAACATACATCATTGCTGTAGAAGAGCCTTTTTCGTAACTAAGAACTAATCATATGAACATATAAAATGCAAACAATATGACTCATTACTAGCTCTTAAGAGAGACTAACACAACAGCAAACAAACAACTAGAAGTGCTTTAAGGATAGTTAAAAACTGGATATGGCTTGCTGGGGCTGGGCAACTTCAGAGATACTCTGCCAAACTCCCCACTGCAGCACACTAGATAGCTTTTTGGGTTTTTTTCTTCATATTGATGACAGCCCACTGTAGGTGACTACAGAGCAGGATCCTCTTCAAAACAGCAGGAACAAGAGGAGCTAGCTGAATCCATTACAGTGTGGAGAATAGCTCTCATCCAGCATGCAATTTAATAGTCAAGTCCAATACATAAAGTTTTATAACTGCAATTGCTCACACAGGAGCATTACTGTTTTGGGAGTAGTGGCATATTTAAAAAAAAAATAACGATGCTGTATGAGCTGTGATAAAATGTATGGGAAATAAAGTACATCTGCCAACTAGCAGCATAATCTTTGCAGTTAAAGAGCTGAGGATTTGCAAAAGAATCACCGAACAGTTTTGGGAAGAGTCCAGACAATACACCCATGTCAGAGAGCAACAATGGGGCACTGGGTACAGCAAGAGCATGTAGTTTTTTATCCATGAGAGGATCGTGACTTCAGAGAACTCAGCTAGACAACCGGATTACTTAAATGCAACTCCCACACTACTTGAGGATAAATTTTGCAACGTTATTGTAACAAAATGAGTGGATTCCTCAAAGCACTTGGAGATCATTTGCCCACAGGACTGGATGACAACCCTGAAAAAGCATTTTAAAAAATAAGTTGAAAAACAAAGCCAAAACCACAAAGCCTAAAAAATTGTCATTGGAGAACAATGAGTTAAGTCTTATGTTTAAGATGAATAGGTAAATCTACATAAGAACCTTCAGAAACAGATGGAGTAAGATTAAAAGTAACACTATCAGGACTGATATGCTAGTATTTTTTATGAGATGAGCTCTTCAGTTCAAAACATCCCCATCATATCAGACAACCCAGAGTTGCTGCTACAAAGATTTGTTCAGGCACTAGCCTAAAACAAGACACTAACATGGAAGCGTTTCTATTTAGAGTACATTCCTTAAGACAGAAATTCACATATGTGAAGAGCAGCCCTTCTCCACATTACTCATCCAGCCCAATCGTACATTTGCCAAGTCTGAATGACGTACTTATCACTGTGTCTTTGGCAGGGGACCTGGGAGCCTTACTGGGAACTGTGAAGACACATCCAGCAAGCCTGTCAAAACAAGGACTGTTCACACATAGCTAAGAGGATGAGACAGAACCATCCTCACATGACTTCTGCAGTGGCACCGGAAATCCGTGGAAACAGTTGAAAGGCATTAAAACAGCTCCTCGCTTCACTGTAGGAGGATGCCAGCTTGTTAGGATGCTGATCTTAAGCTCCTTCTAAAGCAAAAGTAAATGTGCTTCATCTTTGAAAAAAGGCAGCATCCCTGTTGGTGGGATGCGGATTTCTACTGTTACCACTTAGAGCTGGCACCATTTGTCTTCTCAGCAAGTCTTGCACATCAATGCTGGTTCCACACACATCACATGGGTAGCACTGGTTCCACAGCATGATAAATCTGTTGTTTAGTAGGGCAACATGGCAGGATGAGGGATGAATGAGTGCTCTTTTGCTTGTTTATGTTACAATGCACCTTTGCTGAAGCCTGTAGGACAGATCTAGCCACTCTTGGAATACCTCCAAGGCCACAAAAATTATAATTTGCTTCCAGGCAGGCGCACCACCCTCTAGTCAGAACACCACCACCACCACTCTTGGCTTGTGGACACACTGCAGCGCAATTGGTTATAGAAGCTAGTTCTTCTGCTTTTCTCTTTGATGTCAACAGATGTTTAGAAGCCTCCAACACATCAAGTTCAACAGCAGAGGTATTGAGTGCTCCCTCAAAGCGTGGTGATGAGGATTCTTCTCCAGGTGTGAAAACAAAAGTTTGTTCCATTCAAATTGAGGATAGTGTCATGATCTGCCTACCTATGGCAGGTATTGCAGCCAGCTGGTTGCCTGCATGAAGTGGGTAGTCCCAGCTGTGTTTCAAACAGTACAAGTCAGATGTTAGGCACATCGGCAGAGAAGGACATCTGTGAACATACAAGGGACCTTAATTACAGATATCTAGGAAGCCTTGTAACCTAAATCATGCATTAGTAGTTTAAAAATACCTGGGATTAGTTTGTTTAAAATTAGATGGCTCGGGATTTAGATAGGACTTGCTCAGACTAAGTTCTGCTCACATCTTTTAACCAACCTTTGCTATGAATGCAAAGAATTCAAAAGCCAGGTCTAAAAATCTAGGTTCAGCCCCCACCCCGCTTTCACCAAATGAAGTTCATTTGTTGCCTATGGAAGATGCAAAGCCACATTCCCGGATAGGTGCTATAGCTCTTGAGATTTAACTCATCAGGAGAAATCTGATTCCCCATCAGCAACGAAAGCCTCTTTATAGATCAAAACTTAGGAACCTAAACACCAGGTTTAGGTCCTGCACATCTGTAACCAGCAAGCTTCTTTCTTAATATGCTAGTTTTGCATACACCACCCTGCAGCATTAACTCTCCCTACAATGAGAATTAGCCTAGAGTGAAGCAGCATCTAACTTTCAGATACCACATTGTCTAAAGTTTAGGTAGCGCTGAGCTCTGCAGCGCAAGCTGTAAGTTCTTCTGTGGATCTAGCACATGGAAGAGTCTTTTCTCTCAACCTTTGTCTTGTCTATGAAAAATTGCTTCTTCAAACACACTCTCTTCCTAGAGGAGTCAGCATCTTCCAGCATATTGTCAGGTAGCGTTTGGACTGGCTTTAAATAGCACAGGGCTGAGAGTCACATATTAAAAATACTATCTACAAAAAACTTGTTCTATCATTAAGTCTCCCAACACTATGCTCAAAGCTAGTTCAGGAAAGATGCAGTCCAGCTTCTGACAATACCCTTCTGCTCCCTATCAGTACTGGGGACATGACTAGTTTAAGCCTGAAAACTGTTCTACGATGATTGTGTTAGTAAAGCATTAATTTTTCAGGAATTTATTTTCAAACACAGAAAAACTGCTGGCATGTTCAACTCCATTCATTAAAAGGATTTTTTTTTTTTTTTTTTTAACTCCTTCATGGAATGGGAAGGAGAACAGTTTGTTTTGTATTTTCCTTAAGTACTTCAAGCACAAAGCAGCATATTCCAGATCACCCAGGATCTGAACTCCCAGAGGTTTTCAGTAGGAGCTGTACCCCTCATTTTTGAAAATCCTACCCTAAAATAATCTTATCAGTGTCGGTACAACTTAAGACACATTTTTCTTGTGAAGGATATTAGTAAAACTATCATTATTTCTTTGAGATCAATTTCTGAAAAAAAAAAAGTGCTTCATAGTTAGGAAAATGAGGATTCCTCTGGAATTCATGTTTTATAGTTGTGATTTTGTTTTTTCTCCATGCACTAGAAAGATACATCCATCGTTAAGAACTTAACTTTCAGGTTCAAGTAAAAAGCTGTTCTACATTCAGGACTATGTACCTCAAAACAAAAAACACTTTTCTTTACAATTAATTGCAGTTTTCTTCGCTAGGCCATTCCAAAAGAATATTCCATGAAAAGCAGACACACCTGCCATCAGCATTCTACATTCAGGACTATGTACCTCAAAACAAAAAACACTTTTCTTTACAATTAATTGCAGTTTTCTTCGCAGGCAGTAAGGATTCAGTTTTGCACTTTTCTAACTTAAAAGTTTAGAGAAGAACAAGTACAACTCAGAAAAGTTTAGGACCTAAGTAATACCTTTAAATCATACATTAATGGTCAGAATTAAACATTTCAGTCCCAGGACATTTCTTCCAGTGCTTAATACAGTAATAAGTTCATAAGCTGCAAGTTTTGAGGAGAAGGAAAATATCACAGACATTCACATTAATAAGAGTCTTATTGCTGTCCTGACTCTCAGTTGAAGTGATACACTTACTACATGTGGGAGAATTTTCAAACTCTATATAGCTCACAGTAACATAATGATTTATGTTCAAGCAGCTTAGCAGAAGCAGAGTTGCTATTAAATCAATCTATATTTTACTTCCTCTCAGGAAGTTCGATACATTCTGGTGAAAAGCCTCATATCCAGACTTTAATTTCAGTAGGAGCTACGTACATGTTCAGCTTCACATGTGCTTTGAACGTTCTCAGTCTCTACCTTTATGCACGATATTTGGATTCTCACGATAAGGATTTTGTCATCATTCTTCAAAATTGCTCAAAAAATTTAAGTTGTATGTTTTACAGGCAACCTGCATATTTTCTCTGGGGAAAAAAGCAGGTATGTTAATAATAAGCAAAATTAAGACTCAATGTTAATCAGCTGTTATAAGGGAAGGCCCCACAAGTCCTTCTGGTGGTGAACACAGGAAGAACTGAATTTACCAGACCTGTGTGGCTTACCTCTAAGATCAGCCTCCCAGAAACCAAAATTCTTTTGTCTGACCCTCTAAATATATCACTCTTTTCCTAGAGGTGAATCTGGAAGAAAGCTATAAATAAGGTTTTATTAAATGTGCATAAATTGTCTGTTTATGTCATAATCTTCCTTATAGCTGTAAATTTGATTGAAGTGCTCACTCATACAATCTCTCCGAATAGGATGTTAAAATTAGTCCAACTTCCAGATAATTTCTGTAACAGTCACATCTCACTAAAGCCGGTCAAGAACACTAGAATTTGATGCATTTAATTATCCAGAATTAGCAAGTGTCTTAATTTAGAAGCAGAATTTGTTTTAAAATTTAGACTATTAACAGAAAATTGTATCTTACCACAATCAAAACAAGGCTTTTGTTTCTTTTGAGAAGTATAGTCAAAATACACATTTACAGGGAAGAAGTTATTCTCAGTTTCATTTCTTTGCTTTATCTGCAAGAAAGCTGACTTTGCAGAAGGTTGCAAGAGAACAGATCCACACTAATCTAAGAAGATGTATGATCAATATGAACTATAATCTTCAACCTAAGAGCCTGAAAAATGTTACAGCTTGAGTATTTCAAATTATTTTAGACTATTTTAGAAAGGGATGAATCTTTTCCCTTTGCTTATTCTCACAAGCAGTGCTTTATTCCCCTATCTATACCCAGAACTGTTTCAGTGCTGTCATAATGGGTTGAATATCTGCTTACTTACACGGAGACAAGTTACCTTCTACACTTAATCAGTTTTCTTAAAACACTTCAACTGTAACTGTTATGCATACCAGTAATTATCGGTATTTTAGAATAAACCACATAATAGTTTCTACAAGGGGGTAATGTTTTTCAAAATGCTGTTGTAGGTCACTGTCCAATTCAGGAACTTGTGTTGAAAAAGTCAAATAACAAAACAGCTGTGAGCCCAAGAAATACAATTTCTAAGCAGTAGAAGACATCATCTGAAGGGTTATGTCTACATGGATTATTCAGAAGAAAACATGAGCATTGAAAGGGTTCGTTAGTTTTTCCGCTTAAGTTGTCACATTATCTTGAGCATGAAATTAGCATTCTACATGGCATGACTCTGGTACAGGTACACTCTACCTAGATTACTGTTTTCAGTCCAAAAATCTCAAGTCCACCCTGAAATCTTTTCCTGAAGTCAAAGCAGAAAATAAAGAGAGTAGCAGATCTTTCTTTGCACACTTTATTAGGAAAGGCTTTTCACTAATTCCTGACAAATCAGCAGGAAATCTGCTGCATACTGCCAGCTTTCAGCTAAGAAATAAAACAGACTATTACAGGTTTTATTGTATTTATGATTTGTAACTTTAGATAAACCACCAATCACCACAGAACAAGCAACAAGATGAGGACCCATTTGGCATGTGTTGCTGCTGAACTCTAATAAACATATTCCTGGTGACCACGGTTTATGCTTGATGTGTCAGCAAGATTTAAGGCTCACTAGTTTCTAAATGTTCTTGAGCCTCCAACATGGTAGAAGCTGACTAGAAAAGTGCAACAAAAACAAATCTAACTTAAGCCAGGTCTGATAACAGCACTATACCTATTCAGAAGTTTTGTACAGAGATGGATTTGAAATATCATTCATATAATCAAAGCAGTGAAACAATTCTGATGCCTTTTTAAGTTACTTTAGTCCAGAAAATTGAGATCTCTGAAGACTCAGTTGAAGATGTTAGATGTTTCCTTACAAGGTAGAATACTCTATTATAACATAACTGGAAAGTTCAAATTTGCTCCAAAACCTGCAGAAAACTCTGTACTATCATTTCATAGCTAACAGCTAAATGAGTGAACTATTTCAATCATACTACAAGTGCTGCCACAGCAGGGATAACTTTGTGGAAGAAAAGTAATTCATTGTTTTACTTGCAAGTGTTTTATTGAAGACAGCACAAGAAACAACTAGGAAATAATATACTGGAAGTTCTGTTTCTTAAAGTTCCTGCAAGTATTGATCAAAGCCAAGTATTTTAAGGCCAGGCTACCTTTAAATTTCCCTGCATGATACTGATGTACAAATCCAGTTGGTGAGTTCATCACACAAACTTCAAAACCACCTCTAGTTCTTTTTAAAGGCACAGTACAGTTAAAAATGTCAAGTTTCCATCACATGAAGTGAAGTGTTGATTAGAGATGAATTCTTGAGTGTATATTCATTACAATTACATTAGTGCATACAAAAGTCTTTTAAAACCTTGTCAGTCAAATGGTTCACTGAACTCCTGAGAAACTTTAGTGAGGATGTGGCAGGTGAAAAATAATTCTGATTATGAATGCTGACAGTTATTTACTGCTTGTATGACAGAGGATGACAGCAAGTGTCTGAAACAACTTTTAAACTCTCATGCAGAAGCCTGCTTCTTGCTAGCTACAACTAGCAATGGGCTGGTTATAAATCTGGGTAACACCTGGATTAAAGAGGTGGTACTTACTGAATCCTCCAATTAAAGAGACAAGAGAGAAAAACGTCAATTCAAAGGCAGATCATTGTATTTCTTCATATAGACTATTTAGACAGGAAACAGGACTGGATTGGGAAGAACCTGGAAATGAAGAAGAGCCTGGAAACAGGGGAGACCTATAGCAACATACACTTAGGGACTGGCCAGGCATCTTGGCCAGTGACCCCAAAGCCTGCATGCAACATGCAAGCAGCTGTGTGGCATGAAACTAACCCCTTCCTGCTAATCTTCCCCAGACAATTTCCCCAGCGATTTCCCCAGTGAGAAGCTAAGATGGAACGGATGCAAGTCTGCAAAATTAGGTATTGCAGCCCAATCTTACACCCAGAAATATTAACAAACCTGTACATGATACAGCCAAAGGAAGTGATAATTATCACTGGTTAAAGCTGAAGATGAAATATGAACAAAACCCACAAAAAGGAGAACATCTGAGCAGTTAACTTTATTTAAATTAGCTCATGTAAGTTTTCCACCAGGACATCCACAAAGTATACTCCAACTTCTTGATATCCTCTGGATGCAGCTTCCAGACAGTCAACATCAGGTTCCACCTTCCATTTGAGTTACTTGAACTTATAAATAATTACTTGCAAGTTTCCTCAACAGTCATGTTTAAATAGTGTTCAGCTAGTTCTAGTCAAAGGGAGCTCAGACTGCCTAGTCAAGTTTCAGTACCTACTATTAGTGTTTGGATACATTTCTGTCCTTTCAAATGTCTCATAGGTAGCAAACAGATTGATTGCCATGAGTTGAGCAGACTTGACTGCGTATTTGCAGCTTATGATCAAGCTACAACAGACATTCTTCCAGGTTGCCACATAAACATATATTATTGGAGTAGTTGGCACAGAAGACTTGTTAAAATACTTCAGTGTTGTTTGTTCCTGTAAGAGTCCAAACATCAGTTCCCTGTGTTCATGCATTAACTAAGCAACTCACCTAAGACTTCTTCAAATACTGAAACCGAATTAAAATTCAGAACTTCCTGAGAGCTTGCTGTTCTGAAACACTGCAGGAAGACAGACTGTTTTTGAAATAACTGAACAAAAACCTGTCAGTTTTAAGAGTTTGCAAACATGTAAGCAGGACACTATATTAATAATTCCCCTACATTTCCATAATTATTTAACAATTATTCTTATAAAAAGATTACCTAAGTTACATTTCCATGTGCTTGCATGGACTATAATTTCCCCTCAGGTAGCATTAGAAGTTTAAAAACCTGTACTTGTAAACATTTTCTCTTTCAGACTCTCTCAAAGGATATCTGAAGATATTTTTCAGCCTTAGAAATATAGCTCAGTAACTATATAGCTAAAATAACATTACTTTACAAAGACAACACGAATGACAAAAATATTTATGAACTGTGTTTATATAAACATATTGGCTTGTAAACAAGTTTACAACATTTACATTAAATATTGAAAGAAAACTTCAAACTAGACAATTTGCATTAAAGAGAAAAATAAGTTAAAAATTAATCACATCTTAATTATTCCATTGGTTATTATTAAGTCAGGCACCTGGCAGTTTCAGAAGCAAACTGTACTAAAACACTGCAACAATGCTGAATATTGTCATTTACACTAATGATGTCCTTTGATAGAGCAAAAGCCACCTCATAGTTACCTGAGAATTCCCATGGCAACTCAGTGGGGATAACAGTATGAAAGTGACTTATTCTTCACAGACTGGGAACTCACCACTTAAGTAGATGTTTTTGGCACACTTTAAGGACAGCCTCTTGTTAGCTATAGTTTTATATGGGAGTCCCAGAAACACCAGCAAAACTAATGCAGAAGTTAAGTCACATCCTTCTGAAAGTGTAAACCTCATCCAAATCTTTCTAGCAATATTTACACCAGCTGTTTTGCAGGATTTTAGCTAGCTTTATTTATGAGCTTGAATAAATGAGTAAAAAAGTCCTACAAATTAGGCATGAAAGTATTTAAGAAAACCTAAGTTAACAGAAAAGCATCATGAATTCTGAAATAGTTACAACAGTTCATCAAATTATACATCAGAAAGTTACATATATGTTTAATCGTAAAACAATATTTTTATATATTATTCAAACCCAGCTTCAGTATTTGTTCTGATATAACAGTGACACTCAGAAAGTGATATTCAGTTTTTTACCCCTTTAAGTGAGTACACTTATTTCCTCTATTTTTACAGGTGCAAGGATGCTTATTTGGATACCAATTCCACATGGGTATGACTTCCAACATAACTTTAAGTTACATTTTTCCATCTTGAATGCAAAAGGCTATCAACGGTAATAAACAGACAGTTCATCATCACTCATGTCTGAATCATCTTCATCCACTTCACCTTCAATGACTGACTTCTTGCCTTTGCAGCATGAAACAATTAATCCAATTAAAAAGACCTGCAAATTTAAAATAAGTAGTAAAAGTTACTATTATTCAATTAAGGGGCATACAAGGGCAATATATGTGAAACAATGGCAGTGTGGTGATGCAAATGATTCAGTGACAGCTACTGTAAATTATATAACTTGATTCAGTGATGTCTATAATCAAAGTACTTACTGCAATGAATGCCCAGTTCCCAAAGTAATAGGCAGCACTGAAGAACCAAAATTTATGAAGAAAGAGGTACGTCCGAGTAACGATACACTGATCTAAAAGGAAAGCAAGTAGTACTGATTAACACAGAACAAATAAAAGTCAGCTAATTCCAGTTTACAGGATAATAATTCAACAGTTTGGAAAGTATTCAGCTCTTAAGAACAATTATACTCCATTGTCCATGAGTGCTAGTCAGTTTAAGAACCACCTTTTAGAAGCACAGGAGCAGGCAATTCTACTGTGTCGTACTGTCAAGCAAGTGGAGCAGAAGATCAACTTGGCTGAACAGGGAACTCCTCATGGAGCTCGAGAGGAAAAAAGAATTGTGTGATCTCGGGAAGCAAGGTCAGGCTTCGCAGGAAGATTACAAAGCTGTGGTTCATATATGCAGGAAGACGACAAAAGGCCAAAGCTCAACTACAGTTGAAACTGGCCACTGTTGTGTCAGACAACAAGAAATGCTTTTTTTAAGTAATAAAAGTAATATTAAGCTTGTTAATAGCAAGAGGAGATCTAAAGAAAACATTGGACCAATACTTGTTAAAGATGGTCATCTGACTAACAGGGATGAAGAAAAAGCAGAAGCATTCAATGCTTTTTTGCCTCAGTCTTTAATAACACTGACAGACCTTGGGCTGCCCGGTCCCCCGAGTTGGAGGACCACAAGTGTGGGAAACAGTGACTTTCCATTTGTGGACACTGAAATTGTAAGGGACCAGCTGTATCAGCTGAATGTTCACAAGTCCATGGGGACTGATGGGATTCATCCCAGAGTACTAAAGGAGCTAGCAGATATTGCAGCAGGACCCCTCTCGATCATACACCAAAAAGGTCTTGGGAGTCTGGGCAGGTCCCTGCTGACTGAAAGCTAGCCAATGTTATTCCAATTTACAAAAAGGGCGTGAAGGAAGACCCAGGGGACTACAGACCTGTTAGCCTAACCTCAGTTCCTGGAAAAATTATGGAGAAGAT
>NW_008795021.1:3969011-3979000 GCF_000699145.1 Aptenodytes forsteri | reverse complement strand
AGAGGTGGTTGATGCCCCAAGCCTGTCAGTGTTTAAGAGGCATTTGGACAATGCCCTTAACAACATGCTTTAACTTTTGGTCAGCCCTGAACTGGTCAGACAGCTAGACCACATGATCATTGTAGGTACCTTCCAACTGAAATATTCTATTCTAAAGCAAATTTACTCTCCACTACCAAAAAGGTATAGAAGAATATTTGTTTTTATGGTAGAGTGAATGTGAAAACAGGTAACACTAAGCTAAGAGTTACAAAGGTAACCCCATTACTATTGGATACAATTTCTCCTACAGATGTGTCAATTATTGCCTGTTCTGACACAGATCCTAATTACTCACCTCCCACTATAGATAAACTGTAGCTATAAGGAGGAGATACAAAGCAGATTCTGTACCAAAAAACACATTTCAGTACTTTGAAAAAAATGTGTCTCTACCAGGATTGCATAAACTTTGTAAAAATCAAAGTCAGCTACAATGTTGAGTTGTGTAGGCAAAAAGCCACCACGTACTGGGCCTTTTGTGACCCAGATAGCAGAGGGCTTATTTGTACCCTGACAGTACTGGTTAAATCTTACTCCTTCTCTAACACCATAAATACAGCCACATCTAAAAATACTTAGTATTCTTCTCCATTATAAAGTGGCAGATTTTAACAGAATTAAGAATAAAATTGTCAAGGCATTTTTAAGACTGCAGACAAGTAGCATAAAGGCTTGTATGGGACACTGAGCCTGTAACATTCAAGAAGTCATGTCAGAGGGCAGCCAGCAGGATACACGAGCCAGCTGATGAGTCTCTCCTGTGCAAGGAGGGGTGCAGTGAGTTCATGCTAAGGTATAACATGATCTCTTGTTTTTCTCATTTACAATGCTTCGAACCATACCTAAAGCCCATTTCAGAGCAGAAATTGGCATGTAAACAATTTGAACACTAGAGAAAGTAAGCAACCTAGAATTTGCCTGTTCATCCCTCAGTTCTGACCCCAGGTTTGGAAACACCCCCTAAGTGCAGTTGAAGTACAGACTTCACACCGGCTAAAGTTGAGTGATATGCTGCTGCTCATAGTTTAACTTTTAGCAGCCATCTAACAAGCCAACGATCATCAGTTTCTTAAGGTAAATATTTTGTTTAAAGATTCAACTTCCACATTAGATAACTACTGCTTTAATAATACCACATACTATAGCTTACTATTTCCAGGGGAGAGAAAAGTTAGGAGTTAAGGATAGGTCTTCTTCAGGAAGGTCTGCTGCTTGACCTTGCCAAGATGATCCCCCCCAAACTAAATCCCTACAGTGTCTAGAATGATCGTATTTAAATAGAGGCACAACTCCATTCCTTCAACAGTTCTCCAATGACTTATGCCTGATAAAACTAACAGAATCATTTAAAATACTAAGTTAAATACTACTTTATGCAGCAGACTGATTTCTGGAGTCTATTACACAGTATCAGCAGACAAAAAAGTTAAACTGGGGTTTCACAACTACTAGACACAAGGGATACAAGACACAAGTAGGCACATTCTACAGATAATTAAAGTGCAAAACAGCTTAATTAGAGAAAGCATGCTTCTCTACTAACACATACAGAGTGAAAGCACAAGCAAGGAATTTGGCTGAACTAATCCTTCCTGGTTTTCCAGACTAGATCTCAGTTATTCAGTGAAAACTGATTCCCCTACCCCATTAACACCAGTCAATAGCACTTACCCTAGAAAAAAAGGAAAAAAGTTGTAAAGTAGCACACCACTCATTCTATACTAGCATGACACGTCCATAGAAAAGGTGAAATTTCCGATAAAGTAAGAAATGCTGGTAAAGTGAAGATGCTTCATAATTGCAGATAGTATCGTCAACACCATCTGGTTACTTGAATTAAAAACAGCTAAAAGACTTTCAGATGGCTTTCTACAGTAATTGGATTAAATAGATGATGGTAAATATTTTAGAAGTTTGACCTTGAGAAAACATTTCTATGGAATGTGTCACAAGTTCAGCTAACTAAATTTTAGTTATTCCTTCTGAACTAAGATATTACCAATTAGGCTGATATAACATGACATTTTTAATCAACTTATTCCTCCATATGACATAATTTAGAATAAATTATAATGAATAACCTGAATTAAGATAACTACTTGTTATCCAGAATGATCATTGTGAATATTAGACATACGTTCATCATTTGCAACAAAAGTGTATGTGGAAAGCTACCAAGCCTCCAATACATAACTGTCACCACTTTAAGAATAGAGCATATTAGATAGCACTGACCAAGCAAAGCCAAACAGCCAGGATTTGAGAAAAAACAATTTTTTTAAACAAAGGATGACAAGTGCTAATAGCCACAACTACCTGAAGAGTCAACTTTACTTCAAGTCCACTGATGAAATTTTTCATTCTGGTAGATTAGAAAACCCTTAGGCTCAATGTACTAATATTTTCAAACAAAGGGGTCTTCCGAGAAGTGAATTAGCTAGTTTAAGATGAATTACAAGGATAAACAAATCTGCTGATAAACAAATCTTAAAGCCTAAAACATCATTTCATGCACTGAAAACTCAAATTATGACAACTTATTTACAGATAATGTAGTCTGTCTTTTCTGCATCTCAAAACACAGTGAGCTTTCCCAAAAGCATATAGAAGGAAATAGTTTCTCAGGGAAGAGTTACAAATTGTTGAGAACAACATAATTTAAAAACATTGGCATTCTTTGGGAGTCAATACTGAGGTGCACACTTGTTTTACCTCCTCACTAATCAACTGGACAATGAAACAGATATCCTCTGTAAATCTGTAGCTCAGACTGGGGAGAAGTGGGAAGCAGAGGCCCAACACACTAGATGGTAAGATTCAGAGGGAGCCTATTTTTCCAGCCCCTTGAAATAGTCCTCAAAATTTGAGACACACAAGTCTTGCACCTGGAACAAAGTGACACCATGAAACAGCGCAGGCTGAGGGTTGACCAGATACAACGCAACTTTGCAGAAAGTGACCTCATGTCCCAGCAGACAAACAGAACATGTAGTTACCAGTGCTCATCTACAACTGAAAAGCATCACTGAATACCAGGCTTCACTAACACGAATACAGCCAACATGTCCAGGAAGTGATCGCTTCCTTCTACTCTGACTGGAACTGCATCTGCAACAGTGCCATTTTGGGCACCCCAGTAAGAAAGAAGCATTGACATACTGGAGCAAGTCCAGCGGAGGACCGCTACAACAGCTAGAGCACATCGCATGCAATGAAGATGTGTTTGTTCAGCTTGGAGTAAAGATGCTTGCAGGTGTGTCTTACTGCTACTTCTGCTAGCTAATGGGGGCCTACAAAATACAGGGCAAAATTCTTCCTAAACCTGCACAAGAGGACGACAGAGTTGCCATAGGAAATATTCCTATTAGATAACAGGAGAAGCTTCACCATCAGCATAGTTAAACATTGAAGCAGGCTACCCGAAGAGGTTTCAGAATCTACATCTGTGGAGACACTCACAACTGGATGGACCTGAGCAACCTGCTCTCCTTGACCCTGCTGGGAGGTTGGACCAGACTACGTCTTGAGGTCTTGTGTGTGCTCAAAATCATTACAATTCACATTACATGAAGGTAGATATATAGAGAGATATCTAACACTAAACACGGTATTTTGGACAGAAAACCCAAACCAAGAATGTAATCCACAGACAGATGAAGTTTACATGCCCAATTTCAAGCAGAACCTAGTTTTGCTTAAAATACACTCAAAACTACTTCCGAAGGAAAACCTGCAGCTTTACTGTGCTAGAATGTAGAAGCATTGCATATTCCAAATCCTAAAAGCACTGAAGGCATGGCTTCAGGTATCCAAGAACACTTAGTGTTTCATATGGCCCTGCTGCCAATCATTCAAAAGCTGTGTTGCAAAAAGCAGCTGCTGCTTGCAGTCCAACTTGCAACTTGAGCTTCAAGAACGGGTTTGATGAATTATACATCAAGTTCCAAAAGGTTTGAGGTTTCACCTGGGAAAGTGTAATTAAGGGGAAACCTGCATTTCTTCCTTACAGGCATTACTTACGGGCCTGCATCTGGCCTGTGCCCCCACTCAGTTTAAATCATCTAACTTGGATAGGAACATTTAAATGGGATGATGGTTAACACGCATCTCTGGTACCTTGGATGCAGCAGCACTTCAACAACTGACATCTTAAACACATTCCTTCTAGGCTTTTGTTGATTTCCAGATATTATTTCTCATTGTGCTACTGAGATATTATGACACACCTATTTTACTGTCTACTGCCATTCCTGTATGCTTCACTTGGGTTATGTGACTTAAGACAAGCAGCATCTTATATCACAGAACAAACAACATTCCTACAGGCCAAGTCAGTTCTACATCACAATAAAACAAGCCAACTGCCTCTAAATTGTTTTTAGAGATGCTCATATTGTCTCACTATGGCTTTCCTGCAACAAAGCTAAAATGCATTTTGACAAATAGAGTAAACAACTAGAGCAAGAACAGTTGGCTTTGGATGCTGTAACTCGTGGAACACAGCCGGATAGCCCACTGTTAAAAACTTTCTAAAATGTTACTGGCACCTACAAGTAGTATCAATATTAATTTTTTCTCACTGTTTAAAATATTGATACACTGTGGCAAAGCGAGAAAAACACTAGGATTCCTATGAACTGAGCAGGTACAGGGCAAAGATTTCAGGCTTGAAAATGGCCTCAGAGAAACATGCCTTTACTTACCAGAAACTAAGCAACAGCAGAAGATGAAGCAGCCTTTGGATTATTTTACTTGAAAGATCTATGATAGCAAATGTTTTACTGGATGGTAGAATGATTCCCAGGTAGGTATGCCCCTGAAGCAACTTACTAAGGTAAACTAAGGGCTCTGACAGAGCCTTATTATTTTTATAACGGCAACATTTTCTTTGCAGCAATATGTAATGCTTTCTCAAACTTCAAAATAAAAGGAACTTCTTAACTCGATATCTCATCTTGGAGAAAAGTGTGTTGTAACTCAGACCACTTATGAAAGACTATGGAAATAGTGTAAGACCCATGGACCGGCTACATGTGGCTAGAGAGCACACAGAATAAGAGTCCTATTATTTAATTTTGTCTTGCAATTCAACATTTCACCAAGAAAAGCATGCAAACAGTTATAGTCAATTTATAGTAATCAAATTGACCAAAAAAGTTAAGTAATTTTGTCTGTACAAAGAAACTGCACGAGGAAGTTAATGGCCCACAAAAAAAAAATGACACTTCAACTAGGTAAGAAACCAAATGACACCTAATGGTGTAAGACCCATACAGCCATATTCCATATTCATCACTGCGTTATGTCCAATTCATTTTTCTCTCAAGAAGCAGCGACACTTCCACTGCTAGCATAAATACCTGTTGAGTGATCAGAATTCCTTTTGACCATCGGAGGGAAGGAGTGCTACAGTACTGTAAGCAATCCTGAGATACATGTACTGGTTTTCCCATTTACTAAAAAAAAGTCACACACACAATAATGGAAATAAGCAGCAAGTAATAAAATTTAGAAAGAAATACTCTGCTAAAGATGGAAACCTTAAGAGACAGAACATGAACTTGTTTCTGGTTCTGGCTTTGGTCACAGACCAAAGTGTTCAGATGGACAAAACAAAATATGCTTCAGGAGTCTTCAGATATTAGCAGGTACATCAAAAGTTTTGTAATTACATGTTTCCCTTTTGCTCTGGTACCTATCATCTTGCAACTTAACATCTTCATCCATATTTCTCTAAGTGTTAAGGTCACTCCAGGACTTCCAACTTCCACAGAAGTTTATGTTAAAGATTGTATTTCATGTACCACTTTCACAGGTTTCTCTGGAAACAGATTCATGGAGTGGTGGTAACAGCTGCCCCCAGCCACAAATGCAGTTTTTCTTTCTTTTCTTGTTGGCTAAACAGGGAAAAAAATGACTATGTTCTTAGTTGCCAGTTACTCAGCAGTTTCTACAAAAGGGGGGTTTCTTATATTCTATTTGAGCACATGCCCACTTCTTCCATATTCTCTTTCCCTCAGCTTTTTCTAGAAATTGCTTAAATTGCTTAAACCTTCAAGTTGTTGCTCTTTCAGCTTTCACAATAATGCAAGTACTACAGAGCTTCACCACTGCTTGCCTCAAGGTTAACTTTGCAAATTTACACCTTTGACCCCTTACCAGACTGAAAAGCATGTTGGAAAACATACTACTGGAATTGGTTCACTCACATATTAGCGAGGATCTGAAAACATTTCCCAGCTAGTTTTATGTAGGTACAATATCTCCCCATTTAGAGAGATGTGAATCACTAAACTTCCAACATTTCAAGCTGAGAGCACTTTGAAGTACTACAGTGCACTACAGAAGCACGACTATCAAATCACTCAGATGTTAAACAATAGTTTGTAGCTATCTACAATCTTTTTAAATATAGGTCTAACATGCAAGCACAAAAAGCTGCCTGCTGTTTCATTCCAGTTGTTTGTTTTGCTTTTTGGGGGTTGTTTTGTTTTTTGGTTTGTTTGGTTTTTTTTTCTTAGCTAGAAGTGGTAGTGAGATGGAACCTAAGCGAGACCTGTAGAAACCAAAAGTCTAGCTGGATAAAGTCTAGTCCAAAACCCTACTTTATTCAACAAGAGCTGCTCAGTAGGTTTGGAATCAAATCCTGCCAAAGGAAAAGATTTAGCAGGCTAAGGAGGAGCCAGGAACTAGGAAACCAGGGACTAATGAGGAGCCAGGAACATGGAAACCAGGGACTAATGAGGAACCTGGAAAAACTATTTGGGACAAGCTATCATGTAGAAGGCAAACTCTGCTTTTTTTCAGTGACTCAAGCTACAGATAAGTTGCATCTGATACCTCATATTGCATATCTGCAAATCAAACTCAACCTGATACAAACCCAGGCAGCCAAAAAGTGATGTAATCAATGTTAATCAGTCTAGTTTTATAACAAATAGTCAGATAAGATTTTGTATCAAAAGTTAAGTCTGGATAACCAATAGCTATTTTCAGCTACTTTGCAGTACATTAACTATTGCAGCAGTCATGCAACTTCTTGATGATAATTACACACTATGAATGTTTACATTAAATGGCTCAAGAATCTGCAAGTCCCACCAGTGCTAGCAGGACTTCATAGCATAAGGAGGCTTCCAGTAAGATCCTCCAAGATTTTTTGCTGAAAGGAGAAGAAAAAGTGACTAGTCAAAGTTTCTGAATGCTAAATAATGAGAACAAAGTCCTATTGAGCGATCTGGGTCACATCACCATTTTTTCCCACAGTCAAATTTAAACAAAGTGGCATGTATGAATAGGAAATGCAGGATTTAGTTGCAGGAAAAGGGTATTAGATCTTACAAAAGCAAGCACAGACAAGCTTTAGCTAAATGTAGGCAAGAGTTCTCACCACTTCCCTCTATACATTCAAAGAGCCTATCAGTCCTCTTTTTGCCATTTTAGATTTGGAGTTCATCCTAGCACAGCTATGGCATTACAATGGAAAACTGCACCCAGCTATAAGGTTTCTATTTTAGTTTGGTTACAGAGAATCTGAGAGGGCGCCAAGATCTGCATGTAGTAACAGACTAGAGGAAAACCATTTAATGAGATTCAAAGAGCTAAACCTGTTAATCTCATTTTACATAAGTTTAAAGGATGACTTGATTTTAATGTTTATTAAATACCTTCAAGTGAAGAAAATACTAATGCTACAAGGCCATGTGTATAGTGAAAAGGTACAGCATTAACCAATGACTAAAATCTGAAGCCATGTTAATTCTAAACAGAGATAGTGTCCTTTTTCTACAGGGAAGCAATAAACCATTGGATGAGCCTGCAGAGGGAAAAAGTGTTCTCTGTGTCTCTATTGTAACTAGATACCTAGATACCTATGTACAATTTAGGTTTATTACAAACACTGGCCAGATGAATTTGTACACAAGCCATATAATTGCTATTTCTTACCTTTAAACCGCTGACTTAAATCTGAACTTCTGCAAGAGGTGTTTCTGAGTCTCTCTTGAACATCTTATTTTAAGTAACTAAAGGCAACAATTCTTATTTTAAAAACACAGCTATTGATAAACTCCAAAGGCAATACCCTAGGGATGAACATGGATGAGACATTCCAGAACGCAAGCAAAGGACAACATAACCTATCATTTTCATTCTAATCAAAACACTTTCCACTAGCTACCTACCACATTTTCCAGTATCAACTCGGTACAAGCTTCAACTTACACTAGTTCAGACTTCTCCTTGAAACTATATTACATCACTTGACATTCAATATTAACCTCATTTTTGTCATGTCTTTTCTACTTGCCTCATACTGTCTTTAGCTGACCACTTCAAAAGGGTGCCTGTCCTACGTGAGAAGGATTCATTGTTTTCCTCATTCTGAGATCATGCTACATGGAAAAGAATTTGGAGGATGGGAAGAAGGAAGATATTTTAACAGATTGATCTTGACCTCTTAATATCCTTACACAGAGTACCTCATATTCTGGTCCTTCAACAGAAGTATTTTCTCTGGAGAAGAAAAAAACAGTTATGACTACCATTAAAGAGTCAAACTTAAAGACCCAATGCCAAATTCTTTTAAATAAGAAGTTGGATGTGAATTAGTGATTTTCTCATTAATGATGCTCTGACAACAATGGCTTCCTTCCCAGCCTTTCCTATCTTCTGCCTCCTTCAGACACATAATTTATGATACAACTGACTGTAATCCAGTCAGGTTTCTCTCAGTTCAGACAGAATTTGCCCAGTCCAATGTCATTCATCCAACCTAGCTACAGGACATGTACTAGACAGTGAAAAAGACCATCTTCATGAATTGATCCTTTCTAATTCTATTGGGCAAGCCATATTTGAAGATGGACAGGACACATCTGTATGCAGCTTCACCAGCTGCTGCCTCAGTTTTCCACATGGCGGTTCTTGAGCATATTATGTAGTGAATTCATCAGCTGTCTGTACCAAGATAAAAAGATGTTTTGATTACAGCAGCAGAAGCAGCTCCCAACATCTCATTGAAAATATTTCCAATACATGTTGTAATTAATGTTTCTCAGTGATGAAAAGATTTCATGGCATTGCTATTTAGAGAGGCCAAATACAACGCCTTCTTTTGGTAAAAGAACTGCCTTTATCAAAATGCATTTTGTAGACAAAGTGTTGGTAGGTTTCTTACTCAAAGGGGTTCTTACACCAGGTTCATGTCTTCCTTTTAAGAATGGGCGCATACCCCTCAATCCTTTGTAAGGAGCTTCAACTCCTATTCCAAAGTACTGATAGTATCAGAGCATATCACTTTACTGTTGGGCTTAAATCCAACAGGCAACAGAACTAGGATGTTGATACAAGAAGAGAATATGCAATTGCTTTAGTGCTAAGCTCGATTTAACATTTCAGAGTATTTAGTAAATGCAGCCTCTTCCCTCTCCAGTTACAATCTCTTGGAGGGAGAAGAGGGGTAGTTCAGAGCAGCTCATATCTGTCCACAGTGGGGTGCAGAAAAATGTAGGAATTGATGTTTTACAACTGCACGTCCACTAACAATGTACTGCAGAAAAAGATTTAACAGCACTCTTAGCTGCTCATACTATTCACAGCTGCCAAACAGGGCTTTCTGCTGTCAAACATGCACCATTGTGCTTATTTATATTGAGTTCTTATGATTATAGAGGACTTCAATACTGTTAGGCATAAGTAGAGATTTGGGGTAAAGTACTAATAAGGTCATTCAGTAAAGTAACAGGAAAATGGATAAAGTCCTCACTAAAATCCTCATTTAGGCTTTTTGTGAAGCATTTTATAACTTTGCAAATTAATTCATTTAAAACAACCATTTGGAAGGTGACATTACAGTGGGGGTCTGCTACAGGCCACCCGACCAGGAAGACCAAGAGGATGAGGCCCTCTACAGACAGATAAGAGCAGCCTCACCCTCACAAGCCCTG
>NW_008795021.1:3895570-3966853 GCF_000699145.1 Aptenodytes forsteri | reverse complement strand
CCTGATCTAGTTGAAGATGTCCCTGCCCACGGCAGGGGGGTTGGACTAGGTGATCGCTAGAGGTCCCTTCCAACCCAAACTATTCTATGATTCTATGTAGTGGTAATCTGTGGTCATAAAATACTTAATACAAAATTACTAATATTGAAGGTTCTGAGCAACTTGCTTGTACTTTCACTTTGTACACCTCCTGGATTTCTCTGAAGGAGAAACAAAGAATATGCTCCTGTTTTGCCATTCATACTCGGGGTTCCTTACCCAAACTATTCTATGATTCTATGTAGTGGTAATCTGTGGTCATAAAATACTTAATACAAAATTACTAATATTGAAGGTTCTGAGCAACTTGCTTGTACTTTCACTTTGTACACCTCCTGGATTTCTCTGAAGGAGAAACAAAGAATATGCTCCTGTTTTGCCATTCATACTCGGGGTTCCTTTCCAGCTTGAGTCATGTCTCTATCTGGTCTTTATTCAGGCTACGATAAAGCCTGAAGTGTTGCACTTGTTGATTTCCAGCTGACAAGAGAGTCTGATAAGAAGGCACAGAAAATTAGCACAGTAAGTCCTGCTCAGTTCAAAGCCTTAGAAATGGAGATAACCTTTTTTCTTTCCTACTTTACATGCAGTTGGAGTCAGTGCAGGTCTATGCAAAAGAGGCCCAGCAGATAGACTGTACCCATCATTTAGCAGGCCTCAGGTGAGGCTCATTTCCCCCAGTTAACAAAATGAGAGAATCCAAGCCAAGGGGGATTCATAGCATGTTCTCCATTTAAAGTGAGTGATGCTTAAAAGACAACTTTCATGGTTTTCTGGTATAGAAAGAGGCAGATAGTGTTCATCAGATCTCATAATTAAGGTTGGGAAAAGTCTTGTATACAGGATTGCAGCTGAGTCATTGGTCAATTACATTAAATCTCATTAACCTATTTAGCTAAACCTATACCAAGTTTTCAATGCATTGGTCCAGCTGCAAGGGTCTTAATCACATAACTGAACTCCTTCACTTGACCTTATGCTCAACTGAACTGTGGACCCAACAGTTCAGCTGGCATTAGTCCTTGAAAACAATGACCAAATGAGGTCTTTGCCCAACTGTATCAGACACTGAAAACTAATGCTTGTTTTGCCTGTAACATATTAAATTTACTGCTGCTCCAAAAGACTACTTAAAAAGCTCTCAAAAAGTCTATGTTAACCAGAACACAAGCCTTTGTTGCAAGATGTTTAAATGTAACTAAGAAAAGGTACTTTGAGTTATAAGATGTAGCCTGCTCTGTTACTTTTTGGCTTCTGTTCTGTTTCATTTAGTTATGCTATCATGGCCTCTGGCATTCAGTATAAAGCAGATTACACCTCCTGCATACCAGGAGCAAACAGAGACAAGAAAGCAGACAATATAATGCTAAAACCCCACAAATTATATATTAAACTGTAAATACTTAAAAGTGTGGTTTTTATAAGATTGTATTTTATGTTTCTTCAGAAAGTGTAATTGTCCTTTTCATCAAGCCAAACACTGGTTTGAAACACATACATAGAACACACTGCCCATTAAAGCCTGAAGTTTTAACAACATTGAAGTATTTGAGAGTATTAGTTGCTACAACAAGATCAGATCACATCTCTTCCACCATCTCAGAAAAAATGTACTTAGTTACAGTAAGTAGAGACCATACCTACAACATCTGAGTATTCAATAGAACAGAGCAGATTGCTATAAGTTTATCTATCAGCACAGCCATGAAAAGGTCATAGTTTTATGGTTAAGGAAAAACACCTGTTAAAATTAATTCCATTAAATTAAACAAAATAATGTAAGTGCTGAGAAGAAAAATCAATATTTGCATTTAGTTCCAGTTCAGTGGTTTACATAAGATAAAACCCTAGTACCAGAGAAATCAATGAAAACTACAAGTGCTTTGCCAATCTTTCCCCTAACTTGAAGTTAGTTGCATCTATTTTTGCTCTGTGTCTAGTATTCTTAAAAAACTAGAAGTTGTATTTAAAAATCTAGTTCCTACCTTCAAAATAAGTTTCACCTGTCAACATATGCTATCTGACCACGGAGCATAAGAGTAGCACCGACAACAGTTATTTTCATTAGTTTTCATTATCAGGTACTAAAAATGGCAGGTATTCCAAGGCAAGCATTACATTTCCACTTCCTAAAATTGACTGGATGAAACAGTGAATAAAGTGTTTTCACTAATGCAACTTTTTCTTTTTTAAAGTTGAGCATTACAAAAGAAACTTTTCTTTCATTTATAAAAACACTTTAATGGCCTGACTGTACCTGTAGTTAATCGAACTCCACTATAGCCTTTTGATCACATTAACCTTCACATTTAAGAAATATCCATCCATCTTCTACTTACACTAGGCTAGCATAGGACAGCTTATCAATACCTTCTCCATCTCTTTCCTATTAAGAAAGGAGAACAAGACTCAAAGATACCCAGTGCAACAACACGTTAATGATGGCAAACCAAAACCATCATTTACACAGGCCAATTCTTGTGTTCAGCACATCAGAACAGCTATATTGTTTCCATTGATCAAAGCAAATTAGGAAAAAATCATGCAAAGTATTCAAAGTATGCAAAAAATATCAAGCATAGGTGGAATATAGGAAGTTTATTTCAGTCCAACCCCAGTTCCTATGACTAAGCAACAGAATCTGAGGAAATCAGACTACTTGAATTTCTTCCAGAAAAGTCAAGACTAATTAGCTTATCAATGCCAGTGAGTATATTCTTCTCCCAGCAAATACTAGCCAAGCCAAGAACCTGTCTACAAGAAACAAAGGTCTGTACAACCCGCTCAAAGTGATCTCATTTTGAAAAATGACAGATTTTGCTCTTCTAAACTCTGCCACAGAAAAGTTTATTTTTCATCACAAAAATATCACAGCTTAGATATGAATTGAACAATTATATTTGTCAAAATATCAAAACACTTAAAAAACTGCATTAAGTCTAAAAATAGCCATCAAAAATAAAGGTGGATGAATGATTTATCTGAACTATGGGGGAGACAGGAGAAAAATCCATTCCCCTTGGGAAATGAATGAACCACCAGGAACAAGACTAACACCTACATACTAAATTTAAAGAGCGAGTTTAAACACAGGGGAACCACCTTGCAAAAGAGACCACAGCCTGATAGATTGGGAACAAAGAACTAATAGTCCAGTTATCTCCACTAGTACAAAAATTGTTTAAAATTAAAATGTTATCTTTCCCAATAACACAAGTAGGAAAAACCCTGAGGAGCTGCTAAGATCTTCTAGAAGCATAGTCAGAATTCAGTAGTTGCAGAATACTGATAATAAGATGAGAATACGGGACAGCTATTTATCTTTTCTATCAATTAACAAACACTGTCAAGCCTTTTTATATGTATATAAATGCATACATACTTCAACTCTTCTTTATAGAGAGAGGCTGAAAGTTTGCCAGAGTGAGAACAATCGAGAGCTTTAGCCTAAAAAAAAAATCTAGGCCATTCTGAAGACCATAAATCTTTTGCTGAGGTAAGTTTTTTAAACAAGAGACCAAAGCAATCGATAAAATTGATGGTGACTTTAAACAGCAGTATCAGTACTGCAATGGCTAGTGCAATTCAAACTGCAAGAATTGCTTATATGCAGAGGGAAAGGAAGGGGAAAGGCAACATTGAAGTCATGCTGAATTTATTTTTTTACAATTAGCTTGTTTTTTTTTTTTTTAAATGAAACCTGGCTAAAACCCATTCCCAGTTTTAGCCAAGTTTCATAGAGAAATAAAGATTAAATGAAACCTTACCATTCTCTCAAAACAATTCAACATTAATGCCTGCATAGATGGAAAGTCAAGGAAAGCTCCACAATTACCCATCTGCTTGCTAGTCACTACTTACAGCTCCAGAATACCCACAATACATCTTCTGCCCAAATAACTGGTCAAAAAGGGATGGTTAATAACACACATGAGCAAGAGTTATACTGGATGTTACAGGGAATGATAAATTAAGAGGATTACAGGAAAATAGCCTAAGATGTCAAGTCCTACTGCTCATGGAACAGCCCATATTTACATCTTAATAAAAATTGCAGAATTCTCTTACCTGTAAAGTCACACTGAGAATTCACATCTTTGCTTTCCTGAGTACATTGCAAAATTTAATAGAATACTTCTCTGCATGTTTCTATGATAAACATATACACTGAAGTGACACTTCAGATGCTAAAGTATTCACCAGCTAGGGTTTAAGGTTTTCTACATACATGTTAACTTTAAAATCTCCCATTTGCTTTAACTGGAATGCATTGTTACACATGGTTTCTACTAAAAATAGTCATTTCTTCAAATGTATTAAATAAGCTGTAAGCAAGCTGTTTTCTGGACATAGCTATACATCAAAGCTTCATATTAGACCAAAGCAAATCAAGGCCATGAAGAGATTGAGATGCTTATTACAGCTGAGCATGCACATGTAACATAGGAAATAAAAGAAATTAATTTATCTTACCTTCAGGTGCATCTGCATCACAGTCTTTAGATACAAACGTTGTCACATTCCTTGGTTGGCCATCAATTGTCTTATTACTCTGCATTATAAGTACGGAAAATTAGTACACTACCAGCAATGTTCTTCCACACACAATGATAGTCCCCGAAACAAACACATCTCCCAATAAACTATTAATTTTATAAAAAAGGCTTTGACTAACCTTTTACAATATTCAAAAGGATTAAGATTGCATATACTGTTCAAAAACAGAGTAAGCTATAAGTGATACAATGTGAACATTTCTAAATATGCTTTCATTTAGAAAAAATTAATAGCTTGTGTTCTTTTTGAAGACTCGTGAAAAATAAAAACTTCATCTCTGAAATTAAACCTTTTAACTGTACATAAAATGAATTTGAAACTCAGCTTTGGTGATGAAGACACCACAAAAGTGTTAGGCCTGCGTAATGATACCGAATACAGTTTACTTCTGGTCTAAAAGCCAGATGATAGTACCCAATATACTCAGAAAGCCAGAGTGCAGGAAGACAAATTATGCTGAAGTCAACTACTAAAATCCAAATATTCCTGTTTATATGTCTCAAATCTTTGCAAAACTGACTCTTTCAGAGACTACATGAACTCTTTATGTACCACACTTACTTTTGAATAATCAGTGAATAATTTTAGCAGAGTCCGATGGAAATCCTTTGTACTACACCGATTTCTTCATAGACTAACTCACTTCAAAGGATCTCATATCTACTATACTTAAAACTAAGTGTTTTTCTGACAACTTAATTGACAAAGCTTATCAATATTAAGTAAATTCAGCTTTCACTCTCAATATTCAAGAAAAACAACCAAGTGTCTATCCAAAAAAGCAGCAGTTTGTATGAACACTTAACTTCATTTCATGCAAACACATGCAAGCATGGAGACCACTACTGCCTTAGAAGAAACTGATACACAAAAGGAGTATGATTAGGCACAGGAATCAGGAACTGAAGTGGAACAAAAGTAAGAGGACAATGTGTTGACAGAAACAATAGGATAAGAACAGAAGACATGAAATTTCAATTATTTAGTGTACATTTAGCAGTGGTCCAGCTCCAGGAGTTATTCCAGCTGGCTGTCACCATTACAGCTTACACTGCTCAGTCGTAGAGAGTGCTTCATTCAAAAGAACAGCATTGTACAGGGGCATACAAAATGCACAGAACAATCAGAAT
The DNA here is from genome assembly GCF_000699145.1 of Aptenodytes forsteri. NCBI lineage: Eukaryota > Metazoa > Chordata > Aves > Sphenisciformes > Spheniscidae > Aptenodytes > Aptenodytes forsteri. Next base: position 3,961,127 of record NW_008795021.1, on the reverse strand, counting down.
CTTGCCATTTCAAAATTTTGTCTTATCTTTATTCATTTTGATTTTAAAATAGTAGGAATTTAAAACACAACATGCAACAATAGCTAGAGCTGCGGGTTTCCTTTGATAACATCGATGCTTTTTTCCAGGTCTGATATCATTCTTGTTCTCCATGAACACTTCTGTAATTTAAAGCCTTCTGACATATCTGGATTCAACTCTAAAGCTCAAGGCACTGGGGTGTACCTTAAAGTCATAAAACCAGCCTCTCTTTCCCTAGCAGTCCTTTCTTCTCTCCTACATAAGGCAAAACCTTGTAAAGGTCCACTGAAAGTTTTCTACCTTTTCAAAAAACAGACATGAAAAAATGAAACATATTCTGAAACAGAGAGATAAAATAAAGCACTTCATGGTATTAACCCTTCCTAATAAAAATTAAGAACCACATTTGCCATGTTAAGATGAATAGTAATCTCTAACTCTAGCAGCTGAACACCATTTTCATTTTTACATAGCTAGAATTGCTAACATTCAAATTTAAGATTCTTTAATATAAGTAGTACTACACAAAGAAACTACACAAGTATTAAACAAAGCAAAAGTAGTCTTACACAAAGATAACTCACACAGAAAATAAGTTGGAAGTTATTACTTATATTAAAGGATTAACTAAAAACTAACAATATTTATGTAAGACTCAGCAAGAGTTCAGTATCATTTCATCCAGTGAAAGAAGTTAGAGTAAAGAAAAAGAAAATCACACCTTCGCCAGCACAAAATTGGTTTCTACATGCTAGAACTCTTCCAAGCAGGTCCCTGAACAGGCCAAAATCTGCTCTCCTGAGTCCAGGGTTGTAATCCTACTATTTGCCCTGTTCTTTCCTCTTAGGATCCTGAACTTTCACCATTTCATGCTCACTGCAGACAAGACTGCCCTTGATCACTTCTTCCTTGTTTCCAGCACCAGGTCCAAGGCAGCATCTCCCTATTTCAGCTCCTCAATTGCTTGTGTCAGGAAGCTGTCAGTAGACTCCAGAAGCCTCCTGGATTGCTTGTGCTTAACTGTGTTGCTTTTCCAGCAGATACCTGGGTGGCTCAAGCCTCCTACAAGGATCAGGGACTGTGAACATGAAGTTACTTACAGGTGTCTTAAGGGATCATCTGCTACTTCCTCTTAATCATGCAGCCTGTAGCAGACACTATCACCCATGCTGATCTGCCCTCTAATCCTAACCCAAGGCAAAACTCCACACATTCCCACTGCTTTCACATAAAGGTCAGCTCTCCCTGCTGGCCATCCCAGCCTGTCCCTCTTAGAGCCCACACCTAGCCATGGCAGCACCCCAGTTGTGTGAGCTATTTCACCGCATCTGATCCCAGTGAGACTGTAGACCTGCAACTGCGTGCAAACTTGTAACTCCTCCTTTGATTCCCCTGCTTTGTGCATTAGTATTCAGGCACTTCAGAGGCACCCAAGTTGTGCCGATTTACCAGAAAAGGTATGAGAGCTTTGCCCTTAATGCTGTCATCTCAGCACTTCTGTATTAGCACAGAGCCCCTTTTGCCCCACAGGGCACGGACAAAATGACTGGACATGGAAAAGATGCATAAGTGACAGCAGAGATGTGTCTACAGAACAATTCCTCAAAATAATTTACTTAGCATTACACAGTAGAGCACTCAAGTCTCAGACATTTTTAGTATGAGTATTGTCTGAGTAAAACTCCAGTGTTCCAGTTACCCCTATCCAGTCCAAAGCTGAAAGCAGGATACCTCAAGGACAAGTGGGAAACAACACCAGGTACAGTAACTCAGTATGTGTGCTTCAAGAGCTCACATGTTTTGGACACTTAAGGAAATCGCAAGCTATCATATAAAGGGGTTAGGTTACAGCCTGTTATACTTAAATAATTTGCTCCTGCTTATGTCCAGGATCAAGAACTTAAAAAGATCTGTTTGCGCACTTGGCCATCTAAGGGATACTTCCGGATTTCTGCTGATGACAGAGACACTTAGTGTCCTGCAGCTTAGCTCCACTCCTCAAATTATCTATGTGAAGGCTGAGGAAGGAAGGTGACTGCTGCTGCTCTGGCCCTCAGCTGGGGAAATGTGTAAGTGTCACGTATAGCAAATGCTGGCCTTTTAATTCCTGTCTGGGTCAGTCAAGTTTTACCGGTCCACTAAGTAGAAACATCAGCAAGCAGGGGTCTTTCTTTCAGACAAATGGAAAGAACTTGGCCTCACTGAACAGAAATAGCGATTACACTTCAAGTATGGGCAAAGTTATGTTTTTGCTACAAAGCTGAAAAGGCGACCTGGATGTGGACAGAACTCTTTACCTTTATGAAAGGCTATGAAGAGACTCATGGCTGTTTAGCAGATGTTACAGAGGTTGTCTTAAGAGATGAAACCAAGCATTCCTCAGTGTTTGAAGAGCTATGCAAGTTGACCAAAGCCCTACAGAGGGCCTCAGTTGGTAAGGGCACTGTATCCAAAAGAAACTTTCAAAAATTTCCTACAGACATCATAGCTGAAGACACTTTCAATTAATTGGGGACACATGCTTGAACATCCCAATGATTAAAGAGTTAAATAAAGCAAGTAGCCCAGGTGTAGTAACATTAATTGCCTCACAAGAGCTCCATTTTTCTACACATATTCAATTATCAGGAAAAGTCAGCAACACTTCCAAGTTAAAAGGTCTTGTCAAGAGTAACAGTCCCCAAAGGAAACAGTTCAAGATTCAAACAGAATTCTAACCTGTCTAATACATCACTATAGATTTTGGTTACAAATTAGTTTGACAGGTTACTAGATCGGGAATTACTGTAGAGCAAAGAAAAGGGGGAAGTGCTGCTTTTACACACTGTCTTTCTGTGAGCCACCAGATTCTGACATACATGTTTATCAGCCCTCTCATCCACTAAGCTGACTTGGAACATAGCTTATTTATTGCTTGGTTCTGTACAGTGTTGGTTACCAGTGGTGTTACTTTAAGTGATGAAACTGACTGTGGTGTGTGTGATCAATGAAAATCTAGACTGCCCAAGCAAACTGGTGCATACAGCTTCCATCACCAGGAAGCTTGCCATATGCACAAAATATATTTCACTTGCCCAGTTCCTGTCTATGTTCCTGGCCACTCCTCAGTTCCATAATAACCAATTCATAACTCTTAAGAACCTCTTCATTGCTCATCCACAGAAAAATCTATTGCTCCTCTTCATTCCCAGCCACCTTCTCTCCTCATTTCAAAATACAAAAATTTAACATCCAGTTATCAGGGTACTCAGACAGAAAATGTGTCTGGTACATTTAAAAGATCCTTTGAGGGGGATATTGTGTGAAAACTTTGTATTTACTTGGTATGTCAGAGAAGTCCAAATGTGATTTACCAGCATACTCTTTATGCTTCCTGTTATTTTAACAATAAAAACAGTTTCTACACAAGTTACTTTATGCACTGTAAACACAGCTCTGAAATAGGACATAAGAAGCTAAAGACCCAGGATGGCTATCTTGACCATAACATTTTTTTTAATACTCTAAATGAAAAGTTGTACCTCTACTCAGCCATTCCAGCTAATCCTTGCAGTGCTGACCAGGATTGTATTTCAATAGCTGTTTGAATGACATAAGAGCATCCCTGCTGCTGTGCTCCAATCTCTTGGCCCTTTTCATTACAAACTATGTATCTATGTTCAGGTACTACTTGTCATAACAAACACTTGCATGTTAGCTGTTTAAGTCCCAATCCTTCTGCCCCCCTCAATATACACACATTTTATTTTACTGAAACATTGCCATTTTATTCATAAAGCAAAACAAACTGCTAGCTACGGTCTTTGTTATTTGCTTTTCTCTTCAATCTTCCATGTTATCTGCAAGCTTTATCATGAAGGATTCTTTCCTCAGGTCACTGAAAGGCTTAAAGACTAGCTTGGTAGGATCCTTAATGAAATTGTCCTTCCCACCCACAATGGTTCTGCACTGTAATTAGACATACAAATCAGTCTACAATATTAAAAAAAAAAAAAACCAGTTGCCTTTTGCAGGGACTTAAGCTCATAACTAATTCAGATATAGCTATATGATATTCTAGGCTACATACACAGTAAGTAATCATGCCAGGAGTTCTACATAAACTCACCATAGAAGCAAACCGCTTTCATAAACTGATTTTCAGCTTAGTTTCTTGCTGCTAGTACCCTAATTCTGACAAGTTGAGCCAATTTATAGATGCCTAAGCATGTTTATTTTGTATTAGTTATATCTAGCATAAAATCTAATAAATATGCATTAAACTTCCTAAATATCAAATATCCAAGTCCCCTACAGTGACTCTATTATTGTGCTTGTATTGATATCAGGATGACCAACCTCCTATTGGATTACATTTTAGGTGTAAATCTAAATTTAGATGTAAAGACAGCAGAAAAGTAGCATTTATTGAATGCTGTACTTCCTGCAGTGACAATTCTACCACATCCACTCAGCACATTTAAGTTGATCAGGCTGCTTTTCTCTAGCATGTTTAACACTACTTCAACTTCAATTTCTCCTTGTAGTCCTTTTGCTCAAAGTATTCTGCATCTACTCTGTTTAAACTGAAAGAACTGATAGTGATAAGTTACACATCTTACTAAATATTTTTAGCTGAAGGTTGGTGCGTGATTGTTTTTTGAAAGCAGTGTGTTCTCCTCCCAGAGGCACAGCCCTCCAGAAAACTAACAGAAGTATTCCAAATGCTCAAAGCAGCACCCAGTTACTTCAGTCTCATTTAAATCCCTTCTCCCAACCACTCTGGCTCAATTGTTTTGTCTTTGTGAAAGTTATACTTAAACCCCAAACAGCACACCAAGACATCTGGAGTTCTTTGTGCCTGCACATGAGTAACTAGTTCATGACCTGGTTAGTTGTCTACATCTGCAAGATCAGATCTACCAAAGCCTACCCCTGTGGGATACCAGACCGTGGTAAACAGCTGTCCATAAAACCCCTCAAGATGCTTATGATGTGTAACTTTGAACTTCCCCATAAATATGCAGGCCTCCACTCAAACTAAGATGAAGTACAAGCATTAAAGCCTTCAGGTACAGAAGATGAAGATTTTAAAAATCCAGAACTTTGAAGTACACAAAAGTGCAATAACAAAAGCAGAGACTACTGTTAACTACTTAATTCTGTAGAAGATTTTATAGAACAAGAACCACAATGAGTTTCATGAAGTTTGGACTGTCCAAAGTGTCTGAAGTGTGATTAATCAGCACATACTCAGCTTCGTTCTGATTATTATCCTCTCCTGTACCAAGTTATCTTTGTCATTTCTCACAAATATACACATAAAAACTATCAACTGCAGAACAACAACATTGCTTTCAGTCTATACAGCCTTACACACTAAAACTAATCCTCATTGCAGTCACTCAGCAACCTAAGTGTACCAGTACAAAATCTAGTGGAAGCTAGCAGCTGTCTTATCAAAAGAAGTCAAGCAATATTCAAAGTTTTACACTGTCTGAAGATGATCTAGGAATTAAGTTGTGTTATATATACACAAACCAGAGACTGGTTGTACTATTATTAAGAGACCTCCTAGTAGTTAAAAAAACTGGCTACAAAAGAGTCTTCAAAACTGAGAATGGGCCTGGCTTTAAAAGTCATTGTAAACAGTACATTTTTGATACACAAGGCAAGATCCCTTTTTTTTTTTAAAAAAAAGTATTACATCTCACCTGTACCAGGTATTTTTGGCTTCCATACATTACATACTGAGGTGCAAGACTGTAGATCATGTAACTTGTATGAAGAACTATCAACAAAAGTATCATACAGAGAAACAAGAGTGCTTGAGGTCGAGTTTTTCCTCGTCTGATTTTATAAAGCTAAAACCAGAAAACATACAAATATTAACATAGTGATTTTTTTTTTCCTGAAGGCATTTAAAATCCTCTTTAATTCAAGTAACAGCTTTAATTTTACTGACAGAAGTGGGAGACTGCTAAAATTATCCTCTGGCAACTTAATTCCAATGAGTCAAAGCAGGTTTTCAGGTGTATTTACCTTTATTTCAAAGCACAGCTATTTAACCAAATTAATTGTTGGCTGTATTAATGATCCAGAACATTTATAAACCAGCAGTTAGTAGCAAGATTTAAATGATGTTGCCTATCACTGATTACAAACTGTGCCTTGGTTAGTCAAAGAATATTGTGTCCTTCAGTCAAGGTGAAGTGTCATCTATCACTATACTTCTAATCAGATCTAGAAACAGAGCAGGGAGTTATGAGAGAGTATTCCCAGGCTCTGGGAAAACTTGTGCACTATATGGCGGCATCTTCTCCATTTTACACTGCAGGGAACAATATAATCCTTCGTTGTTACCCTGTAGATACCACTCTACTCTAATCCCCAAAGGCTCAACCTGGGGGAGTACCATATCAGGGTAAAGAAGCTGGCAGCTGAGGGGTAAATGACAGAAGACCAAAACCAACAGCCAATCTCACAACTCACTGCAAGGACTCAGGGTCACTGTCCACAATTTTGGAGTGTCACCACAGGAAAAGGTGACAGTATTAAAGGAAAAGTAGGCACAGAAGCAAGAAAATATTCATGCCTATGATGCTTGGTTGAATGGAATACTGTTGGATACAAAGCTGCTTTTTCAAATACAGTAATATATGGCATATCTAAGTATGATGCAAATAATATATTACTGTATTGTTTTATCTCTTATCAAGCTAGCTAAACTTGCTTGCCACCTAAAAAGCAAGTCAAGCACTACTGACTGCATGCACATTTCAGATTTTGATCATGAAATTCACTACTTCCAGTATATCAGAATCATATGGCTTTAACTTAGAAAAGTCAGAAGCCAAAGTGCCACTGATTAAACACTTGAAAGTCAGCTGACTGTATTGCTTAAACTAAAACACCAGTTTTGGCCTGATAACTTCACAAAACAGACCACCTTTCAAAAGCAGTGAAAATTGTACAATAGGCTTCTAACACTCATTAACCATGCAGACAATGCTATTTGCAACATCCAGTATTTATGAAGCAGTACGTAAATAATGACTATTTATTAAATATATTCAATATCACATATTTGTTAAATATCTTACTGAGTATTATGAACTCTTAAGTCATATTTACCCTTATCCAGAAGAACCATATACCCATATTTCGAATCCCTGCCATTGAAGTGAAGATAAAGTACATAACAATAGTTGTAATAAGAATATAATCAAGTGGAAAAACCTAAAACAAGAACTAAAGCAGTTAAGATGACAAGAGAACGCTCAAACTAGAAAACAAGCTCTTCCCCCACTTAAAGCTAAATAAGTAGTTTCTACTTATACCATCTAAGGTAGTAAGAGTCCTTCCATTTTAAAGTTTTACATAGCTGGCTCCAAATACAGCTAATACAGCTTACTGCTAATAGAGCTTATACAATTAGTTTGGGAAAGCAACTGAGCATTTCTCTTAATTTAAAACTTGCCTTAATTTAAGTGTTACATATTTTTAGGTCAAGAAATACTTAATTCCATTCTGAGAGTACATTAAAAAGAAAGTCCACAGTGGCAACAATCATTTTAGGACTGTATAGGCATTTTATTTGTGAATATTTTTGAACATATTTGCATACAGAACTTGATTTTTATATTTGCACTAATAACAGCTTGAGATAATACTGCTGCTGAACACTACTTTTCTCAGTAAACTACAAGCTTAGGTGTTCAATAGTTTTAGAAACCATGGGGAAGCAATGCATTATGCCAACCCATTATACCAAGAATATGGGAAGAACTCAACTAGGGGAGAGTAAAGCACTACCTTACATTAAGGCTTTTCTTTTTCTTAGCTTACCCATGACTAATTGCCAAATTTCTATGTGGCCTTGTTGCCTTCCAACCCTACTGAAGTTAACAGATGTTTGTCTTATGTAAGGTTTGTTTCAAAGACTAATGCATTACTATAACACACATAACTGCACAGTGTAATGTATCTTTCAAGGTGCAATATATTAAAAAGTGAAAAAGTGCATTTACTTCACTTAAGGGGGATAAACTATCAAGTACACAAACAACTAGAATGTAGGTAGGGCATGGCAGAAAGTTGCTTTTATTCTGTACATGATAACTACAAGATGTCATTCTTCATTGCCGCTATGTTCTTATCAAACGAAAGTTAGTTTCAAGCACCACCTTCCTCCAGCAACTGGCTTCCATCCACCCAAGATTTTCATATCAGTATCTAATAACTAAAAGATTGTTGACAAGGAAGTTGCCCTTGCTTTCACAGAACACACATCTAGACAATTTTGTTTTAATGAATTACTTCAGGAGAAGTGTAACTTGCCTTTTGACAGCTTACCAGAAAACAGAAGCATCCTTACATAAGTACACCACCAATTTTTTACTTACTGTTTGAAGAACAGGTAACAGCATATTCAGTGGATTGGTCAGATTAGTTCCTAAAATTATAAATCCCGAGTCGAAGCCAGCTGAATGCAGAGCTTTGTCCAAACTGCAGTAATTCAGAAAAATTGGGTAAGTACTATGGTTCTCCCAGAGCTTTGCCTTCCTTTTTATTTAAAAGGGCAGCTCAAAAAAAGCTGATCTAAGCCTAGAGACTGACAGCTTTTTCATATTTATATAGACACACACTTTGTTTTACCACACTCATTGCACTTGTCCTATGAAAAGGTATATTGATTCCTGCATCTCTTTGGCATTTTAGCTTTTCCCTAGTTTGGGTCATAGAGCTTATTTGCCCAGTCTGAAAAATTAAAAATGCCAACATTTGAGACCTCTGGTTAGTGTCAATCTTCATTGAAATCCACCAGATTTGCAGCTGCCTATATTGCTTTCAATGCCATGAAACAATTACAATGTAACATACATCATAATGGATTATACATGTCATTTACTGCAAGAATTTAAGCACCTGTTACACAGCCCAAGAAGTACCTACATACATTAAGATTCATTCAAGCAATCAGAATACTTCTGTAGTCTGAATTAAGCTTCTGTAACATATATGCTTAACTGCTGAATCAGAACTGTTTTCAGCAGCATACAGTCAATCAAGCTGAACCATGTCCTCTTTTGAATCTGTTTTAGCACATTTTGCTCAGTTTCAATATATACTATTATAATAGTATATATACACATAAATATAGCATAGAAAAGTGGGCTGACTCTTGAAGCAAGCCACCCGTGATTTTGATGTTAGAGCACCAACTATGTAGTTTAAGTGGTTAAGAAAAATGCTGAAATGTACTTACTTTGACAAGAACAGAGAGACAGTGAAGAGCAGTGCCACGATGATGAAGAACACTCCCCACACAATCTAGAAGTAAAGATTTATTACAATTTAACTGAAAGTGCTTGCAGTTGTTACAAGTGAAGACTTGTCTAAGTTTCAATAAAGGACTACTGATCTTGGACCACCTCAGAGCTCAAACACACTTGAAACAGTAACTTTTTGGTAAATACTTGAGAGAAATGCTAACAAAACATTTACTCTGTTGAACAGAGTTTATGTCAAGCATTTAAAAAGTTGATCATCTAAGATGAGAATGACCTCTTCACCCAGCAGATACACTAAGCTCAGAATCAAGCGTGAAAGTATATCACACACTGTAGTGCAATACAGAAGTCTACCTCTAAGTCAGTGTCATTAAAGACACAGATGAGATGTTATATTAAATGAACACAGCATTTAGCAGAACGCACAACCTGTACTCGCTGTATTATATGGAAAAACCTTAACTATATACATGCATTTCGTTTTAATTAATGGAAATTAGAGTTTGTTTCCCTTGGCCACCATGCCTGTGTGCTCACCTTCCAACAGGAGGCAACCTGTGCACAGCTTACAAGGAACATCTCACCTTTCCCAAATGAGAGCTCCCTTCTGTAGCACTATTCAGAAACACTCAATGACCAAATCACTTGGGAGTGATGTAAAACTCAGGTAACCAAGCCCAAATACCAGGTTTACTTTTTTCTTGCTTCTGCCTGCAAGTCCTCTTAGTTACTCATCAGTATTGAGTATTTCAAAGCAATTTTCAAGGTTCAAGTTATAGAAATCATCAACTTTACAAAGTATTTTGACTCAAAGGTTTAAGTCACCTAGAAATTTAACTTTGAAGTGATGTAAAGATGTGAGAATGGACTAGAGAAAAAAAGATGCTTATAAATACTAAGGTAGTAGAAAAAATACCTAGATTGTCTTGAAACTCAAGTAAGTGCTACTTAAATACTATTATTCTAAAACACTATCTATCCACAAGTGATTAAAATGAGATTACTACAACATCATAACTGACAGATAAAGGCCCCTTTTCTGGAGAAAGCTCTAGAAGAGCTTCCATACTCCTTTAGCTGCACTAGGTGAGTCATTCGCCCCACAATCTTCCTTTGGAGTGCATACCCTAGTCAAGAATTTGAAACCAAAAAAAAGTGTAACAGCTGTGGTTATTTAGCCAGCAAGTCATAAGCATAGATAAATACAGGTAAAAAAATTCTAAGGAACACTATAATTAATTATAGTGTATATATAAATATATATATATAATGAAATCAGATACTGCTATTGTTTTTAAAATTAGCGATAGCAGGCTTTTTTGAAAGCTTTTGCACATTAATAGGGAACTGCCTGACATACAAAATAAGAACAAATTTCTTGGGTAAGCCAAGGTGGCATATGAAACATTACACTAAGTTTACCAGGAGTAAATGAAGATTTTGTAGACCAACCATATCAGCACTTAAGCTGGGTTTGTGCATTCAGATTTTTCAGGTTTTAAGGGCTAGATTAAAATAAGCAAACAGCTTAAGAAACTAGACGATTTAGTCCCCAAACATAGTCAAAGTATGAAAAGTTTTTTTATTTTAAACAGGAAGAATTCAGGCAATTTAGCAGTAAGTTTAGAGAACTGAAGGTAATATTCTGATACCTGTACATTGTTTTCCCCATTTCCTTCTCATTTTTATCTTTAGAGGAAGAAGCCATACCTTCTTTCAAAGGTGGCTTCATTTCTTTCAGTTCTTCTATGAATGGTCTGAATCAAATAGGTTCAGAGAAATAAGGTTGTTCTTTAAGATCTTAATTAAAACACAGGAAAGTGTTTTTATTATGCCTACCAAATGTAGCACTTGAGCCAGGGACCTCATTTTCCAAGCTGTCGTCAGCTCAGACAAGCATGCTGAACTTCCCAAAACAATGCTTTCAGATATTAGAACACTGCTTATAAAACAACTCAAATTATGTAGGCCTTATTAGGTATAGATTTAGAGACTAATATCAAGGTAAGTATTAACTTGCACATTTCCACATATTTAAGTGTACTAAGATTTTGCCTCTCCACAGAAGACTCCCACTAGGTATTAGCTGTACAGGAAACAGATGTTTAAAAACAATTAAGACCAAGAGTCTGAAGCTTGCATTATTTCATTACCTTCTGCCAACTATGGCCAGTAGACAGGTATCCATATCTCCTCTGGAATATATCTGTCTTCTGAAGTGATGCATAACACTCTTAGAAGTAGATAAGTGGTTGAAAAAGCACTCCTTTTCCCATTTTAACCTCAACTCCAGTCCCATTAAATACAGGATTGAAAAGGCTAATAAAGACCTTTATTCTACCTTAGTTCATCCTGTATTTCTACAGTGCTATTAAGACTACTGAACCATAAATGATTTGCAATTAACATCAACCTATGTTTACACAATTTCAGAGCATCAGTTGACTTAAGGATCCATTCTGTGAAAGGCCTATGTTCTTACCTAGATTTCCCTCATACCTCAACTGATTGCAGACCAATCGACACCTCATTTCTAGTCTATTAACCAGCACTTGGCCAACGATTAAGATAACACCAACACTCAGACTAGTAGTTGAGCTTGCAATTTACACAGTCCAGCTGAGCCTTATCAAGTGGTATCAACCTGACTTAAATTAAAAGCATGCCTCCAGTTGGGTATCTAGGTAAGGGAAATAAGTACTTCCTTTCCTTTCCCCCCACATAAAGCCTAAGATAGGCTAGAAAAACCACTGCAGCAGGAGCTATGCACTCACTGTTGCCTTTTACTTGTCACCTACAGCAAAGGACAAATCTATCATCCATAATCTTACTGCAACACTACTGTACTGCTGTTTACTAGCTTTAAACCAACTAGGATATCTTCAAAGATTCAAGATACACTTAGCCATGAGAATTTACAAAATAATTTTGCTTTGTGTCACAGCATAAATGAGGAGGAATCCAAGCCCCTGAGAACATGAGTACATGTTTAACTTCAGAGCAAAGGACAGTGCTTAATCAAAACCTCTTGTTCTCATAGCCAGACTATTTATCATCTGATGCTGAAAGGCTTTTAGTACTAGAACAGGCAAAAACAAAAAGCCTGGGTTTCAGCCAAACAACACACAGAGGAATTTAGTAAGGTCATTACAAAGAAAAAAGCAAGCAACCCTTGATCTATATTAAGAGAAGCCTAACTTTCAATGCAAGACAATCTTATTTCCTGCTCCCTAGTCCTTTTGAAAGCAGGACTTCAATGCAACTATACCTCAAGCTATGTTACCTCCACCACTACAATCAGTTTGAACTGCTCCATTGCCAGGCCACTTCCTCATATCCCTCAGCTACAAAACACAGACCCCATACCCACCTGTACTCAATCATTTGCTACAGAACAGCTTTCAGAGCTGCTGCCTTGCATTTACATCACTTTGATCACCTCTAAGTGTCTGCTTGGGTCTTCTCATCTACAATCTGTTGTACAAGATAGTATGCATAGAATTAACTGCCAAAAAAACAGTGAACCCTGTTTTTATGCAAGACTGCAGATATTACAAAAACAATGAGTTGAACTAATACAACTTACACTGCTGCCTGAAATTAGTTCCTTCAGCATAATAGAAAGCCTCTACATGAGCAAGTTAAGGAAGCAGCTAAAGCAGAACAGTAAGAACTGGTTTACTTAAAGCTTTGTTTTACACTTGAACATATGGGATTAAAAGACATGGCTAAGCAAAAACCGAGACAAAAATGTCAATATAGGCATTTCTCAATAGTAAAAATGGAAGCATGCTACTTCTAGGTCATAGTGGAAAGCTAAATTGCATTTCAGTTTAATAAGTCAGCCAAATAATTTGGAAATATTCAATTTATTAGTGTATTTTTCCACTGTTACTGCATATAAGTCACAAGCTGATAAGTCTTTTCTGACATTATTCATGTTCTGCTTACACTGTTTTCCCCGGTACCTCCCTTCAACTTCCTGAACATTCCCCTGACCCCTGCATCATCCTTGAGTTATTCAGAGAGCTCTTTGCCTCCTATCCCTGCTCCCAGATGTCAGTCAAGCTAAGTTGTTTCATCTATGGATACTTCCAAAATGTTACAAAGATAATCATGGGATTTAGGACTTAATTTATTCTGAGCAGGAATGACCACGATCCACAAACTTACATGGTACTTCTTTAAAAAGCCTCAGAATTAACTTCCAAAAATCGTTAATATTTGCCCCTCCAAAAAGCTAAAAGAATACTCACCTTCCCAATTGTTTCCTACAGTGGTACTCATGTACCAACAAAAAGAAGAAACTGAATCTGCTTAGGACAGCTATTCCATGACTTTGAATCAACACCGACACAACACAAAAATTTAAAGGAGCAGTTGTCCTCTCAGGGCTGGTATCCATTAACAGAGTAAAGAAAACTGGTGGCACATTATTGAATAGTTATACTGACCGAGAAGCAAAGCTGGATTCCTCATGGGAAACACTCTTTGTATTGGGTTTACATGGCAAGTTTTTGGTAGCAGGGGGGCTGCAGAGGTGTCCTCTGAGGAGAGGCCAGAGGCTTGCCCTGTGCTAGACATAGCCATTTTCCAGTTGGCTCCAACTGACCCACTGCTGGCCAAAGCTGAGCCCAGCAGCCAAGCCGGTTGCCCCTCTGGGAAAACATATCTAAGAAAGGGGAAAATACTAGATAGCAGAGAGGAGAGAGAGGAAAAAGTGAGAAACAGCCCTGTAAACACCAAGCTCAGAAAGAGGAGGTGCTGCTCCAGGTAATGGAGCAGACATCTCCCCCTAGCCCGTTAAGAGGACCATGCTGGAGCAGATAACCACACTCAGCCCATGGAGGACCCCACACCAGAACAAGTGGATATTTTCTGAAGGAAGCCACAGCCTATAGAGATCCCACATGCTGAAGCAGGTTCTTCTGACAGGAACTACAGCCCATGGAGTAGACCCATGCTGGAACAGGGACAAAGTGTGAGGAGGAAGCAGCAAAGAGATGTTATGGACTGATGGCAACTCCCTGTTCCCCATCCCCAGAGTCAGGACTAAAGGAGTGAAGTTGAGCCTGGGAAAGAGTGTCAAGGGGGATTGCAGGAAGGTGTTTTAAATGGTCTTTGTTTTTTACCATTCAAGTCAATTTTAATTGGCAATTTTCTTCAACTCTGTTTTGCCCATGAGGGTAACTGGTAAGTGACTGCCCTATCTATCTCCACCCACACATTCATCCATCTTATTTCCTCCCCCCTCCTGTTGATGGGGAGTGAGAGAGCAGCTGGGTGGGCATTTGGCAGCCAGCCAAGTGAACCCACCACACTATTGCATGACATGACCTACTTTCAGGTAACCTGGCAAACATGGGTTAAAAATGATTGTTAGATGAAGCAAAACACTTAAGTTTACATAGTGATAACTTAATACTGAAATATTCACACCTCTTGCTTTCCATGCTGTTAACCTCCCTAATGTAGAAGATGCAGCTATGAAAGCAGGAAAAAAAGCCTGTCAGTTTAGCCACACCACCTCTTGAGGCAACTAAACTGACTCCTAACAGCACCTACAGTCTACACTAACACTCTGCCAGCATGGCTGATATCTAAGCAATTGCCTACAGTTTCCCATCTTTCAGCTCTCTCCAGAGAAAGGGGGGGAGGAATCAAAAGCCCATTAAAGAAAGAGAGGAATACCCTAACCCTCCATCCTCAAGACAGCATTAACTGTACCTATGTTTCTCTGAAGGCCTTCAGCAACAAGTGGAGAGAGACTGACACATCTATACAAAGTCTTCATTATCCTTAAGATTAGATAGAACAGTTTCTCTCTCCCTTTCTAGAGTTCAAGCGTACCACTCTGTTTATCAAAAGAACACTGTTCTCTTTGTAGTAGCCTCCATATACTTGGACTGATGTCAATGCCTTTAAGTTCCTGCTTAAGCTAAGCCACATGAGCATGCTCCGTTCACACAGGTCTTGATCTCCAAAATGGAGTGCTTCATTTTCTTATTTTATTCACCTTAGGCATCTCTTCAGTTGTTTCACAACTGTTTTGAAGTACCCCATCAAAAACTGATGCAATACTCCCAACTTACCATTGTTGAGTAGACTTCCATGTTTCACAACTTAGTCTCATTTATATTGAGCAAACATAACTGTGTGCTCTGGAGTTTTGCCCTGAACAGTTTTTATACCCATCCCTAGAGCTTACCACATTCCTCTTGCTGTTGAGAGTATCAGATGAAAGTATAAGAAACCATAATAAAGAAAGGAGCAGCAGTAGATTTGCTATCTACAGGAAAGGTTACATTTTGTAGAAGGAAATTAGACTAGTTTGACGTTACTTGACAACCCCATGCTGACCATTACTCATTTCTTTGGGATCCTCCAGATGTGTTGCTTTTAACTAAATTGAAAAATTAACAGCTTCATCTTTGAGTTTGATTTAGCTTTCAGGAAGACAATTGTTCTCAAAATTTACTGTACTCATGTCAAAAAAGCTTACTCTTCAGAGAAAAAAGTTTTGGCTCTGTTTAACAAATCACATGCTAATAGATACTAATTATTTTGTTACTGCTAAAGCAAGAATATAGGAAGACATTATGCAAAGACAATATGATTATATAATGTTGACACTAAGTTAACACTGTAAAAGACCTCCAAGACTAAGTGCTATTCCTGAACACGTTGTTCTGTTCTGTCAGTCCCAGTAAGAGTCTGCAACTCAAACCTGACCATCCCAAACACAAAGCAGAAACAGCGTTCTCCATATCTAGTACTTGCCTCACAACAAATGGAATTTCTCTTGAAGTCTGAGAAATGGCCACATTCTTGAACAATAATATACAAAGTTGCATTAAAGATGTGTTGTAAAGCAATAAGCAAAGCTCCAAGATATTTTCTGCACTTCTACATTGATCAGAAGTATTATATATGGATATTAAAAGATTTCTGTCTTTTCATGAAAACCACTAATTGAGCGATTGACAAGTTATATATGTGCAAAGACAACTCAAATGCTATTAAAGTAACAGTAAAACAGTCCTGCAAGATTTAAAATGTTAAGTGATGGACATTATCACCTTCACAGGACAGCTCAAGGAAAAGTCAAAGTAAACAAGTTTCATAGCATGCTTCATAGCACAACCCTATTCTAAGTGAAAATCTGTCAAGAAAAACTATCCACCTGCAACTCCCCTTTAGACTGCGATTCTTAAGTCAATAATTTACAGTGACTGTCACAGTTAGAATAAAAAGCATTCAAACCACAATAACAAAGAGACACTGGAATACCACCTTGACCGTAAGTGATAATCTGTAAGGAACTAATGATATTGTACACTATCCTGTGAGAACACAATGAATTGTTAAAGCCCTACAGACAACAGATATGGCCAATGCATTTCTCAAATTTCAGGTGAATGTGAAAAATTAAAGAAACTACACAAGCTATTTTGAATCAAAGGAAACATCCAAACTGTTAAAGTGAATAGTTAGAGATATTTGTCCTTTAAATGAAAGGGCTAAGTCTAGATTTCTAATGTATCATAGGAAGGTAAGTCCACTAAGAATTTCACACTGAAAGCTTTGGTTCAACTGCAATTTCAGCCCATTTCCACTAGTTATCAGCATTAACAGTAGCAATAATGTTAGAGGAAATTGCTTATAGCTCCCCCCTCAGCTTTTCCAAGTGCAGCCTACAGTTTAAAGTAATGCTAAAATTTCTTCCTACATCTAGTTGGCAAAAAATACTTTATATGGCAATACTGTTCCACAAAAGTACTGGTTTTTAAAAACAGGTATGTACTAAAATCAAAGTCCTAAGATCAAAAAGAGACGAAGACCAAAGCTTTGCCCCAGTAACAGTCTCCTTTGTACTGGTTAAGTATCAAGACATAAGTTCCATGCAGCTAGCTTACTATTGATCAGGTAATTACTTGCCAAGATGCTCATTCCAAATGCATATATTCTCCAAGTATCTCTCACTTTTGCTGGCTACATGTAATTTAGATTAACCTAAGCTACCTGACAGCTATAGAATTCTTCCTTCTCTTCTTCCCATTTTCACATGCCTGAGAAAAGATAAGATATTCAGATTTTCTATATCAGTGGCACTATAGTAGATCAACTAGGAATTGCTCCTTTTCAATCTTAATCAAGTTTTAGGCAAAGTAAAAAGTTTTCCAAGAGCTCAAACAGAGCTTGCTATAGGACTGTCATTGTGTAGTATAATAGTAATTAAAAAAATAAGCAGTTGATATTCAGGATGGTAATCAATAAACTTGACCTATGATTTATTGGGAAGAAGAAAGCTGGAAGTTATTCTAATTTAAGTCTCAAAAAGTGAGGAAAGTTTTACCTTTAGAGGTCGGATAGCTTCACAGAACTTTGTCCACCAGCTTTTCTCAATAGACTCCAGATGCCTCTCTCTTCTTCGAAGTGTCCTTAGCCTCTCTTCTAGTTGTTGTACAGTCCGTCTATCCCTTGATGACAGAGGCCGACCATCTCTGCACTGGTTACCCAAAAACAATGCAAGAGATCAAGGGACATTGAATCAAGAAAATAGACTCGACATCTAGTTTAATGAGTTACAACAACTCTAAAGACTTTGTAGTATATAATTCACACTGTTTCTATGCATAGCAAGAGGATGAAGTGCAGAAGTCACAAGCTGCAACAAGGGAATGCCTATTAGATGGTAGAAAACTCTTCACAATGAGGATGTTCAAAAATTTTAAGAGGGTGGGCAGTCTCCACATCTAGAAATGCTTAAAATGCACAGATGTGATCTGAATAACCTGATCTAACCTGAAAGGGGTCCTTGTTTTGCATAGAGGGTTGCACCTGATAACTTTCAGAGGCCCCTTCCAATCAAATTCCATGACTAAGCCAATGTATTAAGCTTAGCATCTGTTTTCTTTCCAGCATTCCACTACAAAAACTCAGCTATGTTTCTTGTACTTGCAAGAGCAAGATGACTTGCTGTTCCAAAAATTAACCTTACAGAAATGCAAACAAGAGGCACCATTACCCCAAGAATTAGTTGAGTGTACTAGACAAACATAGTCAAACAAACAATTAAGAATGTACTTCAATTCTGAGCCTCTAAATACTGAGCAGGCGCCATTGCACTCTGTTGTA
The DNA here is from genome assembly GCF_000699145.1 of Aptenodytes forsteri. Lineage (NCBI taxonomy): Eukaryota > Metazoa > Chordata > Aves > Sphenisciformes > Spheniscidae > Aptenodytes > Aptenodytes forsteri. The sequence goes on along the minus strand of NW_008795021.1, from coordinate 3,942,696 downwards.
AATTGAGTAGGACATCCTTAAATCTCAGTTATACACTAATAAGCAAAAGCAACCAAACAGGCATTAGGCAGCTGAACCAAAATTGTTTCTAACATTGATGCTATTGTATAACAAACTGATCCTTAGATAAAAAAATATGTAGTAGGAGATGTACTAAAACTGTAAGAATCTTTTTCAAATTTTGAAATTCCCTATTCAATTTTTCTCCTCTTATTTTATAAGAGTGTTCTTGCAAATGGTGAAACACTTCACACCCAGTGAAGTTAAAGTGAACCTATTTTAGATAAATTTCTTAAAAAGGTTACAAGACTAAGACCGCATTCTAGGCACACGTAACACTTAAAAGTACATTGTGATGTCCAATTTAACAGGAACACATTCTCCATACCCTGTATAGCACCTCAGTGACTTGAAAAAGACTTTTTGAAGACAGTCCAAGCTCCCAAGCTGCAAGTCCAAGCTTCAATTATTTAAGAGTAATGAAATAAAGCTACCAGGTGGACTAATAGCAGAAGACCATGCTACATACTGAATCTTTTCATTAGATTAAGTAGCACACTTTCATACTTCTAGTTTTCACTGTACATTACTCTCACTAACACTCACTTTCTTCACGACTTCATGCAAATATAACTGAAGTACTAAGACTTCTATTACAGACTGAGGCAGAATCCTGACCATAATCCATAAACCAAGGAGAATTAGTTTATACTAATGGTCACATTAAAATGTAGACATAACTTAAAAACTTTCTACTTTTTGATCCTATTTGTTAGCTAGATCGAACAACAAGACCAGTGTTTGCAAACTCTCGTAATCCAACAGTCTTCGGTAATAAGTAATGCTCCATTTTTAAGGGGTTTCTCATATTGATTTCAGTAATACAGATGCCTTTGTTGTAGTAGTACTCTGTACAAAACCAAAACTTTACAACTTAAACTGGGGGAAGACTACTTTTTAGGTTTCATTATGCAACAAGATTTCAGAACACTGAAGGTGCCCCCACTGTGTAGAGGTAGCCAAGTATCAAGGAAAGACTGTTGGAACTGTTTCAACATTGCTGAGGTCTACTATCACAGAGCACACAACAGCACAGATGGACTGCCAGGATGGAAGTGATATATCTTAATGCCCTTTCCCCCCCACTCAAGGCTATGAAAACACTGGTCAAACCATCATCTGAAATGGGTTGGGAAAAGGGTGGGAGATTATCCCTAGCATCTTGTATGTAAAGGAGAAATCTTACCATTCTTCGGCTTGTGCTCTTAGTTTGTTAAAAGTGTCCCACTTACAGTAGGCACAGCATTTCAGTGAGCTGCAAAGCCATCGTGGGTTTACAAATGGTGTTCATATCCTAGGGATGTTTAGGATTCAGAACAGAGACTTCCATATGTATACTTTTCATAAAGAAATGATTTATAACAGCAAGGTACATTAACTGGGAAGCAAGAATATCCAGGGCTGTTATTTATTCATAAAGATGATTAATAGTTTGATGAATTTAACTCATGACAGCTCCATGTGGCAAGTATCTGGTGTTGATAACTACACTGCGTAAGTATCAACAAATTGGATGCCACATCTGGTAGCAGACTAAGTGAGGTTAATATTCTTAACTTCTACAAAGAATCTCTTCTCCAGTCCTGCTTGGATATATGGAAGTTTGAGTTTAGCTCATCAGCACCATTATTAGCTACAAAGAAATAACTAGTGCTACAGGACTGATAAAGAAAAACTGATCACTACTATACAAGCAGCCACATTTGTTTCCAAATAACTCAAATAAATGCAAGCTAGTCACTTCTGACTTGCTATTCTTTCTGGAACAAAAACTCTCTACAGCACAACCATAAACTAGTAAGCAAGCAAGAAAAAAATTCATTAAGAAAGTGAGAACAGTGAAGACCATACCTTTGATTTAATCCTTAATAAATGTTGCTCCACTTCTTCAATATCTTCAGTGTTCTCTAAACGTTCATAAGCTGCACTGGTAGTTCCCTTAATCAAGTTTAGAGGCAGAGCTGACATACCATAAGCCTAGAAAAAAAAAGGAAACATACATACTCAAATTTTCTGCCATATATTTTCATCTGATAAGGCTGCTGTATGTTGTAGCTATAAGTTATCACTGCTGTTTTTTTCCCCACCCTCCTTCTACAGACTTAAGGCAATCAATTCTTTTCCTTTTTTGAGCAAATCATAACAAACATGCTATGCAGATTCCAGTGTCCCACATTGTCTCAGCAATCGTGAGATGCTTAAGTACCGTTGGAACAATAGCATGTGTTAAGGTTTCATATAAGTACAGCCCACTGAAGATTTATCAAGCTAGCCCTCAGGTTTTTGTCAAATCATTTAGCTTTCCCAAAACTTAACTTTCCCAATTTAGATCATAATCAAAACATTGTGTAATACAGGAATTTCTAGATACTGAACTTTAGTTTTAGAAAAGTACACTGGCTACAAAGAAATTGTGTAGTCTTCAACTCACTTAAAATGAAATTATGTAGAAAGTACTTGATTTGTTAAAAAAAACTTCTGCAGTAAAGAGACACAGCAGAAGACAGATGAACACCTAAACTCAGTTACATTCCAAGACTGCTTAGATACCCATTCACATTCATAAATTTTGTTGGCATTTACTCCTAGTTATAAACCCTATACCATTCAAAGTGTTTGCCAGTTTCTACATCAACACTATGCCCAGATTTTTCCAATGCAAAGTCTGTAAGCTTTCCACTAACGTAAGAAGAAACAAGTATCTGAGGCAAGGTAAACAAGAAAATGCCACTACTTCCTCCCTGCTACCCTATGACTCTTATAGATCTAGGCCAAGGTCAGAAGTTTCTCCAAGCAGTTTAGAGACATTAGCCATAGGCTTTTTATTTGTTTTCCTGTGGGTGGAGGCTGTTGGTGATAGGTTGTTCTTGGTGCAGAGCTCAGCAGGAAAGTTTTTCTTTTCTTTCTGTTAATCACAGTTAACACATGCAGTTTTAATAGAGTGCTTGATATCTGAACATTTGCTAACTTCAGAAATGAGCAGTTTTCTAGACTTTCATAGGAATACCATTCCCTCCTTCGAGCACAGCTTTACATTTCACACTGAGAACAGATTTAACACAAATGCTAGTGTGTTATAGATGTCACCATACATGCTGTCAGACCACAAGCTTTCTGTACACAAGACTTGATTTGACCTGCTTAAGAACCTACTTACGACATACTAATGTCTCAGGCATTGCACTCAAAGACACTGTGGGTTTTTTTGGTGTATTTTTCAACATGCGGTATACCCTGCCACCAATACCCATTTCTAAGCCCCTTTAACAAAGGGGTCTTATATATTATTATTGTAGCTCAAAACCACATTAACTATTTAAATTAATAACCATTTCAATATAAATATCAGACACTGAGCCCACAAACTTCAGTTTTATTCTGCAAGCAACAATATTGCATGATTTCAAGAAACATTCCTCCAAGTATTAGGCTACGAAAGCATGAAACAGAAGTTTAGCAGTCTGACAGCCTTGTTCACTTACTGTGGAATTAGGTTTCTTATGTTCAGAGTGACAATTACCAGTAAATTGTTGGAACAGTGTCAGTTAAGTTCAACAAGCAGACAGCATACGTGTCTTTCAACAGGCTTCAAATCCAAGGAAACAGTGGTACCTGTTAAATCACTTTAAAGTATTTAAGTAAGGGTAGGAGAAAAGTATTTTCCTTCAAATATTTCTTGAAGCACATATTAGCAAAGAACACATTCAGCTAGATCTTTGACAACTTGCACTATATGACTTTTCACATAGCTATAAAGTGTTAGAATAGGTTTTACCATAGACTCCTAGAGAATAAGGTAGGCTATTAACTATCTGCTCAGCATTTCAGGACTTCACAGCTGACAGCCTCATTTGTCACCCAAAAATACAGCTAAAAAAAAAGTATTTGCAGCACTGTTTACAGACTGTTCCAAATAAAGTTAAACTCCTTTTTTTAGCTACAAAAGGTAACTGGCGATTTCAGTGCCCATGTTAGAGCTTTTTGCTGTAAAAGCTATACAAGGGAAAAAACATCTCTTATCACAGGCTAGTGATGGCAACAAAGTTTCATGCTTTCCAAGACACTCTACAAGTTCTGGTTTGAACACAGCTATACAACCACAGAAAGGCCTACCTACAAGACTAAGTATTTTAGGTAAGGAAAATAATTTAACTTAGGTTGGACTTTACAACTCTGTCCACAAACGTGGCTCAGTTCTCCCCTTAGAGTATCTCCTTTGAGAGCATTAAGCTGCTTTGCTGTCTACAGGAGCTAAAAAGTAGTCTCCCCCAGTCCTTCTCTTCTGTAGGCTGAAGAAAGAATTCCTTCAATCTTTCTTTATGGGTTGTGTTCTCCAACTCTAATCACTTTCACAAGCCTCCACTGGAGCCTCTACAGTTTTCCAGTTTCTTAAACCAGGGGACCAAAACCAGACACAGTCCACACTTCCCAAGTGTGGCTTTGGAAGTGCCAAATACAGTGGAATCATCACTTGATTATGATAATCCCTTGATCTACTGATAATGCTCTTGCTGATGCAAGTTCAGGACACTGTTTGCCTTCCTGCTGCAGGGCACATTGCTGGCTCATGCTCAGCTTCCTGTCCACTTGGACTTCCAGGTACTTTTCAGCAGAGCCATCCCCCAGCCAGTTAGACCCCAGCATGAAGTGTTGCTTGGAATTAATCCATTCCAAGAAAAGGCCTTAACATCTGCTAAACCTGATGCCATTCTTGTTGGCCCAATCTTCCCACCTGTCAATGTCTCTCTAGTGGCTCTTCATTCTGTTGTATCTACTACTCCCCATTTGATATTCTCAAACTTGATGACTAAATATATTCCACGCCATCATCCAGATCATTTATGAAGACTGAGTAGTATTGGGCCCATACGGATCCTGAAGAGCTCACTCAGGTCTGGCTGCTAGTAGCGTAACTCCAGAATTTAGGTAAAGTATAAACACCATCCAATTTAATAACTAGAATGCAGGCTGCAATCTAAACAAGGTCCCTCTGTGGAATCCAAAACATTTCCAGCCAGAGCCAAAGACATTCAGTATGCAGAAACACATATGAGATTGCTATGACAATAGGCCTACACAATTTTACAAACCTAAGCTCAGAAGCAATTAGATTTCACCATTAAGCAGAGGCTTCCACCTGTTCTTCAAACAGCTACCATCAACTAACAGATATCAAGTATTTACTCAACAGAAATAGTTAAGAAATAAAATTCAGAGTTCTAAATCATCTAAATCTAAGTTTCTACAAAGCAAACTGCAACTCTTAAAGTGATGCATTGTTTTGCTGTTTTTGCAGATGTGAATTGCATACTTGAACGTCAACCCTGATCCAGTGATAAAGACAGGCTAAGTTCCTTACTTCAATACAAAAGATGCTGATAGTGAGATGGTTATGCAAGTAAGCCTCCCATCATCAGTGAGGGAAAAAGTCACATCGGTCCTTCAAGACATCAATATATAGAATGAAGGACAGAAAGATGAGTCATCTCATGTGATGTGTCACAGGTCTGAACAGTAGCTGTATTAGCTCAGCTTCAGGGCTGCATTTTCTTTCAGGCTGATGTAGTTCAAGGCTGCCCTGAACAAAGTTTTAATCCCCTGCATTAGTACAAGTGTTAAGTTATTCAAGGGCTATTATTTTGGGCATCTGCAACTCAACAAGCAAGCAATGTATCGAAGATAGCACAGGAAAACCAAAGCTGCACACTAAAGCCAAGAGAGGGCTCAGTCCTGAAAAACTGTTGGCTCAAAGTTTGGAATACAAATGAAAACAGATCAGAAGAACCTTTAAAGTAATTAATTCCCATACATGAATTTTGATAAAACAAGTAATTAAGTTTTGACATATTTACACCACTGCAACAGTTTCCAGGACTTATTTTTGGACAACCTTTGCCTAGAAGTGTTAAGTCAGATAAGAGGCACTGCACTGAGGAGTAAAAACAATCATCAAAATGCAACAGGCGATTACAGCATACATGGTTGTTTTTTCTACATAGGTTCTTCAAAATGACCTGAATCTAGTACTAAACACTAACTGTTCAGGCTGGTATCTGATAATACATGCTGCAAGGTTAGGTCTTTAAAGCTGTTACTGAATGCCTGATAAGCTTCATTGAAACCCCATTTTACAGTAGAAAAAAAAAAATCTAGATTTATAGTTAAAACAACTTATTTTAAAAAAGATTCCCCTCAAGTGATCCATATAAGAGATCACCTCCTATCAGTTAGCTTAACGGCTGGAAAGCCAAACCCTAAGAGCTCACTACCTAATAAGTACAAGTTAGCTGCTCATGGATGATGCCTCTATCTCATTCTGATTTGAGAGTCTGCCCACAGGCAATATAGATAGTATCTCTGGATGGATGAAGTTCGTATTTATACTTCATAGATTTCTTGAAGTAGATGGCCTTCTACTCTAAAGAAGGGAAAAAAGAGAATAACTTAAGCAAAGCAACAGAAAACCCAGCTTAACTATCCTATAAAAAGAACAGTCTAAACAAAGCTCTTAAGACTTCTTACTTATTTGTTATTCACAGAAGTGGTAGCTAGGCCTGAGACAGGAATTTGCAAAGAAATCTGTCATCAGTAAAGTAGGAGCCTGTAACTCACATGAAAGCAACAATTAGTTTGATACTGTTTATGCAGTATCAGTAGGCATTGAAGAACAGTGAGAAGCATATTCTAGCTGTTCTCTCAGCATGCCATTGAACCCAAATATACTCTGTGCTCCAGACAGAGCACTCAAATACCTCGATAGAGATTACATGAGCATTGCTTCCACTTTGCTTAATCTGCACTTACCCTGTGTCCCTTCCCTTCCTATCCTGTCTGCAGCAGATCCAGCTATTCTCCCGTCATTCCACAGTTAAGATTTAGAAGGAAGAGTTGCTGTTCTAATCCTTTGGTCTCTTGCAGACTCAGCATCCTACAACGCTTTAGACTTGCCAAACTCACACAGCCCATAGCTAGATAAGTCTTTCTTATTAGTTGCCCGGTGTGTTAATAGCCACTCATAAGCAGAAGATAGAAAACAAGTAAAGTTGAGACAAGTTGTAAAATCACATTTTACAGAAGATGCAGCAAGCAACTACGTCATGGATAAACCCTTGAATATTAAAAAGATCCAGAAAGTTTTTCCACTGGGAACCATAACCACTAGTTTAAAATTTTTAATTGCACAAGCTACCAAAGAGTTCCACTGAAAAGGGTGTATTATTAGGTGTTCCCACCTTAATAATCAACTAGATCAGCCATAAGCACACAGATCAGTCATGAGGAGCACAGAAAACACACATTGAAATTAATATAGCAAATGCTTTTAGAAAGAGTTAAATAAGTTAAAGCTAACTTTGAACACCTACTGCAAAAAGCCTGAAGCCATCAGGCATTATAGTTTAACTAGAAGTTGATTATGTTTCACTTTCTACATCTGCTATGTTCAGCTAATAAGATATGGTCTAATGATTAACTTGTGGCCCAAACAGGATAATCTCTCCTTGTTAGAGATCAAACAGAACAGGTAAGTTGTTTCTGATCAGTTTGGTACATAACCAGCACTGTAATTGAAGGTAGTTTACGAACTTTTTCTGGTTCAAGATATTTAAGAATTAAACCTGTGATTTCAAGAAATTATCAGAAAGTACTTGTGTAGCATAGCAGAAAGTCCCCATTCCATTTATTTTTAGAGGTCCATGTATCAAGCAGGTATGGCTTTTAAGTGCTATCACTGAGGTATTTTAAAAGGTGTATATATAATCTTGTGCAAGAAATGTAGAAATTAATACTAACAAACATATCTTGCATAGCACTGCCCTCTAGTGAAGTCACATGAAACAGCCAAATAAAAAAAGATATTCTATCTTTTATATTATTCTCTATTATATCACTGTATAAAAGGCATAAGAAGAAACACTCACAACTTCAAATACACAAATATTCAAATTCCTATTTTCTTACAACAGCTTCTTTTAAGACATTACCTGAAAGTGTGACCATGAAAGACAAAACGTTCAATTCTACCAACTAGACTGTGATCAAAAATGCACCTATTCAAGTTAAAAAACCAGCTGAACTCTAGTTTAGGATGCACAGTGCTTTAAAAGAAATAAGTCAAGTACGAGTTAGTTTGTTTCAATATGAATGTCCCACAAACCCCCCTCTATTTCAGGAATATTTTGGTATAGAAAAGATTTTCTGTATTCATAGCCTAATTAGCTTTTTATTTTAATTATGTTAAGGATGAGGGAAGTCACATTATGATACCTTTTATCCCTCATAGCAATTAATATAGTTCAGTTGTCTATACTGAACGCTATTTCATATGGATACAATGCACCCTTGTCAGCATTGCTTCTGATGGAACAGGTAAGCTAGTCCAATTAAGTAGTCTCAAGTGTGGTGCACTTACATGTCATACCAATACAGGCAATACTTCAGAGCTTGCGTAAGAGGAACTAGGACTCCACCTTTCTTGAAACTATCTTTCTTCTCTGTGTACTTAGACCACACAGTTTTCTTGAAAAGTCATCTGACTCTACAAGTAACAGCCATCTACTTTCTCACATTAAAGATATCTGTCTCCATCTCTGGCTATCTACACATACTACCACTCTAAAGATAAAAATCCAAATTCAAGAATCTTGTTTCCAGAACACCATTAAGCATGGCAAACAGTGACAGTGGGTCACACATCCTCCCTAAATTGTCAAGAGTAAAGGAGAAGGCCTCCTAAACGCATCTGAAGATGGCAGACCATCTCATGGACAGTTGGGGTTTTTTTTGTTTGGGGTTGTTTTTTTTTTTTTTTAAAAGCTCATGCCATACAGCTTGGAAAATCATTCAATATGTTAACTAGTAAAATCTCAGGTCTTTCATGGGAAATTCACAGGAAGTTTTAGTATCCATTCTTCAGTTGCTATAAGGGCACATAAATTTGTGAATAACATTGCTGTAAAAAAAATCTAAGTGTGGAACAGACTGACCAAACTGAACTGGTATGTTCAGTACAGCATTTCTTGCATGATCTGTTGTACATAACATGAACAGTGCATTGAGTATTTGTTTATCCATTTCTAACATTCATCATTACAGTATCTTGCTACACATTCACCTTCATTTTTCATGTTAATGTTTTCTCTCCACCATACAGATTCAAAGATTGTCTCACTTATTTGTCAATGTTTAGAAGAACAAAAATATGCAGTCAAGTTTTGCAAGATGCAGAAACCAAGTACAACAGCCTCCACACTACAGTTGTTCTACTACACACAGTGAACTTGTGGTTGCTGGACAGATCATCTGTCAAAAGTTAACTCCCAGTTGTAATACTGAACATAACTATTTTGCCCAGTTACCATCTTCTACATTGCTCCATCAGGCTTAGAATAGCATTAACAACCAAAAGATTAACCTCCTTTTAAGTTGCAACTCTAAAATCTCAAAAGTACAAAAGTATCATTAATCCAGCAGTTTAATATCTACAGTTCTCCAAGACTGTAGTAGGAATCAGGCTGTTAAAACAAAGAACACTCAAACTGGTTTACTATTTCAGTTATTTACTGCTTCATGGAGAAGTCAACATAATCAAATAACTACATTTCTTAACATTTAAGAATTGACATTGAAGTGATTAAGTGGTAATGACGATGAATGCTACTAACTTCTGGATTTCTCAATAACTGATGTCTACTTAAAAGAAAATCAGTACTAAACGAGTGCTTTTAAGGTTAGACAGATTATAAAAGGTTTTAAGCTTTTTGGCTGTTAATAAAAATAAGTCAACTGCAAGAAAAATAAATCATACTCTGGACAAAAATTAGATGTGAAAAGGTCATTAAATTTGTCAGTAGACAAACTGAGCTTTGTAACATCTCTTTCAGGATGGAGGAAAAAGGATCACTTTACAATTTCATAAGAAATCAAGTAATACTTATTAAATGTTTTGGAAAAATTACAGAACCAATTATAATCATCCTTCAAGGGCATGCTAAATGAGATGCACAAGATCACTCAAAAATTAATCTGCCTATCACTGTGTGAGTAATACGTTATTCTGCCTTGAATTCAAATAGCAATCTGGAGCTGACAACAACTATTGTATTAATACCTAAGGCAATGTAAAACCATTTCAATGCAAAACACACTAATGAAAGAATAGATGTAAACTACATCATCTGTGAAACTGTTTCAAACAAAGCACTGCAGTCCTAATTTATCATTTTCTTGTTATATTCCATGTTTATAGACATGGAAAGCTGTCAGTAGAAATCATCAAGGTCATGGATTTGTAGAGTCCCACTGAGGATCACTTGTTCACATTTCTTACAAAACCATTTTAAATATCAAGTGCTGTACTTCAGTATTATGCATTACATAACACCAGAAAAGTAGACTTTGTGTTATTAAAGCTTTAAAACAGAAAACCAACTACCAATTCAAGATTATGTTCAAAATTGAGCCATACCAAGAAATAAGTTTAAGCAGTGTTACTCATTTAAACGTTGTATGTACTTGAGAAGTAACATCTATGTTATACTCTGGTCAGTGATATTAATGTATCTATCGTGAACTTCCATAGACTTCATGTACACTTTTGATAAAACCACTATTTTATTATTTCCCCTTAAAAAGTTAAGTATTTAGAATACACATCTTCCCTAGTTGTATCTTTCTCCCCACTTCCCAGTCTTCCAAAGTGTCAATTAATGTCAAGCAAAGACTATTCTTCAGTGTATTCAGCAAGGAAACGCAACATGAAGTGTGAGTTTTAGTATTATATTCTAGAAGACCATGCTAATAAGGATCAGCTCAAAGTTAGTCATAAGAAACATAACTGCTGCTTCCACAGCTAAAAAATACTTTTATATTTTTACATCCATTTGCAGAAGCATGCAAGTTTGCTTCTTGTATAACCAAGTTTTTAAAGTTATAAAATGATGGAAAAAGTAATTTGTATTGCTTAGATTAAGACGAAGTATTAAATGTTTGGGTTGGTTTTTTTTCCCCCAGAACAGGCATATTCTCCCCTCCACTTACACAAGGAGCTTCTGAAAATTGCCACCTATCAAACTATTTAAAAGTTATTACTATCATCTGACATAGAATAGTCTTGCAATAGTTACTAAAACATGGAACTACCTACTCATCTGAAGATATTGTACACTGTTTTTCAACAAAGTGTCCACTGCACTTTTTTGAACATTTGTTGTACTGAGGTGAATAAATAATAGTAAGAATCTCTAATAAATCATTTTCTCACAAAACAACAGCTGTGATGGAACAAAAAGTTGTCCAACATGAGTTAAATGAAGTTATAACAATAAAACCAATATTGTGGAATTAAATTAATCCAATAAAGAACAAATCTTGTTGTTGATCACTGTCCCCTAAAGCTTTTCATAGGCTAGAGCCAAGCTTAAACAGAGAGGACATCTCACATGAAGTACAACACAGTAACTGCAACCCATCGGTACCACTGCTAAATCCTGCAGGTCCACATAGTAGACAGACTGCAGAACCCCTGAGGTTGGAAGAGACCTCTGGAGGTCACCTGGTCCAACACATCTGCTCAAGCAGGGTCACCTAGAGCTGCTTGCCCAGGACTGTGTCCACATGGCTCTTGAATATCTCCAAGGAGGGAGACTCCACAATCTGAGCAACCTGTGCCAGTGATCAGTCACCCTCACATTGGATGCTGTCTGCTCATCCAGCCCACATTTCATATGCTTCTCTGAGGATCTTATGGGAGACCCTCAATGTAGGCTAGGTTTAGTTTCCCAATGGGAATTTGGAAAACGCGTATCACTGATAAGCGATGTTAGCATGTTATAACAGTATAGTAGTGTGTCAAGAGCTGAAGGCTGAAGTGGGAAGCGTTACTCTGAAAACAGTTTAGCTCAAAAGGATTCTTCAGAACACAACTTGTGAAGCTTCAGGAGTTAAGTGCTATGCATATCTTTCCATAAACTTGCTTTCAGAATTTTGATTTACTTTTTAAAAAATGGTACTGTAGCAATACGAATAAGATATAGAAACAGTACTCACTTATATAACTATTGTGATATCCAATTTCAAACAAATCATGCTGTTAAAACAACAGTATTCTGCTTTACCGCACATCTAATTGATTTTTATTTTTTGGTCCTAATCTGTAAGTTAGTTACATCCGTAAGTTTTTGAAAAATTTAGACAATTCAGTTCCGTGTCCACCTCCTAATAAAACAAGTACCTTAGGAAGAAAAACCACTCATGTACTGGCTATAGTAAAAACACAGAAACAAAGCTAACAGAACAGGAGTTTATAGGGCAAATGTAAAAGGCAATTTAAGAATTTACTGTTACAGACTTTTTAATAAGGCGGGAGACTTGTCAAATAGAACTAAGATGTCTGCTCTAGCTTATCTTCAAGATGTTTAGCCTCATGCTAGACACCTTTCATCTCCCTTTGCAATCAAGTGTTAGAGAAGCTCTATTTTTCCTATAGAAGGCTAACACTACTGAAAAAGGTTCAGACTCAAGAACCACACAGCCCACAGCCAGACACTGTTACAGGTCCAGAGAAGCCACAGTTGCCACATTCTGTAGGACTGTCCCAAATGTCATCTCATGGGAAACTAAACGGAACAAGCCAACTGATTTTATTTGTGGAGTTAAGATCCTCTCTAAACACTCCTTTTACTCCTCCATCATCTTCCTTGCATCTCATTTCTATTCTCATTTGAATGACAGTGTTAAAAAAATACAAAAAACATTTAATTTGCCCTTTTATTCAATTATGAGCTGACTGCTGAAGATATTTCATAGCAAGCATAAAACTTGAATTCAAATCTAATTCTTACAATAACTCTTGCTTTTAACCAAGAGCATCTGCAAAAACATACACCATCTTCTGTATTAAGTCATCACTGAAAGTAGTTTTGAGGAAGCCCTGAACTTCCCTGGGAGAAGCAACTTTTACATTAACTCCTTAAGTTGGTAATGTTAGTACCCTCCCAGTGATTTACCTCCAGGGATGAGATGCTTTCAGGTTCAGTATGTATTACTAATCCCTCCCCAAATTCATAACTAGTATTTCACAGAAATTGAGGAACTCAGGAATTCTTCATACCAAATATGTTTTATTTCTTTAGCATCTTTGGCTTCAACAGTGTATTTCATGCTACCCCATTCAGAAGCTGGGGAGAAGCTCACAACCCAGAGAAATTCTGCATTTTTCCCCTCAAACTACAAGAACAGCTCTTCTCTGTATGTATCACTAAGTCAAATTTAGTGAACCGATTTTGATGTTTGAAGCCATAGAAAATGAAAACCAGCAAGCTAATATAATGACAACCACATCAAACTGTAGTGTTATTTACCTTTCTATCATACTCAGTAACACAAGTCCTCAGTTGTCAGCAACTCTGGTCCAGCACGCCCCCCCCCCCACCACCTTCTCCCTCCCCTCCCCCCCCCCCCCCCCCAACCCCAAACCAAATATTACAGTATTGTGTCATCTGATAAGAAGTCTGTTCTTTGTTGCGTGAATAGCTCACCATGTACTTCAGAGTAATACATTAAATCAACCTGGGCCTTAAGAGAGGCTCAGAACACTGGATCGATGCTGATAGTACTCCTTAAGAAATAGATTTTAACTAGATTAGTCATCAGGTTAAATTTGTTAGTTCCATAATTTAAACTGTAGCCATTTACAGCCTAAAGAACACAGCCCCCCTGCATCCTTCCTCCTGTAGAAGCAGGAGAATATGCTTTCATAGAAAAAGCCTAGGATCATACACATGCAGAAGCAAGCTTTTGCTCTCGGTACCTACTCAAATTCAAGGCTGCCTGCTGCCAGTGCCAAAGCTTCTTTTCCCCAACTTCTCACAGTATTGTATATTACCACAATGCAGAAGTGCAATTTTAGAACAGTCATAATCTAATTGTTCACACTGAAGGCTACACAAAGCAGCACTGTTAACATACGTTTGACTAATTGTAGAACGGATAAGTTGTACTCCAAGCAACTTAAATCGAATCACTTGATTCATCTGTTTCACGATACTCTTCCACAAATAACATTTTAAGATTAAATCAGTCAACTGCAGTCAATGCAGGCACAGCATTCCTATTTACTTTTAGTATTTTGTGTTAAAGTAGTAGGCATTCAATGTAAAACCATTCTTAATTAGGTATGAAAGTATTTGCTAACATATCACTTATTACAACACAACCTTCATTAGATGTTCATTTAGAATAGATTTTTTCTTTAGAGTAAAAAGGTGAATGCAAGTATACAGAAGACCAGATACACCTGTTCTTAGCTTCCCTTTAACAATACAATTGCAACACTGGCAATGGAACAGACTGAGGATATTCAGAAGTCAGGGGAACATCAAAAAAATTCAGTTATGTCTGTACTACAAATCCTAAATTCTTAACTAGTATAAACCAAAGATCTGAGATCACCTCTGTTCAGAGACAAGGGAACTCAGATACCACACACTGTGTCCCCATCTATTCTCTCTACCCTTTTTTCCAATCATCTGCTAAGCATTTGTGGAAAATTTTGAAGTAGGCATCTTTGTTCTTGTGTTCACCCTTATATAAAGGTATTCTCTTTTTGTGCTTAAAAAAAATCTACCACCAATTATCAAACAGTGGTTTGATGACTAAGCACAAAGGCCTCCCACCTTTAGAAACTGGGACAAACAATTTGATAGGCATGCAGAAGGTTGGCTGAAAAATACAGGAGCCTAACTACTTGTCAGATGTCTAAAGTCAGAGGCAAGTGTTTCAGACAATGCCTCACAGACTTTCTTGTGCACTAGTGCATTAATCTTATTTAGAGGTGATTTTTTCTTTTTATACAAGACTAACACAGCAAAAAAAAATCCACAACACAAAGAGGGAAGTTAAGAGAAAAACAGTTACTCCTTCCAGAATCATGCTTCTCCTCCTCCCAAGTGGAGGGAGTCGAGTAATCCAGACTGGTAGAAACTGAGAGGCTATACTCTGGGCCAACCTCTCCCTGAGGTTTAGGGAAGTGTGGCAGCCCAAGAACTTTTCACTACTGAAGTAACTTTTGCATTAAGTCATACCACTGGGAAAAGCCCAGCCCACAATATAAACTGGAATGCAGGTACATGGCATCCACATGCTGTCAAGGTCATACTTGCAATTCACTCTTCAGACCATGAGAACAGCACTGTTCATGCTGTTAGAGGTAGAAATTGCTTACACATGGAAGCCTGACCACCACTGGCAGTGGGCAAAGTGTTATGAAAGCACTAGAGCATTAAAAAAAAAAATCTATTCCTGCTCTAACTTTGAGAACACAGACCTTCTAATAAGTGGTTTTCACTGTTCTTGACACATTTGTACCTCAGTTCACCCACATATCAAAGCCAGCTCACTGTTTCAGCATAAGACTCTATGATCACCTGCAAACAATGACAAAAACACTCTGATATCAGAGGTGGACAAGAACCACCTCCTGTGTGAGCTCATCCCTAAAACTTCCATGAAATAGCTCCTCCATTTCTCCCACCCTGCTTAACACCTACTGTAAAACAGAAGGGATATTTTCAGACAGATCAAATATAGCAGTTAAAACCAAAGTAAATAGTAATTCCATGCTCCAGGCATTTGCATGGACAGCTCGGTTGAAGTTTTCAAAGCAACAAATTAGCCTAAAATCTTAGCAATTAAGGCATTCTGAGAAGACTATTTTAGTTCTCATGCTTAATGTTTCACCTCATTTACCACCCAGTATTTGTAAAAATCTTGAATACAGTAAATATTTAAGTAAGACTAACGCAACAACATTGAGGACAGAGGTATTGTCTCCATCTGAGAAACCAGACAGACAACACAGCACACAGAAGTTATTGAACATTAAATGGAAGTCACATATTTCCAGGTTCAGCTAGCTTTGAGGACAGAAGCATACTGTGATACTTAGCTGAATGGTGCCTACAACCAATCTGTACTCAAAAATAAATAGGGAAATAACATCAGAAGTAGGGAATATTAGCAATAAATTAAAAAAACCCCACCTTTCAAATGCTACTTTTTTAAACATTTACATTTCAGTCAGCAATAAATTTGTGCAAAATAAAAGTCTTGCATTGTAGATGCTTACAGGTGTTTACTAACAGTTATAAAAGCCATACTTGGGTAACTGTTTGGAAAAAAAACAACACTGAAGATATTCTTCCAGCTAACTACTAGTTTGTTCTCAATGTTAGTCTCATGGAGGTTAAAAACACTGCATGTGCTCTGCAGTAGTGTAATTGAACAAGAGATTAATCTTTCCTTCCATAATTAAGCGAAACAAATTTAAAAGCTGACATATTACAGGATAAGCAAAGATCTGAATCTTTTTTGACCAGTACATGATCTAGATGTCAGCAATATAGCCTGTATGATTTAGTGACCCATGTCAGTCAGAAAAAGCTTAGAGTAATAAAATTTACAATTCAGGTCAAGTTAAAGCACTTAGTCAATAGGGCTGAGAGCAATTCAGCTCACCTGAGATACCTACTAGCTGATCCACCAAATTGCTCTCCTACCTACTGCACAGAGCCTGATGACCACAGAGCTGTCAGTGTTCTGACACTTACATCTAAGAACCTGTATTGAATTGCCTCCCATACACCAGCTGAAGTCACTAGTCACTAGAGACAGAAAGTTAGCTATGTTTGTTACTCAATTTAGATTTAAGAGTCTAAAGGTAGTATTTAGCAGGTACTTTACCCCCTACCCAGTAACACTCTTCCCTCTTTCTTATATCCTTGTTCTACAATAATTTTCCATTTATCCTTTGCCTAACAACAAGCTACCACAAAGCATCTCCTTGGCTAGCAATACTTCAAAATAACTTATTGCATGAGCTCTTGTTATGGAGCCACTTAGAATTGTTATGGAGCCACTTAGAATTCACTAGCAAAGCTACATGGGAACAACTTCACTGTGTTAGAGCCAGGCTGCAATGGAAGAGAGTTATTTTAGCAAGGACATGAACTTAAAGATTAAAATCTATCAGGAAAACAATGACTTCTAAAAAGTTTTAAAGCTTTGTCGGCAGTTATCTTAAGCTTTAAAGCTTCTTCTTTGTTGCAAAATTTTACCTTGATGACAAGTTAATACATGTAGCATTACAAACAGGCTGATTATTCAGTGACTGAAGAAATAGAACAGATTGGAAAAGCAAGTGACCACATAACATCAAATGTTGGCCAAAGCTCGTAAGTTAAAATGGTTCCTTTCCTTTGCGCATAAAAGCAAGAGTCAAGCAGTTGAACTAACATAGCCTTAACCATATGATTTACAATCAGTTACAGAATGAACACTTCAAATCCTCCTAAGCTACAGAGAGAACTGCAGTAGTTTAGTTGCATGCCTAGTACTAACAAGAATATTCCCAAGGCTTTAGAAAACAAGCCTCTAAGTAGTTTCAAACTCTATTTGCTTTTACCTTTTTAGCTATGCTTGATTTAAGGCACACATTCACAGAAGATGCTGCAGATTCTTCATACTTAAAACTGAATCCTGACATGCACAGATATTTACCCTTACTCAAATTCTAGAAATACAGACCCGTGAAGCAATGCTTTGTTAAAGACATTGCTTTTTCATTTAATGAATGAAGAACAGCCTTTTACAAAAAGAGACAGTTATGGTCGAGAACATTTTGCATACTTCTTTACAAATCAAGTTATTCTGCCAGACTTCATTGTAAAGCTCCGTAGAGATAAAAACATCAGCATAGAAAAGTTGGAGTAAAGGTTATATTCATTATTATAGACTTGGTCTGGTCAGTCTAGGTAATGCCATAGTTCAATTAAAAAGCAATATTTAGTTCTCCACTGCTGGATAGAGAAAGAGACAGAGGCTTAGAAAACAGGAGGAGCCAGTGAATGTGTTACAAGCCATAAGGAATAATGCGACCTCCCCTTGCAGAAACTCATTGAAATTAAGTCTGATCTGTGCTCGAGTACTGAAACATTGGTTCTTAAACTTGCAGTAAAAGAGTTATTCCTCTCATTCCAAGAACTTAGAAGTAGTGTTTCAAACCATGAAAATCCAGAGCTAGAAGACACTGTTGAAGCTATTTAACATGATGACAGTTTTCCACACAGGTATAGCCCATGATAACTACAAGTATCATTAATGTAAAGAGCTGAAACATTTGCATAACAACTTACTGTGTAAGTGATAGCTGCCAACATTCCAATCACAGTCAAGGAACTAATGGAAAATGAAAGAGCAGTCAAGCCATCTGCAAAAAAAGAAAAGCCTGTTGAAGACTCCTTCAGTAGAGGTATAAGAACATTTCTTCCTGAATTGGTTTCCTGAAGATATTTAAGTTCATTAGAATGAAGAAAAAAAATTGAGACATAGTTACCAGCCGTAACAACTCAGATGAAAAATCCACCTAGCACAGCTTTTTGTCAGCAGTAGATCCTCCTCCAATATTGCAAGAAGCAGGACAGCCACCTCACCTTTTGTAGAAGTTCACAGATGTTGCATTCAGTCAAACGGTTGAATAGCCACTAATGAACTTGCTCCCACAGCTGTCTAATGCCTCTTCAAGACTTGTTTCTGGCCTCCACAGGGCACTGTGGTAATTTTCACAATTTACACATGCATACTGAATGGTTCATCTTTGTTTTGTTTGTTATCACTTGATTTCTCATAATAAAGCACTATCCAGATAATCAGGCAAGCATGAATCCTTCAAACAACCAAACAAGCCAGACTGTGGGCCTCAACTTCACTCAGACCACATACATCTAGATATACAAACTGGAAAAAGGTCAGGGGACTACAGATTTACTGCAGTCTTACTATCACTCTAGAAATGAAAAGTGATAGTAGAAAAGCATTACCAAACTCATCCCTAAATGCAAACTCCCTGAATCTTCCTGCATAATTTCTCACAACACCCCTGTCCCTAACCTCATTGTACAGAATACAAACATAGCAAGCTTTTTCAGTTAAATAGTAGCATGGAAACTTATAGTAGCTATTACAGAAATTAATTTTAAGCAATCAGTTTCATGTTTGCACCCAGTCATAATAGCTAAGCTACTATTTAGTGTTCTCCCCCATGTACTCCCCTCCCCTCTAGTTAATTCAAGAATTTAGAGCACAATAACTTTTATTCCTACTTGCGCAGAATTACTAGCCAGTTCCCATTCATTAGCTGGTTTCCCTTCTTTTTTCCTGAACATAGCGTCAAGCATTCAAACTGAGAAATCCTGTTATAGTTATCCTCTACGAGAAGCTGCATCTTTCTTCTGACCAACGCTACAGGCCTCCTTCCAGAAATGCCAAAAACTAATAGAGTAGCACAACCAAACCCAACTTCACAGCTCAAATCTTTCCTTTGCTATGTTTGCTAGATAATACCAAAACAACTTTCCCAAAGCTAACTGCAATATGTTCTTAAGTTTCAAATGCTACAGCTATGTTTAAAACTGAAAAAACCCAGCACTATTCCCCCTTTAGTACTTGTGAAAGTTTTACCCGTGTTCTGCAGTTTAGGGGGAAAAAACCCACACATAAGTGACCCAATTTCTAACATATCATACAATGTACTTAAACACCATATTTGATGATCCTCCTGTACATGTATTAGAAACCAGTATTTAATACCCATTTTAAAAGTTTGAACTATATTCTATGGAACATTAAGAAACTAACTGGCTGAAAAATTGATAATTGTGTACCAGAAGTATATTATCAGGCTCTGCCTCAGTGGATGAGTTAGCATTCCTTTTATAATCCCACTACAAACTGAATGGACATAGAACAAACATCCAAAATTAAGATCTTTGTATTTCTTGGGCTAACTGCAGAAATACAAAGGAAAAGGATAAGTTAATATAAAAACAGAACAACAGGTACAAGTGAAGACAACAGGCAAGAATTTTGTCCTCATTTCTCCAGCATCTGGAACACAAAAGAACCTTTTGCAACAATACTGACTGGGGACTTGCTGGCTGTGGAGTAGCTCTACAAAAACCCTGTGGGGTCTTGGCAGACCACAAGCTGAAGGTAAGCCAGCAGTGTGCCCCAGCAGCAAAGTCCAACAGTATCCTGGGCTGTAACAATAGTTGGGCATGCTCCTGTTAAGGGAAGGTACCATATAGGGAATACTGCAACCAGTTTTGATGCTCCCACTACAGGCAGGATTGATAAATCTGAGCAAGTTAACAGGAGAGCTAAGTTGGTCAGAGTTTGGAGCACATGCTGTGCAGAGACTTTGAAGGAGCCAGGCTTGTTCAGCCTGGAACAGAGACAGCTTTGGAGAGACCTAATATAGCCTGCCTGCTTATCAAAGAGGTGGAGCCCAGCCTCTTCAGTGGTGCATAGTAGTTGAGTGTGAGACAGTGGGTGACAGTCTGTATACCTACACTGGATAAGAGAATTTTTTTTTTGCACCATGAGATGAAAGAGTCTCCATCCTTAGGGGTTTTTCAAGAGCTAGCTGATAAAGCCCTGAGCAACCTGGTCTGACCTTACAGCTTCATTCTTTGTGCAGGAGGTTGGACTAGATGACCTGAGGTCTCTTCAGACTGAACTATCCTATGAAATTAAAAGTCACAAGAGAATGCTGGTAGAGTCAGAAATCAAAACCAGACTTCCACATCCCAATCCAGCATCTTAATGATTAAACCTTCCTAGAAATAAGCATTAGCTATACTACACTTTCATAGCAAGGACATGTACAGAGCTGAATATTTAATTGACAGCCATATCAAGGTAGCCTAGAAAAATTAGCTTACAACTCAGCTCAACCACTGTCACTACCCGTATAAACAGTTAAAGAAGCATTTATTCTGTGCTGTCAGTTAGAATCTTTGTGAAGCAAGAGAAACATAAACAAGCAGACAGCCAAAATTATGAAAAAGCTACAGACTTGTCCTCCCTATCTCCTATGCTTGCAAGCACAGCTTACAGCATGTACTATGATGAAAGACTGCAAGGATGTTAACAGCAACAAGAAGGGCTTCTTCAAGTATTTAAGTGGCAAGAGGAAAATGAGGCAAAATGTGGGCCTGCTGCTGAGTGGGGCAGAGACCCTGGTGACACAGGACACGGAAAAGTCTGAGGTACCGAATGCCTTCTTTGCCTCAGTCTTTATTAGCAAGACCAGACTTCAGGAAACCCAGGCCTGAGAGACCAGGAGGAAACACTGGAAGGAAGATGTACCCTTGGTGGAAGAGGATCAGGTTAGAGAATACATAAGCAAGCTGGACATACACAGTTGATGGGCCTTGAAGGGATACACCAAGTGCTAACAGAGCTGGCAAGTGTCATTGCAGGGAATTTTTAGTCAGTACAAAATTCCTAGAATAATGCAGAATACAGCTTGACCAAGGCTCGTAGCATTATTTTCTAAAACATTCAGACAGAAGCCAATATTCTGATACATAGCAAGAATGAGGCACAAATATTAGAGTACTTATGCATTTGGATTTATGTTTGTTAGATAACTTTTAGTTACCTTTTTCTGGATACATTTGGAAAGTGACAAGTCTGTCTTAGCCTTACCTATAAAACACTTTCTTCACACCTTTGCTCTTAAAACACATCCTGGCTAGATACATGAACTGCATAAGCTAAAGGTGAAATACAACTTCATGGAGTTTGGCCTTCACAATAGTTCTTTATAGCCCTAGCATAAACAAGTATAACAAATGCAAACAAAATAATTTTAGAAAAGGTCAATACTAGGAGAACAAAGGGGAAAAAAATCATAACACCCATAGGATTTTCCTGTCTAAATAGACAAAGCCACTTATGAAATAGTCTCATTCTTACAGCAAACAGCAGTATCACATTTAATTGGGTAAGCACTCAAAAACTGTCATACAAGTTACACACTCACCATACTGAAGTTCACTGATTTTAGGGTATCCAAGTAACATTTAAAGCTGTTCTAAGTGAAGACTCCATGGAAGAAAGTACTTTCCCCTCCCCACCATTAATATCATAAGTCATAAGATTGGAATCCTTGCTGTCAAATGGGGACTGTACTGAGAGCAGTCACTTCCAGTGTCTCTTCTCTGTACTTTAAAGACTGTTCTGATTTTTTTTTGTCTGAACAGAAGGAGAACAATCTTATTGCAAAGATTTAGTGTAGGTGAGCAGTTAGAGTCAAGTTAGAAAGCTGTCACCAGGAAAGTTAGTTTTCTTGTTCAGTCATGATGACTATGCCAAAATTAGTTAGTAGCAAGTTATGCAAAGCTCAGAACAAATCTCAAACTTACGACTACTTCCAAATTCTTCAAACAGGAGCTTCACTTTCTCCCACTCTGTGGAATTCTTCTTGTTGGGAATATCCAAAGGAACAAAAGCACTGTAACAAAGCAAAAAAGTCATCTCATTTACCCTAATTAGTCAAATATCAAAAGAATTCTCCTTCCAAGTTAAGAAAACAGAAATCCATTTATTCCTGAAGAAAAATTATATGACATTAGGTTTAAAAAATTCTGAAGGTTATGTTTCATTTTATTCACATTCCCCTCAAATGCTGTATTTAGATCAGCAGAGTACATGTGCGAGTGCGTGCAGAGTCAGGTCTGAGGTCAATAAACAAGTGATTTTCTATTTACCAGTCCTAACAGAGGTAAGGACCCTACAGTCAAGCATTATTAAAAGATACATTAATCCGATTTACTATCCTGGTTTGACTCATGAGCAGAGGAGCAAAAAGACTTTGAGCATCAATTGGGACAAATTCTCTTATTCTAGCTTCTAGAAGTGTGGGATTTATAAAACAATTAGTGATTCTCACACCAATCATGAATTAAAGTTTAAAGGGACATGTTTATCTTCCATTATTACAACTAAAGTAACAACACATCTGCTGCATTCCATTCCTTGTTCTGTAGCTGGCCCAGAGAACTGAACTGCAGAGAAGTTCATTAAATATTTTTGACCTTCCAATAAGCAGAGACTAGCAAAGAGTGCTCAGAAGAATGTCAGGTAGAACAGTCCCCTAGCCGAAAGCTTCCTGTGTCAGTTTCCTCATCTAAAGTCCAACAATAAGAGTAACTCTTGAGCATCTCCAGGGACAAAACAGCTAATTTTGTAACAGCTGGAAAACCAGTACCTCCATACCAATCTGAAACCATAGCTTCCAGACATAAAACCGAACGCCTACAAGTCACAAGGAAGTCAGATTTGGAGGGAAACTTCTAGGTAAAGAATGCAAGAACCCAAACCAAAGTCCATCAAGAATGCTCACAAGGATCTTTTGGACTTTTGTGAGAAAGAGTACATAATTAGATCCCTGCCTCAAGTCCTAATAAACAAATGAATAACAAATATGCATCTTCCAGGAGTATGCCTCAAACTTCAAGTACAGAACATAAGCATGTGTTTCAAAGGTTAGTGCTAAACTGTGTGCACTTATAATCATCACATCAAAACCAAAAACAAACTGGTACTCTGCAAACAAAGTTAAAATTTTAAAAACAAGTATTTTCTTAAAAGTTAAGATTTTAGTTTTTTAGCTTCTTGATTGTGCAAGAGGTAGATTAAGGCTAGCATTTACTTAAGTTGATGCATGCTTGCTGACTTTATATTTTTGTTCTTGTATCTGCCTCTAGTAGTAATTCTTACTGTAAAATAGCATCCAGACTGGTACTCTGCAAACAAAGTTAAAATTTTAAAAACAAGTATTTTCTTAAAAGTTAAGATTTTAGTTTTTTAGCTTCTTGATTGTGCAAGAGGTAGATTAAGGCTAGCATTTACTTAAGTTGATGCATGCTTGCTGACTTTATATTTTTGTTCTTGTATCTGCCTCTAGTAGTAATTCTTACTGTAAAATAGCATCCAGACAAAAATAAAGACACAGGTATTAGAACAAAGTTAGGCAAAATTTCTACTTACAAGATACAGCAACACAAATAACTGCAGGTTTATTTGCTAAAAAGGGTTAAAATAGGAGACTCTGGGGAAACTAACTGAGCTCAAGTCCCTTTATTTTAGCACCAGTATGAATTGGCTGTCTGTGGACCACATGCAGGGAAAAAATGAGATGGAAGAACATCTTAGGATATTTAGAACTTGCTTGCCTTTTTTCCACCCTCCAAGAGCAATAAGGTTATTTTTTTTCCTGAGACTACCTACAAGCAGCATGTCAAAGCCACTGTAATTTACAAGTTGTGAAGGCTTTAAAGAACAAGCCTAAGAGCACAGAAAACAATTAGGAAGTCAAGAATCAACTTCCATCTACTGGAAGAGAGGAACGAACATGCTTACAGCTACTGAGGATTCAGCTGACACCTAGCAGAGATACTGCAACATTTTCTAAACCGAATATATTATACAGTACATATGTATATGCCTATGATGTGAGCCAACAGCCAGAGAAACAGCCTTTGTCAGAAGCTTCAGTAATATTTCTAGACCATGATTAAGCTAACTCAAACTCCTTTAATCTCTCATAATAGTATATATGTTACTTTTAATTGAAAGGACAATAGACTTCTTAATGTACCTTAAGTGTTTATCAAACCTAAAACAATATTCCAATAAGGTGGTACACCATTAGAAGCATTAATTTCACTCTAGTTTCTACTTCACACTCCAGTACTTTAATATGGATCATTTTAGCATACATTTTGTAAATTTTTACTAACTTTATTGCTGCAGTCAAAATGCTAAAGAGCTTATGACACAGCATACATTAGAAACTTTCAATATTGGTGTGCATGTCATGCTTAATAGTGATCTTAAATTGAATTTGTAATACTGCTTGGAGTTTCAGAATAACAGCACTTGCTGCAAACAACGTACCCATTTCAGTAATGTCTGCCTTTCAAACAAATGCCAGCAAAACCTTTATCATACAAGACACAACTATGTCAAGTATAACCCCACACTATACTTATGTCCTTCACAGAACGCTTCCATTTAGGCAAGTACTAAACATGTAACACCTACTAATATTCCTAAAAGCTGTTTTAGGATGTCCATGAAGTCATTTGATAGAGGCAGAAAACAGGAAGAGCATAAATATGTTACTCCCTGTTGTTCACTGAGATATCAATACAGTTGTAAATGTCATAGCCATTATGTCCTTGATGGACGTTCACGCTGAATAAACAGGCAGAACTTGGAAGCACAAGTACCTCCACAATTAAGAAAACCGTTTTAGCCTCCAGTTAAACTCTTACTTTTCAGGTGCCTAATTCTCAGGGATTTAAGCCCTATTAGAGATTAAGCTAAATATTCATTATATGGATTGAGTGTACCATAATCTACCTTTTTAATCTTGCACAGAACAAAGTTCTGTTTGGAGTTGTATTTAGCATACCCCCTGTTAACATTCAATACAAATACTTACCCAATTAAGAGAAGAACTGCACAAACTGTGATGAATCCCAGAGTGTATCTGAGTGCAGTTTTAACCTGCTGTGTATTAAAGAGAAAGTTAATATATAACATAAAATAAATCCAAAGGAATTTGCGTAACAAGTTATGGCAAAGCATACTTAGCATAACAGGTGTTCTACAAAAGGATCTCCACAGAAGACTGAGTAGTTTTAGATACAAGTCAGAAGTATACATTCTTGAAGAGTCTCATAGCTTGAGAACTATGAACAATGACATTGAATTATGCTTCCATCATAAACTATGCACTTGAGCAGCTGTGGCCAGAAGCCAAGGTACATCTGTTCAGTGCAAATACACTCAAAGAAAATTCTTATTACCAACACTTTATATTAAGGCTATGATTAGAAGTCTTTTCTCATGTTAAGGTATCCTGGTTTCGGCTGGGATAGAGTTAGTTTTCTTCCTAGTAGCTGCTACAGTGCTGTGTTTTGATTTAGGATGAGAATAATGTTGATCACACACCAATGTTTTAGTTATTCCATACCATATGACATCATGCTCAGTATATAAACCAGGGGAAAGCTGGCCAGGGGGACCACTGCTCAGGGACTGGCTGGGCATTGGTCGGCAGGTGGTAAGCAGTTGCATCGTGCATCACTTGCTTTGTATATTCTTATTATTACTACTATTTTATTTCAATTATTAATCTGTTCTTATCTCAACCTACGAGTCTTCTCACTTTTACTCTTCCAATCCTCTCCCCCATCCCACCAGGGCTGGGGGAGTGAGCAAGCAGCTGTGTGATGCTCAGTTGCCAGCTGAGGTTAAACCACAACATAAGGTTACAACTGAATAGAGGGGAAAATGATCATGATCAATGATTAAAAGTTTCTTTAAGAAAAGTATTTTCATTTGAGAAGTTAGCACCTTACTGGCATGCATTTATTGTATTCCCTGGAATGTCATGCATGTCAAAAATCTTCAGTTCATTACAAAAATAACCAAGTGCTAGCTTCAGGTAAATTACTACTGCCTATTTCAAGAAAAAAATGCAAACACTACAAGAAGGAAGGTACTCAAATTTAGTGTTTCTCAGAATCAGTATAATCTTCCTGTCTTCTACTTTAAAACCTGTTCATACATGTTTTTTATTCTAAGAACGAACCTAATGTAAGAAGTTTTAGCTTCCTGTATATGACATCAGGCTCAAAGGAATTTGTAGGAAGCTTCAAGAATTCATGGCAATACAGATGTTACTTATCTCACTAAAGTTTCATTTCATGTGAGACCACAGTGCTTAGAGTAGACTATATCAGACTAAGTGTTATTAAGAGCTGCCTCAGTATTTTAAAGGAACTGTAATATATTTAGAAATGCTATTAACGTGGTCTAACTTGAATACTACAATCATTCTTGCTTTCATTTTTGCCTGTATCCATTTGTCTTTTCACTGCTTGGTGAATTTGCTAGAGTGAACTTACTGAGCATGTGTTGCCATCATCTTCTTCCTTCTCCTCATAATAGAAATAGACAAAGGGAATCCACAGAAAGACGCAGAACAGTATGATGGAGTACAAAGCTAGGAGAAAGAATCTAATTAAGTGAAGAGACAAAGTTACATTGGCACTTCATTTACTGCATAGGAATTCAAAGGAAAGAATCAAACATTAGTTTCCTCTCATTCTAGCTCTTACTAATTTCAAGCATTGAAAAGTTAATAAAATTTAATAGCCACATTACTCTTTTGTAAACTCCAAAGGACTTATAGAATTAACCCTTCCAGACTAAGGATTTCAGATCCACCTTCAGTTCAGCAATGATAAAAAGACTAAAAGTAATCATCTGCATGCAGGTGATATACAGGACTAACACACTGGGGAAGAGGTAGCATAGAGAATAGTGAATAAAAGCAACCTATGCCACCTAATAACAGAAGTTGTTCATATAAAAGGTATATAAAAAATATAACAAATTCAAAGCGATTTTTATGACTGGACTCCATTTCAGGGGATGTTCTACTATTAATGTAAGTACATTATAGATGGAAGGCATGGTTCTGTTATTGATGACCTCAATTCACAAAACAGAACAAGCTGCAGCAATATAGTATCATCACTTAACATCCCTTTTTTAAAGGAGGGACTAATCAGAGATTGCAACAGACATTTATCTGAGTAGCCACTAAATAGAAATAGTCATACTGTCATACTACTTTGATGCACAGGTGATCTTAAGAGACTTTAAATCAGCTAGTTTAACGTAAGTGAAGGGTTAAACACATGTAAGTCTTCAAATACTAACTGGCAAGTTTGAAGACATTAAGAAAGCTAGTCAAAATCAATTGGACTGATTAGCCAGTGATATGAAGGGAGGAGACCAATTTCAGATCAAGAATTTCAAGTTTAAATCTTCAGTTCTCTGTATCACAAGTAGTTACGGGCTTTTTAGGACATCATTATTTAGCAAAATCCTTCAATACATCAAAATATCTTACACTATGAACATTTCAGAAGTCTATTAGGAAACTGAAAACTGTCAAGCAGTATGTTACATTATTTGCACCCCATAAGAAAGGTATCCCAGAAGAGTTAACCAAGCCCTCAAAGTGTTTAAACTACCACACAACCAAGACTGCTCATGCAAGCACAAAATCACCCCTTTGAGTTGGTAAGTAAAGATACCCAGGACCACACAAATCTTATGATCTTTGGCTATTTTTAATCTTTGCCTCATTTTGCATAACTAGTTAGTGCCTTCCCACCACTAACCAATATAATCATCCCTAACTTAAGTTTGTGGCCTCTTATCTTGGCTAGTGCACTCCTTACAGTATCCATGTGCTTCAAAGAAATCTACCTCAGCATTTTTACTGAAGGTGGTGTAGAAGCAAAATAAAGTATGAACACCTAGAACCTAAATATGAATGCGAAGTTATTTTTAAACAGAATCTATTCTTTGGAAAAATATTTCAAGGTGTTAGAGGTATTACTGTTTAGAGTGCTGAGTTAATATGGCAGTGTAACAAATGGAACAAGTTCTTGGTTAGTTCATATACTTACATTTGCTAAGAGCATAAAATTCAGGGCTCTAAGACACCTTAAAACTTCAAACTCTGAAATGTAGCATTCTTAGACCTTCTAGAGCAGTACTCAAACCACTTCAATATTGTGAATGCTTTCAGAAATCAAGCCTCTCTAATCCAAAATCTGCTTTTAGACTAGTCCTAAATCCACACTGCACTGTGCCAGTAAATTAGGCAAGTTACATGCATCATTAATCAAAGATCAGAATAATCAGCCCATAGAGGTCACTGCAAGCACAGAAACCATGCTCACTTCCAAGTTTTACCATGTTAACTACAGCACACCTTATTCATGAGGTACACCCATAGCTCATTAGGTAATGGGACTGATCCATGTTTCTTCCAAGGGGATAAAGGAGGAGATACTCAAATTCAAGAGAATATCTATGAACTGTGTGAAATAAGGCTACCATTTACCACTACATGAATCACACATTGCTACTACCTAAATGCTGTTGCTGCAGTAACTTAATTCAATTTTAAGAGAACAGCTCAGGCTTCTGACACCAAACTTGGTTTTGTTTTTTTCATTTAAGCCACTGGTGTTCAGCTACTGAATAAATAGCTAACGTATATCTTGAATTTGTTCTACATAGTATGTCTTATCATCATATTATGAATGACTATAAATACTTCCCTTGCTGAAAACTGTTCCCTGACACTTTCCTGTAATTCTTGGTACTAATGTCCAGTTTTCTAAGTTTTTCTGATCTGTGACAGTATATTAGTAGAGGACTACTCTCAATGGTTACTGACAATCAGCTACACTTATCAACTGAACTTTGTTGAATTATCTTATTTAATTGGATTGAAATTGTTTAATTGACATATAGTTTGTCGAGCCTTCAGCAGGTTTTCAAAAAGCTGTTCATAGCACAAGCATCTGAACAGCACACAGTAAGTCAAGTAAGCAAAGTTTTCAACTCCATTCAAGAAACACTACCAAAAATATTATTTTCACATACTGCTACTAACATCACTGTATTCAGCTTTTAAAGGTCTGTCACAAGTGTTTGGCAACTGACTTGTCAAAAAGTTTTGGAAATATATCTTATTATCTTTAAGTCATCTATTCCAAGCTTCCAGGCTAAGTGGTGCCTCTCGACTCAAATGGTGAATTAGCAAGCTTAAACCATTACAGCAAAGCTTAAGTGAGAGGAAATTCTATAAAACAAAACCTTTACCATGACCATGTGAATACCTAGAGGAGTTTGTGTGCCAAATAAGTGGCTGAATTTAAGTATTTTTACATATCAGATCTGACTTCCACAGTAAAGGCAGCCAAAAATGGTTATACTAGTTCCCCAAACCCACCATTTCAGTAATACATTGCAATATGCAAAGAGTTCATGTAAAACCAGATCAAAGACACATCAAAACAAGGTATTTTCATTCAGTAAGAATTGACTTCTATTGAACTAGGCTTTGTTACCAATAGTTCTATTCCAATTTCTTCAAACCCATTTCTTTTTCCACATCCAACCCTCACAGGATAAATGTTTAGGTTACTGTTTGCATTCTGGAGTATTTAAATCAAGTTTAGATGCAAGTCTAAGCAGCTGCAAACAGAATATTGCATAAAGCTCTTCATATCATCCCTAAGTTTCATACCTTTGAAGTTAACATCTATAAGTTTCTCTTTATTGTCAGTGTAAACAAAGCAAACGACTATCCAGATTAGCCTTACCAAAAGGTTAAATAACTGTACTTTCTGTGAAGTCATAGTTAACTCAATCCAATCCCTCAAGCTCTTGCCAGGAATTTATCAAATTAAGAAGAAATCCATACTGGTTTAACAATATGTTATGTCAGCAGAAAAACAATAGGGAAGAGTTTAGACCAGATTTTTTGCAACCTGATGTACTAGAACGTTGAATCCTCTGGAAAATAGAGTAAAGCAGGGCATGATGAAGGATCAAACCTTTTAAAGATCCCACTAAGCCCTCTTACATCAAGCCAACTCCTTAGTAATTTGAAGCTAAATATTACCCACCTCCTTTTGTATACTCTTCCTTCAACTATCAAACCAAAGTGCTATAACTCACTGAAAGCTTACTTGGTAGCAATTAAGTTATTTTTTAGAAATTGCCTGAGTAGCCAAAATCAACTCTGAAGGAAAGTAAAGCCAGTCAACTATTGGAAAGTGCCACTCAACTTCTTGAAGAAAGCAAGAGGTAGCTTCTGATCTTTATTTTGAAGAGCCAAGCCACATCTGACCAAAGATACATTTATTTTCAAATTAGCAAGATAAGGTTAAAAAAGTTAGTTTCAGGTAATACTGCTAAACTAGTTAAAACTTATATAAGAGCTGATTAGCAAGCTACAGAAATACCTACCTAGCCAGTTCCACACTATCTATAGAAACATGTTAAAAGATTGATTCACATGGTTTAGTCTCATTCCAGATCATATCAAATTAATGCCTTTCACATAGACCTCCATCAGCTCAAGTCCTACACCTTCTTAAAAAAAAGACTGTACTGGCTATTAAACTAGTGGAAGAATCTAATAAGGTATATTTCTGCAAGCCTTTACTAATAAAACATCCTTCCATTTCTGTAATTCTCAATACAGATTTGGAAGAAACATAACAATCCTGTAAAAATCAGTGCAGAATGAAAAAGTGGAGTCAGACCAATGGTTCATCAAGCCCAGTACTGTCCTCTCAATGGTGGCAAAAGGAGGAGATATTTAGAGAAAGCATGCAAGCCTGGTTACTTCCTGCAGTTTCAGCCTTTAGGACTCCCTAGACAGCCATCACTGGAGCATCCTGGCCTATTCCCTTTTCCTACTCAAAATGAGTTCATTTCAAGCACGCAAATGACAAAGAGCTAGCAGCAAGGCTGATACTGTTGTGGTACTGATAAGCAACTACAGTATACTTAGAGCAGTATTAAGTGTAACTGGATATTGAAGACTCATCTGATCTTGCTTCATCAGTTATTTCTGTGAAAAAACTTTCAATTTTCACCCTCATCTAAGAAACATGATTAGGTCAGATTTTTCTTTACCACATTTGGCTTGGTCTTTAGCTAAACTAGATCCCTCAAGCTGAAACTCAGCATGTGAAGTACACCACAGGAGTTGCTTCCATATTCAAGTTTCCTCTACCCCACGATCCATTCTTGACTCTTAAGGCATGGGCAAAAGTCACACTACAGAGCTAGGTCACGTTTCCAAGTTAAAGATTAAATACATGTTTTTTACCTGTGAGTTCAAGACTGCATAAGTGTAGCTAAAATATTCAGACATAATTATTTACTTTTAACCATAAGCACCTGAGAAGCAGACCATAAAGTACATCAGCATTCCACACCAGTAACAAAAGAAAAAACAGAATCTTACTTGACCACAGCAGTCAGATGCTGAAATGCCTTCCTTAGTAAGCATTAAGAGGCAAGTCATAACTGATCAAGGAGTGGTCCCACTTCCTCCTCTCCACCATCCACCCGTCATATTAAAACTCTTCTTTGCACCAGCTCCAGTGTTTGCTAGACCTTGTGCTGGGTCACCTTAACTCACCACACTGGTGGAAAAGAGCCACAAATCTAGCAATCTCACAGCATAGGTAGCCAACAGCACCTTGGGCTGCATTAGGAAGAATGTCACCACCAGATGGAGGAAGGTAATTATTCCCCTTGACTTAATGTGGTCTCACCAGCAGAATTGGAGTACCATGTCCAGTTCTGGGCTCCCAGTACAAGAGAGACACATACTGGAGAGTCCAGCAAAGAGCAACAACTATTAAGGGCTTGAGCATCTGCGAGAGCTGGGACTGTTCAGCCTGGAGAAAAGGCGGCTTTGGGAGGGATCTTATCCATGTGTATAAATACTTGTGTGGGATTTAAGCCTGTGGCAGACTTCTCAGTGGTGTCCAGGTAAAGTATGAAAAGGGAATGAGCACAAACTGAAATATAGGAATTTCCATTTAAGCAAGAACTTTTTTCTGCCTGCAGTCAGAAACTGGAACAGGCTACTCAAAGACATGGTAGAGTCTCCATTCTTGGAGATATTCAGAATCCAACTGGAGACTGGCATAAATGAGCTGCTGTGAATAGGGAGTATATTGAACTAGATTATCTCCAGAGTTACCTTTCCAACCTCAGCACTTCTATGAGTCAAAGTTGCCAAATCCAAAGTCGAAGCCAACAATGGCTCAAGCAGGGGGGCAGAAAGCACACTAGCATGCTGCTGGAAACAGGACCCCTTCTAGCACAAATAGTGCACTTCATTTCAAGAGCGCATCTAGCTTTAATACTTAAGTGATACTTCTCACACTATTTAAGCTATTGACTACAATTGAGCCAAGTTAATCCCAGGTGCAGCTAAAGCTTTGTTTCTGCCAACTCAGTTGTGAAAGTCAGCAGACCTGTAGAGCTATAACGGTTCTCCCTGGTGGTTTTTCAGTGAAGACCTTGGGAAATTGCCAAGTAGAGATTAATACCCTCAGGCAGTTCACAAGCCTGTCAGGTAGTCACCTCCACCTAAACTGAGGAACAATCAACTTTGGTTGCAGTTTTCTGTCCCACAGACACTATTTGAAGCCATTAAATAGTCACAGTTCCTTCAAATTTATGCTTCACTAAAAGAACTGAAGTTCTCGGCCAATGCTGACTTGTAACAGATGTTTTGTATTAAAAACCTTAAGCTCTAATAGCATACTCTGTATCAACTCTGAGACAGGATCTGCATACACAACAAGATTCAGCATGAGACTCATTCCAGAATTTTCTGTCCATTACAAATGCTCTGCTGGCACTTAGACCTTAAGTTCACCTTAAATGTGCTCTCTAGAAGTTACAGACTTTCAATGCATTTCAAGACAAGATTTAATATTATAACTTGAGTGTAACTTTGTTTACATCTAGTAGCATAAACTCCAACTTACACTTACTGTTGCAACTATTTGCTTTTTGAAAAACCTTATTACCATAGTAATTTTATAGGACTGTAACACAGAAAGAAAATGAACTTAAAAGCGGCTTTGCATTTGCTTTTCCCAAGCAAAATCATTCCAAGACAGGCCTTTTTGTTCATCCATCAGGTGAAGTCTTAAAACTGCCTGTGAGAACTTTTCAGTTAGAACTGAAAATTAAATTTATAGCTCACATAGTTAAAGTAGTATAACATGGTTCTTCCTATTATACTACAAAGGAAACTTTAAAAGATTTGGCAAAGTTCCTACCAACAAAACAGGAGACTGATCATCTGGTTTTTGAATTTTATTTTTCAGAACTTATGAAAAAGGAAGAGCAGCACCTTTCATCAGCTCATACAAGTTGGTTATCCAAGGGCAAGCATTTAATTGCCTGTTGTTCTGCCCACTAAAAGGGTTGTTTATTGCCTAGAAAGCTAACCTTCAAACTCAAAGGTCTTGCAGCAGCAAACTGACAGTCAACCAAGTGACTAAGATATTCCCTTCCCCCTAACTCCCCTGTGACCTTGCAGCATGACAGACTGTCTCACCTTTCATTATTGCACTTCTATGGACTTCAGTTTTAAATCAGGGACTGCTCTTTGCTCTGGTTCAGAGGTCCAACTTTTGTTTTGAAACATTTTTCTGGGTTGTATCAGGAGCTTGAAGCACTACCACTGGAAAAGTGCTTCACTGTATAGCCAGTACAACAATGGTTCCTGCCACAGAGTCTAAGCAATCTTCAGCAAGAATTCCTTGGTAAGATTTGTTTGTTTTAAAGATGTTTCTCAGAGAGCAATTCTTATCTCAAGTTAAAATGACTCATTTTCTTCTGTTTTGCACCATATCAACACCTTAACTATGAGAGAGTTAGACCTGGTAGTAGTCTTCGAGTAAGTTATAGCAATGGTCCCTTCATTTTGTTTTGACTTGGTTTTTTTCTCCTAGTAGTATGGAAGGGCAACTAGGTACAACACTAGAACAACAAAGAACAGCAAAATGCAGTAGGCAGAAGGAACCAAAGTATCTTCAAGAAATGGGAAGATTTCAGGCAGAGTATCCAAGATCAATATAGTCCCTCAAATCCCTTTGACTACAGGAGGCTCAAGAATGTTATATGATCAGAAGTCTCTTCCATCACACAAAACTTCTGCTCTTCCAGATGGTATCATATACTGGTGTGTTGTATAACATTAATACTACTAAGTTGCTTAAAACAATGCTTTGTTATATACTCCCTCACTTCTGCTGAGAAGTCACAAGCTACTTCAGAAAACTTAAGATGAGTGTTTCTTCCCAAATATATTATTCTCACATCTAAAAAAACTTCTTGAAACAATTTTTCATCAAGACTGCAAGAACAGACATCTTGTTTTCCCCAGTGAAAGTTAAGAAATATGAAACAGTAGTGAATTTCAAGTGATCAGACACTTGTTTGAAACAGGACAGTTAAAGCAGTTCACCACAGTAAGTGTCAATACTGTAACAGACTTCCAATTTATGTTCTGGCACAATGCTTCTCAAAAATCATATTTATTAGGAGAGTGTTTCTATAGATGGAACTCCACAATATTTGTCAAGTACAGCTATGTAAGTCTTCCACAGTATTTAGCATGTCTTCTCCTAGGACCAAACCATGAAAACATGTAGCCGCATTTGACTTGCGCCTACTAATTCCTAGAAGCCCAAGTCCTTGTGTCAATGACTCTGTGTCAATGACTCAGTATCAAACACTTGCAGTAAGCAGACATAACTACATGCAAAAATCATCCAAGTTATACCAAGTACTATTTTGGATAAATTCTTACTCAAGAGCTTTAACCTAGGAACCACCACACAATAACTATTGCTGACTTAAGAAAATACTTCTATTTAAGAAGAAAAGAAATGGAAAATCAGAAGTTTAGCATAGACTTCAAAGCACACCAAAAGAGATCCCCATAGAATTTAGCAGACAGTCCTTGCCACGCTATAGTTGGGAGACACTTAACACATGCAGGTCAAGAGATCTCAGTCTACCTCACAGGAAGACTGGGATCTACCAATGGCATCCTTTCACCATTCACAAAACTTTACCAAAAGACACTGAACATCAAGCTGACTCCAATAGGTAGAATTTACTTACTAGAGGAGGAAGAGCTACAGAATACAGCTCCAGGTTACTGTCAATTGTTTCAGCTTGATTCTTTGTGGTACAGAGGAAACTGCCATTGGACAGTTTCCAATTACAACCCTTTCTGAAAAGGGTTTTCCTTCCAAACACAAGCTGACATGCTGTTTTAGAGCATCTGCCAACCACTGATCATTCTTCAATCACTCAAGTACTGGCAGACACATTCTACTACAGCTGGTTTTATGAGAATTAACACACTGAGCCACTATGGCTTCAAAGCAATCAGTAGACTCATTTACTAAGTAAAGCTTTTAGGCTACTGAAGTCCCACTTCAAAATATAGTTATATCAAGCTTCATTTTGAAAATTACCTCATTTATCATTCTACCAGTACAAAGCCATTCTACTTTTGTATCAGTCTAGCCAAGAAACCAGCTGGGTATGAGAGAGAGATCATTGTTCATAGGGACTAATGATTTTGTAAAAAAAAAAACCAACCACAAAACCACACAACCCACCACTTTTCTACATTTAGTGACAGCTTTCTCAGTAAATTGCAATGCAGGTAGTAAAGTAATCCTTAATATTCTAAAATATCAGTTAAACCACAGCCTCCAAATTCTTGCCACAATTAGAAGTGACTTGGATTGAAGGGCAGTGACCTAAGTGTGCCTATTATTCATACTATAAGTTGCCAATATAGCTACAGGAGGCAAGTAAGATCTATATAGTTACCACTGCATTTTCAGGAGAGATAAGACAGTACTGGTATTTATGTCCTTAAGTACAAGAGGAGACTTCAGTTCTGCTCATCCCGTTTATTTAAAAAAAACATGCCAAGACCAAATACTTTTATAAGAGGATACGAGTAGGAAAAAATGGAATAGTATTACAAGACTGGAAGAGTTGTTTAACTTATTCCTTCTCAGCTTTCATATCATTATGCTGTGCAACAGCAGCAGGGGACTAGACCTAATGATGCAGGAGAGGCATTAAGTTGTGGTTTTATATAGGAATGATGGAGACTTCTGAAAAATAAGTTATTACTGTTCACTTCAATGTAGCTCTAGTTATAAAAATGTGCATCAATTCCTCAAATTAAGATCACAAAAGAAAAATACTTTTAAAACCATCTTTAAATCTCTACCACCATCTGGAGGATATGCTATGAAATAAAGCATTAGTCCTACAATATTTCAAGTAGACCTGTCCAGACAGGCCAAAAACAAAAGCAGTTTTTCAGGTTTAAGCTCCAATCTATTCCAAAAATTAGTTCAGGATTTACCAAGAGACATCTTGCTTTAAAAAGACCCAGCCCAAAACATCTTACAGAAATTCATCCATCAGTCTCACAAATCTATAGAAAACAGTCCACAGAAGAGTTTGAAGACTGTTCTACATTAGGAGTTGTGAAATGCTTGGGCTATTAAACAAGACCTTAGCAACCTAACAAGAGTAGAAAGCAAATACAAAGCAATTCCACTACTCTATAGTGAAGAATCTTTAAATACTAGTTTATTTTCCACAAAAAGTTTCTTTTGAAAACAGATAAGTTTATTACTACTTTTGGCTTTAGGCTTCACTCAGCATGAATCTGCACATTCTAGTTTCTGTCGCTATCACTGACAGGTAATAAGTATTCTGTAACTTCACGGAAAAGTCCATTATTTAGAACCAATTATTTCCTGATCTAAAAAAAATATATTCAAGAGAGCCAATCCATAGTCTTCCAAGAGGAAAAACTTCAGGAAGTTTTAGTTTAGTCTTAGGAGATGTGACCAAAAGCAGGCAACTACCTCTGAGTTCGTATCATTGACTGAAGCAGGCATTTCACTCAAACTGTGATAAGCACCACTCTTCTATAGCTACCTCTTAGCTAGTAGTAGAACTTTCCATAAGTTTCCTAAGGGCAACTAAAATAAACTGATCTAAAACTACACAGAGGTTTGATGAACAGTTATTTTATTAGATTTCAGTTAATTTTTTGCTTCAGTTTTGTTTAGGATTACTACTCTTGAATCAACTCCTTCATGCTCCTTTACAGTAGTTCTTACTTTGAATATGGTAGTTGCTTAATCTGAACACTTAAAACACGTGTTATCCACAGTTGCACAAACTTTATACACAGTAGGCAAGTTTGACACTGCTGCATGTTAAGTGCCATAAAAGTTACAGCAAAACCATGTGTTTCCCTTAGCGGACCTCTAAATACACACAGGAAACATGTTAACAGTAGATTATATGACAGAAGCCATTAGCCTTTTCATGGACTGGCCTTCAGTATGTTTACATTTTTAGGGGGCTCTTGAATGTAAAAAAAGATTCACTGAAGGGCACTAAGTGTAAGACTAATGTTTAACCAAAAAGGGATAATCCAGTATGACCCCTAAAAAATTCATGCCTTCACTTAAAGGTCCTATTAATTGAAAACCAAAAAATTAGAAGATAAAAATACTTACTGTAGTATCCATAAAGTACAGTGTCTTCAATTTGTCTTGAAACATTAGCATCAGCCCAGTCCTAGTAATAAAGGATAGAAACATTTAACATCAAATGAAACAAAAGAACACTTCCTTCAATAGCATTCTTACAGAACTGAAAAAACTGCTTATATCAAATACCTAAGGAAAAGCATTAAGCACCCAGTTTGCCCATTTTAAGTGTTGGAATTTAAGTTAGAGCTAATTCACCTAACAAAGACAATTAAGGAGTGTGCTGCATTTCAGGGGACAGCCACTGCAGGAGTATCCCCACTGCTTATACTCACTTTGGCTGTTAGCCTCATACTTAAAGCTCTATTTTTTTTTTCAGATTAAGAATCCTTAAGTCACCATACATTATATTGTCAACACACAACTGAAATAAAATTATTAGTTAATATCATTTTAAGCAGCTAACAATTTGCTTTTGTTCTGTACTTAATATTTAAGTGGCACTCCTATTTTTATGAAACTGATTTTTGTTTTCTACATATCAGACAAGGCAGCTACTGAGTCTGAAGCTCAATCTGAATACTTTTTCAAAGTGTTTTGTAAAAGACAACTGGAGGTATGGCTATTTGCAGTTCTAGCCCTTTTGTCTGGACTCCGAGCACTGCAGTAGATGTTAAGCTTCAAAGTCAAGTCCTTGCAGGGACAAAGCTGTCCTCAGGATGAGTTTTCTACAAAACCCAACACATGATAGGCTTGGAAGCAGCATGGTACATTAGAAAAGACTGCACAGACAACTAAGCAACAACTAAGTTGCCCAGCCCAGTAGTTGGATGCATTGGATTTAACCTCATAATTAACATTTACATCTGCTTTGCAACTCTTCAGAAAATATTCATGTGCAAAACATTAATGGAGGGACCCAATCAAGTCAAGGATCCACTCATTTTGAAGTCAATACCTCTCAATCAAAAAAGCACTAGTTTTATATCAGTAAGGCTGACACTGGGAATTGCTGAAAGAGCAGCCCCAAAATCCCACTTGAGGCTGACATGCACATTACTGAATTTCAGCCACAGAAACAGCACCACAAACTAGAGTTTGGGAGCACCTTTAGAAAGAAGGGTCAGATAAAGATAAAAATGTTTTCTAGACACAACTCAATGGAAAGGCCAGAGTCAAATCTGATCAGCAGAATCTGCTTTGTTAGGACTTTGAATTAGGAAGAAAAATGAATTCTTTACAGATGGCCCTTTCTAAGGTATCAAACATCTATTTTTCAAGCATATATGATATGAATAGTATATAAAGATCCATATTCTTCTGAATCTCTACAGTACTTCACTTCCTGTTATTACTGTATTCGGCAACACTGCAAGAGAATTACTCATTGAAGAGCATAAATACATAGAGACATAGATATAAAAAGTGCTACTTCTAAAAAAACTTACTGGCTACAGAGTGCTAGCAAAGGTGCAAATGACTGGGCATACAGGAATAAGCATAGGACAGTTTCATAAAGGGAAGATTTTACAGACCAGAAAGAACATAGAGTAGTTTTGGCAGCTCCCCAGTGTGTTGTGCTAATTACCACAGTATCTTGATAACAGGGTCTCTTGAGATCTTCATAGAATGGTTTGGGTTGGAAGGGACCTTCAAAGATCACCTAGTTCCAACCCCACTGCCATGGGCAGAGACATCATTCACTAGATTTCAGAACACAGTTCTGAAAAAGGAAACTAAGCTTTTTGTAACATGATCACTGGCAGCAAAACTCAGGGATTGAATCCAGAGGTCCAAGCTTGTCTGTACAGCTTAAACATATTCCAGAATTGTTCAAGTCTTATGGGATCCACTCTACATATAGTCAAGATAAAGAAAGTAGTTATCAAGAAGCAAAATTCTTCAAAAGCTAGCAATTTGGGAGACACACCAACATGATTGAATTGGTAAGAAAATAAAAGATCCAGCATTGTCAAAGCTCCTTTCAATTTCTATGTGTAGGCTTTTTTCAAACTGGTAAGCTCAAGCCCTTTCCATTGTTGTAAAGATGCATGCACTAATACAGAGCATACGAAAAATGCAAGTGAGCATACTCCTTAAAGCAAGTGTTAAACTTCAAGTCTTATTGTGTGCAGTCTTTATCAGTTCTCTCAGAAGTGCCTAAATTCTCATGGAATATGGGCTTGATGACACACCATAAACACTTCATTTTTCTATTATCTCAGAAAATCAGCACCACCTTCTTTCATGTTACTGTATTAAGACTTCCAGTAGGCCACTTTACATTAAGCTTTTAAAGTTCAGTGTCTGAAATACATTAGATTATCATCCAATTGCAATTTGAGTAGAAAAGTATACACGCATTTTGTCATCTAATCAGCAAAAAGAAAGGATGAAAAGTATTTTAGCAGAAACGACAGGAGCAACATCTTAAATTAAGCGTCTGTCAGGTACACAATAAGCCCAATCTTTGAAGACTGTCAGGCTCAAGCCCAACAGTGTTTCAACTGCAAAATGTCTAGGCACTTGTATGAAAAATATACCACAAAAGAATTTGATCATAATAAGTTAAGAATACATACACAGAATATTAAAGTGTTTAAATTGCCTAGTGTTAAAAATTAAGGAAATGCATTGCTTTAATTATGCCTAAGGGAAAAGCAAGACTGAACTGAACAGGTGGCACTATTTACTTCCAAGTATTTGAAAAAGCTCTCTCCTATGAGCAATGGGGACATTCAAAACCCACACCAACCAAGAACAAGTAAGAACAGCAACAGTAAGACCTGAAGTTTAAGTGGCACAGCCAGTTTACAGGAAGAGGTAGCCAATAATAGAAATACAACAGGGCTTAACTGCCAAAAAACTGCTTCTCCTCCAACTCCAGAAAAGCATCAATACCATTTATAACAGGATACAGACGTAGAACTTTAAAACATTGTAATTGCTTTTCATTTTGTTGCTCAAATTAATTTGTGTACAGGCCCAGAGTAACATACTAGGAAGCATACATTACAGCATATTAAAATATTGAGATGTTATCTTACATTAAAAGATGTAAAGATGCAAAGATATGTGCATTTCACCATTGTGTACATGTGCCTGAACTTACAAACTTTGCATTACTCTGCACAAGAAGAATCTGTAACGCAAGCCAATTTAATAGTGTATCATATCTATTATGTCAGCTTTCAGTCAACTGCTGAA
Organism: Aptenodytes forsteri; assembly: GCF_000699145.1. Taxonomy (NCBI): domain Eukaryota; kingdom Metazoa; phylum Chordata; class Aves; order Sphenisciformes; family Spheniscidae; genus Aptenodytes; species Aptenodytes forsteri. The sequence continues at coordinate 3,901,549 of NW_008795021.1, read as the reverse complement.
ACAACCCCACATTTACACAAACTAAGGAGGTAAAAATCCTTATTCTTATTAGAAAATTATCCATATGCACACATCATCAGCAACTCAAAAGCAGTACCAGTTCATCTGAGCTGTTTCAAAAGCTACTGACAGCAGCACTGTCTTGTCAAAGGCAAGCAGCACTGCTACCTAGTGAGTGTCAGAGCTCTAACATTTGCAGCAGCAGTGCTGATATATCAAGTTGATAGGTATATGAATTTACTGGATGAGCACATCCAGGACTCAGTTGAGAACTCATCTGGACAGCCTCTAGACCTAGTCTGTTTTCTTCCTCCATCCATTATGGCCCAAGCTTACAATATATACAGCAAATACCTTACAAGCACAATAGATTAGGAAGGTGAGAATTCATTACTGCCTTCAACAGCAGTTTAAGACGTGAAAATGTGACCACAAATTCTCCCAAGATCTGCAGAATTCAGGCACTCTGCACTGTTCTGCTGTACTTCATTGTGTTCCATGCAGTTTAGCAAGCATACATCATATCGCTGTTAAAATACCTGTAACAATGCACTGTTTTGATAGATAAGGGAATCAATTGCAAGGATATGTGCAATAAGTATGATGGCCTACATTAAGCTATTACTCTTAAGTATTCCTTAACACAAGCCATGTTGAAGGATTCAGGAAATTCAAATACAGTTACAAGTGTAAAAAGTAGATGTTGCTATGTAAATAAGGATATAAAAAAGGCAGTTTAAGACACTTCCAGTTTTCCTAAATGCTAACACCAAAGCAAAGCTCCCTCAAAAGATTCATTTTATAATTACTTTTGCAGAAAATTAGTTAGAAGAACACTTGCTTCCCTCAGTAATCATTGAGTGGAGTCTTCCTTCTCCCAGCAACTGTGTCCAGGTAGTGACTTATGTTAACATATTTCAACATAACAGTACTATTCAAACTGTACAGATAGCTTGTACTGCTTTTGTTTGGGGAAGTTAATCTGACATTTTTGACCTTCCCCACTTTTTGGTGAGGGAATGGCCATGAATTTCATTTTGTCCCTATTAAAGGGGACATTTCTACTGTCGCTGCTGGACCCAGCAAGAATTTCATGAGTACCCAGTGAAGATAGAACCCATTCTCCACAATGTACCTTAATAGAGCTTAAAGTAGTGTAACATTCCAGGTTTCAGCATTTGTGATGTTTCATCAAATGTATAGGAAGTCATCGTTCTGCTGATTAGCCTTTCCCAAAGCTTAGCCAACAAAAGGAAGATACAATACCAAAGACCGGAGAGTGGGTCATAGCATATGACCCACATAAAGAAATTTCATGTCCAGGTCTCAGATCTTCCAGCTTGTTACCTTCAAAATGGGACAGAGCCAGGATTTTCTGGATGTTACTCTCCATCTGGCAGTCAAACATGCTTATCAGCCACATCTAGCTACCATGAATATTTGGTCAAGTATTGTTACTTCTCAAGTAGTAATTCCTGCTCAGGACAGGAAGCATGGTCTCAGTTTATGATTTCTCAGCTAACACCTTTCCAGAATAAAAAAATCTGACATTTCTAGTGGTTCTGTATTCTGAGCAGCTACATAATGAGTTTCCCCCAAGATACAAAAAAATCTTAATAGAATGGTCTGCAAAAAGGATCTCCCATTAAACAGATGCTACTCCTTGAATCACTAAAGAGACAACTGGCTTTTAACAGCTCAACCAGACACCCAAGGTTTGTGAGGTGTTCAGTCTAACCAGACCGAAAGAAATGCCACTAGCTTTTAACTTCATAGAATAGCAAGTATCCATACATTTCAAAAAGAAGAGTTCTCATCACCTCCCCTGCCTTCTGCTGCATCAACAATAGAATAAAAGAAGACAGCATGGCAACAATAACATCCTTGTTTCAAGCAGTCTTCCTGCTGCAAGACAGCATCAGCTATGTTTTAAATATTTATGAGACTTACAGGTCAGACCTAGAGGTCTTGGGTTCCAGCAGCAATCTTAAGTCTTTAAGCTAGGGTGAGGTTTTCTGTTCTTATAAATCAAACAAGCTTTCAGATCAAACAGATCAGATCCAACTGGATGTATTTGAAGTCCATTGCACAAACTAAAGCACTATCAAGTGCAAACAGCCAAAACCTTCAAGATAAAAGTGGTGCTGGTGAATATTATCAGGACTTCGCTTACAAGGTCATACTCAAGTTCTTTTGATTAGTACTAGAACCAAAAGCCTGCTTTCCTACTTAACAGCACTATGAATCAAAGTAATCCCAGCCTCCAGAAAAGGTGTTGTGATGAATTCTATTGTACATAGGAATAATGACCACCCAAGTCCATGCACCACTGCTCCTTTCCTAAAGGACTATACAACTACTGTGCAAAACCTTCTAATACCAAAACCGCTGAATTCACTCACTACAAAAGCTTTAAGATAATATTTGACAAGTCTCAAAATACCTTGAGACACCAACAGGTACCAAATGCCACAAGCTACTTGTTTATAGTAAAGAATAGCTTGTCTTAATTGAAAAATGTATAAACAGTATGTTAAGTTTAACAGCCCTGTCAAAATGGACAAAACCTCAAGGTTAACAAAGGGTGACCGAAGTATAGTGTACGGTCGTTGTCAAGGAAGACACTTTGGAACACATGATGGAAAAGGGCTACACAACGCTGTTTTAAATGAATTCACCCAGCATCATCTTGACAGCCTTCAGAGAAGGGTAATCTGCCCGTGTACTACATTTCAGACAATTAAGCCAATCCTTATAACCAGGACACATACCTTTACTTGCCACAGAACACACAATTCACAATGAGAACTCTCAACCATCAGACTATGCCTTCAATTTAACCTCTGCTATTAGTATAACATGCTTCTCCCTGAGTTTGCTACAAGTTTGTTCATAGAAACACCTCAAGAGTATCTACAAGTTGATAGTAGGGTCAGATGCATTAAAAATCAACTGAAAGTCCACATATAGAACTCTTTCTTGTAAGTTGAGCATCCTTAACTTTCTCATCTCTAACACTGATACTGGGAATTACAGTTGGGAGGTAGAGGAAAAGAGTACATACAGCAAAAAAAATTGTTTACCTAGGATCTGGACAACTGCCACTACTCTTTTGGCATAAGCTCTGAAATCATCCAGTCGGAAGATTTTTTTGATGAACTAATGATTTATCTACAGAGAATATTATCCACATCTGCTACCTGGATCTGCCTCAAAAATTCACTGAGAAGAATCTAGTGAAGACTTAACTTACTGTGGCCATCCAAAACAAAGGAGTCTTGCCAGAGTCATAGTCCTTCAGACCCCAGCATCAAATATAGGGCCTTGGAGGTGCTGGGTTTGAAAGAATGGTCCAGAGGAAGGGCAGTAGTCTCTTGGAAATACTCTGAGCCCAATCCGGTCTGTCTCACTTGTGAAGCAGCAGCAGAAAAGAAGCACATATTATCCAGGACAGTGTTAAAAGCTTTAACACTTCATGAAGGTCTCACGTTAAGATGCTGTCAGCCTCCTAACTTCACATTACTCCTAAACTGAAATTACCAAATCAATAGAGCTTTGTGTTTACGTAGATTTGTATGTTCTGACTGACTTCAGATCCACTCAACTTTATCAGGAAGGCCATGTTAATATTTCTATATCACAATTTCAACACTTGTGTTGATCAAATGTATTAATATCAGAAGATCTCATGTTATTGCTGCAAAGCTAGAAACTCATTCAGCTGAACCTTAACAGAAAAGGAAGAATTCTGCTGCAAGGCAGTAAGGAGCAATTTTATTTCAACAGGCCATCAGCAGCATCCACAAACATTAGGAACTAAGCAGGACCAAGAAGCCTCAGAAGCACAGGCAAAGGTACTTTAAAGAAACAAAAGCTTTACCACAAGCATGAAAGCATGCTTTCAGGTACAATTTTTAAACAGCATCTGCCCACCCCATCATATCACAGCATGTGGCCATTAACAAAGAAATCTCACTCAAGAAAAACAGTATTTTAAGTACAGTAATTTTCGTTCTATTAATCATACTTCCTTAAATAAGACTGTAGTGACTGCATGACCACATTCGGCCTCCTGTTCTCCTCACAGGTTTGTTTCTCAAATCAAGGAATGCACACTAACAAAAATATGTCTCCTTTGCAACAGGAAATTCTGCTTCATCTCCAGCAGATGTGCATTTTTCAGCTGGGCCTAGTTACATCATTGTTATTTCTCTAGCTAGTCAGGCTCAATATATTTCTTAATACTCAGTATTATTCTCATTGAACTGCTAGTATTGTGATATAGGAAAGGTCTCTTCCATCTTCTATATCCATTTTAATTCTGAACAAACAAGGTCTGAAGCCACAAACTTTTAACAATAACATTGAATGATCGCTTAATTTATTCTGTATTACCACTGAGCGATGAATGCGACAAAAATCACGTCACAGCTCAATTCTAAAGGCTTCTTATGACTAGCATTTACATGAGCACCAGCCAAAAGGCACTATATCAGCTGCAAGCGAGTTCTGAAGTGTTATCAAGAATCTGGCAGGACCTAGGTTTTCCTCTGGAAGTAGGGCTGGAAGGGAACACAGACTTTGAGTCTAGTGTGCAGGCATTTACCATCTGCCCACTCTTTCGTTTGTTTCAGGGTCATCTCTTTTACTAGAGATCCAAGGAGGCTCCAAACCAAACCAAGCTGTTATTCAAATTATTAATATGCTCCAGTTTGACCAGTTTTTAATGCTAGTATCCTCAAAGACCTTCAAAAACCCTCCTTGAAAATTAAGAAGGCCAGTGCTTTAAGCATTGGGAAGAACTCTTACTCACAGTAATGCTTAGAGCAGACTACAGTGAGTACTCATCTCATTAAGAACTCATTTTGCGCAGCAACCCCCTACAGTTTAAGTTTATAAATACAGTAGTTCAGTGAAGGCGGTATCAGCCAAGGAGAGATATTACTGTACTCCCTTCACCCAAGGATTTTTCCAGCTTTCCTTCTTTAAAAAAGTGCTTATTAATTCAGGCTTTACATGATAGATAGATTAACACAGTAAAACTTTGTAAGTCTTAAATGTTTCAGTACTAAAATAAGAGAACGCTAGCAAAAAAGACAATCAAAATAATCTTAAACTGCAAGTGGGCAATACAGTCTGTTTTTGAACAAAGAGGCAACAAATTCCATTCTACAATGCCCCATTATAATGTACCAAAAAGCAACATTTAAGAGATTTGTTTATATCTTCAGGATAGTATGCACACTCCTTTTAGCACAATAGGAGGAATGAGCATTTGGAAATCAGTAGAATGTCAAAAATAATAAAAGTGAAAACTGAAATCCAGTTCAAATAACCACCAGAGCTCAGTGTTATATTCACAGTACCAGTTCCCAGCTTTCTAAAAACCTCAGGCACTAGAACAGGTATTAGCATTGGTTTTAAACATTTTGACAGCCCAAGAACATTCTCTTTCAACACAAGTGCTTTTTTTGAAGAGGCAATTAACATTTTTTAGAAGTCCATACCTTAAATGTACCATTTTGATTTTTCATATATGAAACCAAAAAGATGTCCACTGGTAGTAGTGCTGATGAGATAAGAGCAACTGCCAACGCAAAGATAGCTGTTATGGTAGAAATCACTTCACTTTCCCGCCGACTCTGATACTTGCGCACATAAACCCAGCAGAAAATTAGAATAGCCTGAAATACACAGGGAAAGATACTGAGTTGCGTAATAAGGATGTCAGAAAGCAAGTACTTAAGTTAGACACTGTGCCTTGGTATTGATGACTGGCATAGTATCAACTTTTTACCTGAGCCCTAAGCATCGGTGTTATATTCACCACACACAATTCACTCTTTGTACCTTCGCCGAGAACAGCCTGAGCAACAACAAGAGCAGCACTCGCACGCGAAACAGGCCAAACCACAAACAAGCAGCTCTGATCACCCAGGCAGGAAGGCAAGACAGCCCCGCACCCTCAGCTCTGGCCTC
>NW_008795021.1:3894888-3895272 GCF_000699145.1 Aptenodytes forsteri | reverse complement strand
GAGCCATCACGTCGGCAGCTCAGAGGCGGCCGCCGCCATCTTCGCTTCCGTCAGCAACGGCATACCCGCCCCCCTGAGGCGGGGACTTTTAACGGGGCGGGCATTACGTCACCACGGGGACCGTACCTAACAACTGCCGGGCGCGTCGCGGAGTGTGACGTCATATGCCTGTGACGGTGACAGCTTTCGCTTTAGTTAGCAGGTGGCGGCTCTTGTCTCGGTCTGGCACGTCCCGCTATCGGCGCAGCAAGCAGCAGTGAGGGACTGGTAGCCAGGGGCTCGCCACGCAGGGACTGTCCGCCGCGTTAGTTTGTGACGCGAAAGAGGCGCGGCCGGAGGGGGAGGGGGACGGGAGCCCGCCGGAGGCGCGTCCCCGGAGTCACG
>NW_008795021.1:3894125-3894878 GCF_000699145.1 Aptenodytes forsteri | reverse complement strand
CGTCCCGCGACGGAGCGCAGCGGTCGGGTGGCGGGAACGGGGGGGTGGGTTAGGGCGCATCAGGGTGATCCCCTCCGCCCCGCTGGGTGGGCGGGGGCGGAGCGTGAGCCGCGGCGAGGGGCCGCTGCCCCGTGCGGCCGGCTGTCCTCGCCCCCTGCTCCCGCGTGGGGTTTGTCTGTCCTTCCCCTCCCGGGGCCGGGAGGCAGAGGCAGGGCAACGCTCGGTCCGTGGGGACTCCTGCGTAACGGGCAGCGGGAGAGGAAAAAGAGGGGTTGGGTAAAAACGCTCTAAGAGGTATCACGCACTTGCAATTTTTTGATTGTTGCTTTTCTCCGTAAAAGTACCTAAAATATTTCCCTACATCACGTACAGCTGTCTAAAGGCGCCTGGCAGGTGTGCAGGCTTTGTTAGCCTTTCGTACGCGTGCGGACACACGTGGAGACATTTTCGCGGGGGGGAGGGGAGAGAGGGGTTGGGTAAAAACGCTCTAAGAGGTATCACGCACTTGCAATTTTTTGATTGTTGCTTTTCTCCGTAAAAGTACCTAAAATATTTCCCTACATCACGTACAGCTGTCTAAAGGCGCCTGGCAGGTGTGCAGGCTTTGTTAGCCTTTCGTACGCGTGCGGACACACGTGGAGACATTTTCGCGGGGGGGAGGGGAGAGCAGCGTGTGGCAGCGTACACGGCGTCGGGTCGGGATCGTGGTCTAGCGAAGCCTCGCCTCGCACCCTGATGCCTTTGGGCTTGACT
>NW_008795021.1:3891835-3893452 GCF_000699145.1 Aptenodytes forsteri | reverse complement strand
GGGGGCTGTGCTGGGCCGGGGCGGTGTGTGGGGGCGGTGGGAGGCGAGAGCAGCGTGTGGCAGCGTACACGGCGTCGGGGCGGGATCGTGGTCTCGCGAGAAGCCTCGCCTCAGAGCGGGAGACACTGACGGCCGGTGTGAGGGCGGCCCTGGGGAGGGAGTCGGTGTGGGGTTCGGTGTTGCTCGGGGGAGCTCGTAGCCTTGAGAGTGTGGATTTGGTGGCACGGGGAATGGGAGAGGCTCATCTTAAATGTGCTGACGCTTGTCTTAGTCTTTAATTTGCTGTGAGTGCTTCATGCAGGTCAGGTGCGAAGGAGTCTGCAGGAGTGCTCGAGGGGGTAGATTGGGACACGGAGTGCTGTGCTGGGTTTCTCTTTGGTGTGCAGGCGGCTCGGGGTGAAAATGTGCATGAGCTTTGTTAGTTCATCAGCCTCAGTACAAGGGGCTCACAGAGCTGCAGGAGGGGACCTGCCAAGGTGCAGGGGTGGCCACATTCTCATCCTGAAGCAGTAGATACCTTTACTATGTTTCCATTTGCTGTGAGAGCAAAGGTACTCATGAGCGAAGTAAGAGGTTGTTGAGATTCAGGCTGTTTTGTAGCCTTGTGAGAAGAGACCGTTTGGGGCAGGGGGAGCTTGGCCCTGGAGTGGGAAGCTTCCAGTTGCTGTGAGGCCAGTGTGGGTGACAGGAGCTTGTGCTGGTAGCAATGCTCATGAACTAAGTGTGAGGTCAGGTGAGAGGTGGGACTTCTCATGGGCTCATAGCCTTGAGAGAAGGGATCTGTTGGTGAAGGGGTTGCGAAAGCCTTGCCTCAGACTGTTTTTTGCCTTTGCTGAGCCTTAATTTATTATGAGGGCTGTATATGAGGCAGTAGTGTGTGGTGGTGCTCGTGAGCTATATCTGGGGCATCTGAGGTGTGTGCTCAGGTGGATTTGTTCTCTCAGGAGAAGGTATCTGATGGTGTGTGTGATGGAACAGCTTTGCCATGAAGTGGCTGATGTTTTTGCTGGGCTTCAATTTACTGTGAAAGTGTGACGGCACTCACAAGCTATGCATGAGGTGGTTGGGGGTGGCAGGAGTTCAGATGGGCTTGCAGCTTTGCAAAGAAGGGACCTGTGTTTGGGAGGACAGGAGAATTGGAAGCTTCCCCTCAGAGCAGTGGGCACATGCTGTACTTCTCTGTTTGTTGTCAGAGCGGTGTGGAGGGCACTGGCATGTGGCAGCATTCATGAGCCAAGTGATAATGGAGCTGGGGAGGGTTCTGGAGAGCTTGTAAACCTTGCAGGTAGTACCTGCAGGGGGTATGCTGGCTCATAGAGGGTGAGGTGGGTTGATCCTGGCTGGATGCCAGGTGCCCACCAAAGCTGCTCTATCACTCCCCTCCTCAGCTGGACAGGGGAGAGAAAATATAACAAAAAGCTCATGAGTCAGGATAAGGACAGGGAGATCACTCAACAATTACCATCATGGGCAAAACAGACTCAACTCAGGGAAAGTAGTTTAATTTATTACCAATGAAATCAGAGTATGGTAATGAGACATAAAACCAAATCTTAAAAACACCTTCCCCCCACCCCTCCCTTCTTCCCAGGCTTAACTTTACTCCCGATTTTCTCT
>NW_008795021.1:3890300-3891390 GCF_000699145.1 Aptenodytes forsteri | reverse complement strand
TCCACCATGAACCTCCATGGGCTGCAGGGGGACAGCCTGCCTCACCATGGTCTTCAGCACAGGCGGCAGGGGGATCTCTGCTCTGGTGCCTGAAGCACCTCCTCCCCCTCCTTCACTGAGCTTGGTGTCTGCAGAGCTGTTTCTCTCGCATATTCTCACTCTTCTCTTCTCTGCAGTTGCGCAGGTTTTTTCCCCCCTTCTTAAATATGTTATTCCAGAGGTGCTACCACTGTTGCTGATGGGCTCAGCCTTGGCCAGCGGCAGATCCATCTTGGAGCTGGCTGGCATTGGCTCTATCAGACATAGGGGAAGCTTCTAACAGCTTCTAACATAAGCCACCCCTGTAGCTCCCCTGCTACCAAAACCTTGCCATGCAAACCCAATACAGAGGGAAATGCTGCTTGCAGGGGCAAATACCTGTACCATGTGTTAACTTACTGTGAGGGCAGTGCAGGTGGAAGCAGAATGCAAGGGTTATTCACAAGCTGCTTGGATGGTTGGTTACGGGTGCGGTTTTTAGGTGAGCTTGTAGCGTTGCAAGAAAGGGCCTGCTGGTGGAGAAGTGGTGGTGTTTGGGAGGCTTGTTCTGGAGGGGCAGATGCTTGTGCTGGGTTTCCATTTGGTGTGAGGGCACAGGCAGCAGGCAGGTGGCTGTGGTGCTCATGAGCCAGGGGAAGGGCAGTTCATGGCAATGCAGGTGGGCTTGTAGTTTGATGAGAAGAGCAGCAGATACTATATAATTAGTTATAGGTCAGTCAGCAGCTAACTATATCGTGTATGTCCTCTTAGATATTTTTTTTGTATGTATTACTACTAATGTGTATGTATTATCTCCACCACAGAAAATATTTCCCTGCATGTCATTACTATTAAATATGTATGTTATAATTCAAAATTGCCCTAGAACCCATGAAGAATTAAAAACTTGAAGAACAGCATTAAAAATAAACTATTCCCAAGTGGGAAGGGAAGTAATTTGCCCTTGGAGTATATAAAGATTTTATGTTGTGTACAGCACTGCATACCTTTATCAATAAAATATTGAAACGCCAAACATCAGAGACGTGTAACTAGTTAAGAATTGAGGCTG
>NW_008795021.1:3868029-3890262 GCF_000699145.1 Aptenodytes forsteri | reverse complement strand
TCCTACCACAAATCTTTTTGTTTTGACTGAAATGGTTACATAAATATTTAACTTGTTTTAGTAAATAAGCCATAAGAGTAACTTCAGCATGATCAAAAAATCTTTTCCATTCTAAACAGTTAAGAGTTTATGTAGTTTAACAAACAGTAAAAAAACCCCAAAAAACAACAAAAAAAACCAAAACACAAAATTATATATTTCCTACTAACAGAAAAATACAATCTTTGAGTCTTTTGTTAAAATCTTCCTATATTTTTGCACTAAATGGTAATTTTGAAGAAATTAGCACTGCTCTGTCAGATCCATTCCTGTTTGGTAAATATGATTGCTAACCTAGTCTTAATTGGGTAACAGGCAAGGTTTTCAAGGTTTCAGTGAAAAATTTTTCATGTCCCTGTGTGTAAAATGATTACTGTAATTCATAATTTAAAGGAAGAACTTCAGTTTTTGTCAGAGTGGAAGTAATGGTTTTATGTACAGTGTAGGGAAAATGGAAGTTCAATGCCATGTTACCACTAGCTATCTGGATGTTTTTTCTTTATTCACTAAAATTCAGAGTTTATAAAAGCAAAGCATTTTATCCCTTATTCTAATAAAATCAGCAGATCTTTATCTGAAGAATGATCTACAAACAGAATTCAGAGGATCAACTTCAATTTTTTTTTACTGTTGGGTGGGACGCTGCAGGTGTCAAGCACGTGAAAAAATGTAAAAAAACCCACAGTTTAATAGCAAAGTTAGTATTTTTTTAATTATTCAAATAGTGACCTTTCTGTTGTGCCTTGTGCCAACATAGGTCCTATAAACTTCAGTCTTAAAAATGGTGTTCAGTTGATGTGTTGACTGTTGTGATATCTTTTGGAGACAGAAATTTCATCCCTTGTTTAGTATTCCTGGGGAACCTAAGACTAATGTTTTTCATGGCTGTATTCACACAGCTCTGTCTGTAAGAGGGTGCTCATGGGTAAATTTGAGGTCAGATTTCAGAGTATTCACAATGTCTATTGACAGGACTGCCCTTGAGGATACGTTGGTTAGATGTTTCTTGGCATACCAGGGCTATGTTTGTCTTTCAAAGTCACTGTAGACAACTTCTAGGCCAGCTACTGTTTGTAGTGCCCCAAGTCTACCTGCACTTTACTCAATTGTGGTGTTATGTCATGGGGTGAAAATGAACAACCACAGAACAAAACTCCGTAAGGCACATTGGTCATTAAGACTAATTAATGAGACACTATGGGTCAAGGTATAAGAGATGAGGCAATTGGTCACCAGTGCAGAAGAAACATCTCCGCTCCGCACAAATAGAAGACGAGTCCCAGAAGCACAGGTATATTTTTCACAGAGAGTTATTGCTTGAGAGAAGGTGGGGGGGGTTGTGGTATGGGCCAGCTAGTGAAGTGGCCTCATTCATACTGCTCACCTCCCAGCTGAAAGACAGCGTGGTGTCACGTGAGTGCTTAGGATCCTCATGGTCAGTAGATCTAGTCTTGGCTGCAGTGGTGTATACCAGCGCTGTGTTTCCAACAGCCAGGTTAAGCTAGCATGGCTTATAAAATGAGCCTAGTAGTTGTCCCTGTGGTGCTGTTCTCCCCTGCGCTCCAGTAGTGGATGTGCCTCTTTTCCTGCCTAGACTCAGAGATTTGTCTTGTCCTCTTTCACGCTTCTTTGCTCTTGCAAGTAAAAGCTTGTCATCAAGATGCCACGATGTGCAGCAAGATCAGTGAATGTGCTAAAGAGTGGCAGTGGATAGAAGTACTTGTGTAGGGCATCGTGTATGGGGTCACAGGGTGAGAATAGTACAAAAAGTGAAATGATTTCTGAAAAGGTTTTGTTGGACATGTTTGTAGCAAGGGTTGATAACTGCAAGCTAATAATTAACAGACTCTTCAAAAATTCTTATTGCACATACTAAAAAAAAAAATTAGGGATTTTTACAGATCATTGAGAGAATGTGTGAATGAAAATAGAATGAGTGAATCTGAAGAGAATGCTGTTACCATATTCCTCAAAAAAAAAAAAAAACTGACATGCATTGTGACGGTAGCAGTCGTAGTGTGGAAAAATAAAGAATTGTATCAGTGGCCTTCCCTAAATACCATCCTCGCTTTGCCAGGCAAGACAGTTGCACAGTGCCAAAAAAAAAGGACAGCACAGATTTTATGTTACAAAGAAAAGAAATTTTAAAATAAATTGTAAATTTATACTGTTTATAAAATAAAATCTTTATCTAAAAAGAACCATTATAGTAACTCTTATGTATAGTGAGAAATAAGTCCAAACTATGAAAAATGTCTTGGATGCCACTTACAAGTAAATTCCACAAGTTTGTTATTAATAACGTATTCAAGTGGTAAAAAGACAGAGAAAGAAGAGGAGTGATATTGTAGAAATTGAAGTATATGAAACATGATACAGTCTTCATTTTGACCAGGACAAGGGATTAGTATCATACTTGAACTAGATAGTGTACATACCAACAGGGAGCAGGTGCACCTTCTCGCTTGACGGAGCTGCTCTTGTCACCACTTGATAATCCCGCAAGTTTCAAGGGGGCTGAAAGCGTGTGGGCTAATGGCAATGCCGTATTTTAAAATTCTCTGATTAACTCTACTTTTTCTATATTTTTTTTTTCCCCCAGGTTAGCAGAAAAGGTAGTGAAACTGGGTTTAGCAGTATTTGACAGAACATGTCATGGTCTTGTACTTGGAGGTGTCATTATTCTTTGTGTTATGTGGCTTAGAATCCATTAAAACCTGTAAGCCCTATGGCACAGAATGCACTGGACCTGGTACTGTGCAAGTACACGCAATTAACCATTGGCAATAATAACTAATTCGGGTTTTTTTGAAAGTTCTTAAACTTGTGTGAAGAAAATTGTCTGTAGCTTCTTGAAATGTCTTCTGTTTCATTTAATGCTGTAGTTGATTTACCATTACTGCAGACCAAACTAGGTTTCTGAGTTTGGTTTGTCATACTGTATTAATTCAATGCAGGCATCTTTCCTTCCACCACTGTACTTCAGTGCTTACTTAGCCTTATTTAACCAGTAGCACAGCTTTGGTTTTCTTCTTAAACACTATTAAGAATTAATTTTCATTCTATGAATAAGAGTTTCCACTGTATCATGTGTAGCCAAAAAACCCCAAAAGGACAAAATTGGAATCTGTCAGTCTGCTTGATAATTATAAAATATTTTAGAAGGCATTCACAAAATTAACTTGGACGTTATTTATTGCTAGGCTAATAGAGAACATCATGATGTGTCCTTTACATCTTTGCTCCTTGTGTTGTTTCCTTATCCTAAAATGTTACCTTGTTTCAAGCTCCTCAATCATGCTCATCTCTTCAGAGTGCTTGGCTTTAGTGCAGTCTACCATTCCGTTTCACCAAAGTAAACCTCATTTTCCCTTTAAACCTTATTCAATATCAGTAGTTTGTACTGTTGCATCAGTGGCTCAACATTTACATGAAGAATAGGGACAAAACATAGTTTTATGAACCTCATGAAAATTCCAGTTTGACCTTAACTTGGTTTAAGTTAGCTCAGTTCTTATTTTGGGTAAGCGTAGGGAAGAGAACAGTTTTCAGAAGAAGTAATGATGTCACACTAAGGAAAAACAAATGGTCCCATTGGGTTGGGAAAAAGGTTTTCTTAATATTTGATGGAATATAGGGGAAGCATATATGAAGCAGATAAGCACACAGTGGTGTTCCTCCCAGCATACCCATCAGCACTGGTAGGCTGTTCTTCAGGGAACCCAAGTCATTCTTGGAGGCTAAAGATAGGCTTTCTGTGCCATCAATTTGTCAAATCACTTTTTGTGTCTATTTATCATGTCATTCTTAATATTTTTAATAATAAATTCCACAACATAATTTATATAAATCAAACTGTGTAATCGATATACATAACAATTGATGTACTTAAAGTGGATCATTGTCCTAGGCAAAGCCCAGTCCCTAGAACATGGAGTTTCTAACATGCAAAGAAAAACCTGGCATAGTTTGGGACTAGTAAACTGGAAAGCATAGAACTGTCACTAGGTGGAGAGGAATAGCTAATCTGTGCATTAAGATGTGTGTGTCTTTTATTCTGTGGTAGTATTGAAGTAGGGGAACAGGGGGTTTTTTGTTGTTGTTTTTTGATTTGGAACAGAGATCATCTTTTAAAAGGTTGCAACATGCTAAATAAAAATAATTAGTTGAGTTAGAAATTTAGAATTAATCTATGGAAGAATTTAGAGTGATTGTTCTTTTAATACATTACTAACAACTGCGTAATAGTGTTTATGGAGGTTCTTTTCTGTTCTGTTCCTCAGTTTGTTTACTTCAACAAAAACAGAATTTTAAAAAAGGAGTCTGAGAGCAGAAAAGGTGATTAATTTCTCCAGGAGATAGAGAGTGTAGGTCAGTAACGTTTTCTTTAATGAGGGCTGTAAAAGTGATTAGGAGCCTTCAAGGTCAATTTACTTCTAAACTGTTTTTTCCAAAAAACCAATAATTAAAAGCTGTTCTGTATGTAAATTACAGTTCTGTATGGGCTGATAAGAATGAAAACAACGTGAACTTCCACAATAGAAATGTGTGAACATTCCCACAACAAAAATGAGTGCGAACTGCTGTATTCCCCTGAAACTTTCTGCCTGATGTTTTCAGTCAGAATAAAAAGAGACTTCCCCAGTATTTTTCTCATGGTACCAGCCAAATAATGAACTGAGTGCTTGATCATGTTAGAACATCCAAAGTACTGTTTTCTGCATATTTGTCCTAAATTATTAGAGATACTTCTGGTCTTCTGAACATGGGCAAACTGCAACCAAGGCATAAACTTGGAAGGAACATGTTTGGAGATTTTCCCAGGATGGACTGAGGAAACTAGATGGAGAGTAAGTAAAACAATAGATTAAATTCTGACCCCCTGAATTTAATGGCAAAGCTGCCACTAAGTTTAGCTTTTGACAAAATCTTCAGAGGTAGTCAAAAAGGCAAATAATGATAGTAATAGGAAGGGGATAGACAACCAAATTGTCATTACACTTCATGAACAGTGAGCTGTTTTGACATCCATGTTAAAAAGAGATACAGAATTTGAGACAGTTTAGAGGAGGACGAGCATGAACAAAGTAAGGAATAGCTTCTGTGCATGGAAAAAAGTAAATAATTTGGAATCGCCACCTTGGAAAAGGTGCTACTCAAGGAGAAATGATAGAATTTTAATATTTCTGACTGGCACGAGGAACAGTGAATAGAGAACAATTAGTCGTGCTCGTATCAAGAAAATTGGGCACGAAATAGATTAACAAAGGGACTGCTTCATACAATTTAAAAAATAGATATCCTTACCTTAGGATGATTTGAATACCAAGAGTATGCATATGTTAAAAATTAATAGAGAAATTCATGGATGAGAGGTCTGTCAAGCAGTATTAAGCACTCTGATAGAGAAGCAGCCTCCAGCTCAGAAGGTCCCTAAGGAGGGGAGTGCCAGAAACGGGCAGGATTTGCAGGGGAAGCTTCTTCAGCTTTCCCTGTTTTCCAAAGGGTTTGCTGTTGGCACTGAAAGGTCAATATAGGAAGCTGCACAGTCTTTCAATCATTCCAGTTACTGTCTTTCAGTTAGTCCAGCTCAGTATACCTGTTCTTGGGACGTCAACAAAGGCTAGGTTTTTGATCATTTGATACAGTTAGAGGGTAATCTTCATGATAAAGGTGAATTTCTTCTGGCTCAGAAGACTGATTCAAAGCCATTTATGTTATTTAAACCTAGCATATGGACTGCATAAAGAATCCTGGACATTAAGGGCTGTCTAGCTGCACAGGAGAGGTGATTTTATATTATAGTGAACGGTTGAGCCTCATCTCTAACCAACAAAATAGGCCTTAAACCCACACCCAGGAGCACGGAAGTTTCCTTTTGTTTTAAAATGAGAAAAAAGGTAGGCTTAATGCTTCTGTGTGAAAAGAAAGAGTTGATGAATCTAATTTCCTCAGCTCAAGAAATACATTGGTAAACTGGAGTGAGTTCAGGGGAGGGTCACCAGGATGGCTGGGTCTGGAGCACTTGCTTTGTGAGGAGAGGTGAGGAAGCTGGGCTTGTTCAGCCTGGGGAAGAGACAGCTTTGGGGGCCCTAACATGGGTGCATGGTAGGAGGAGAGGCAGCAGACATGAAATAGGAGGATCTGACTGGATATATGGAAGAACAAAAAAAAGTGTAAGGATAATTAAGCAGTGGAGCAGATAGCCCAGATAGGTTTTGTAACCTCCATTCTTGGAGGTTTACACGACTTGAGTGATAAAACCTTGAGCAATCTGGTCTGGATTCATCGTGACCCTGCTTTGAGCAGGAGGTTGGACAAGAAAGGTCCCAGGAGTCACTTCCTACCTGAACGAGTTGGTAATTAATGCCACTCACATGGCAACTGTATTTAGATAGAAGATAACATTTTGGAGAATGCAAAGGAAATCATTATTCTCAGCAGTTGCGCCAGGAATTGAATAGTAGGGCAGTAACACAAAGCAATGTCACAGAGGAGGAATGGCATGAGATTATGGCTGCTGACTTTGAAGTTTTATCATTTAGGCCTTTTTGATCAGTAGTGGCATTAGCAGCAGTTACATCTGTAGTTTTGACTTCGCAGAAGAGCAAATTATTTTACTTTCTGCTATTTCTAGCCTTTCTTACATGTATGATCTTTAACTATGTGGATCACGTGTCACTTGGCTGTCAGTGAATACAACCAAATACTGATCTCTTTGCCTGTATCCTGAGACAAAAATTTTTAAACATACAGAGTTGAAAGACAGAGTATACGCGAACCGTGCAGAGCCAGGCCTGTGTATGTACATAGTGAGGAGCAATCTCAGAGCCTTTATTCAGTATTGAAAGTTTTGGTGTGTATAATGTTTATTTTACAAGACCCAAAGGAATGCTAGGGCTTCAAGCTACTACTAAGACTTAATGTTCCCTGTCTCCAGTAATAGAAACAGCAGAGATGGATACATGATAACACTTTTTCTTCTATGTTGTTGACAAGGATTTAGTTTAACATATTCTTCCTGTTTCATTTATTTTCTGCGAGTGAACTGCTTTTCTGTTTGGGTTGCAGCTGAATAACCATTAGAGTAGTGGGAAGAAAAGCACGGAGGGTAATTATAGAGGAGGACTGATGTCAAAACTCATCACTTTGTAATAGGTGATTCAAATAAATAAATTTTAATTAATTAATAATTACAAAACACTGCAATCTTAGATGTAAAAATCCAGTTTAAGTGGCAGGAGTCGTCTTTCCTGGTGGTTGGCATTTCGGGGGCATTTTCCT
The DNA here is from genome assembly GCF_000699145.1 of Aptenodytes forsteri. NCBI lineage: Eukaryota > Metazoa > Chordata > Aves > Sphenisciformes > Spheniscidae > Aptenodytes > Aptenodytes forsteri. Next base: position 3,882,939 of record NW_008795021.1, on the reverse strand, counting down.
CTTTCACTCACCAGAGGGCTCCCATAGTGTAGTTCTCCAAAATCGTTTCCATGCCTGACGCAGTCAATAGGAGGTTTGCCAGAGATCTCAGTAGAAGCCAAATCTTCAAGTCCTTACTTGGAGAAATTTCTCATTTCCACAGAAGTTTTAGCACAGCAAGAACTTCAGGAGTTGGTTTGTAATATATGAGTGATTTTTTAGTTAAGTATATATCAACTTTAAAGTAAATCAATTTTTCAAAACTAAAATGGGTTGATTCAAACCTTAATCTTTGTCTGTCAAGCTTTGTCACTATTGATGGCACCATTGCTTTCCAAAGCATTCAAGCCTATAATTCAGTGCCATCATAAAAATTTCCATTTCTGTAGATATGCACAACTAGGCCATACCTAAATTTTGTGATTTCTTCACTATTACATATTCAAGAATGAATCCTTTTCTATTATTGTATCACTAACTTATCTAAAACATTATTTCCCTTATTTCCCATATTTGCAACCGTAGCATTTCCATTCTGAACTCTGATGAACTTTGTAATTCAAAAAGAGATGGAAAATCATATTAAATCCGGTCATGTTGATCTTTTCACCTTCATCCTCCAGTCTCTGTTGGTCTCTTACTTGTTGCATGACAGACAAGCTAGTTAGAGTTTGTACAATCCTGTCTCTCTTCTATGTACTGACAGACCTCAGTGTCTGTTCTCATTCCTTTATTCCAGCAACCATTTTGTTTTGTCGTTGAAGTGCTCAGTTCATTTGCCAGAATCTGTCCCCCTTTTTGACACAGCCTATTCAAATATGGAATAACCTTCATAAGCCAGTCCACAGAGCCTCCATTCATGTCTTAAAATACCCATTACTACTAATTTTTGGGTTAATATCTAAAGTGCCATGTGACCAGCTAATGGCCGTGAAAGTGATGATTTCTGAAATTTTTTACATCTGATTTATATCTCCTTTTTATAGAAACAGTACATATTAGTGTAGCTCTCATCTTCTTTTATTATTTCTTATATTTTACATTGTGTTTTAATTTGATTAAAACGTCTTCTGGAGTGAAATTGGTTTTTTGCTTCTTACCTCACACGGTCTTCAACACAGTAATACAGCACGTGCTAGTAATTTAATGTTTTGTCTAATAAGCAAATGCAAAACAAGTTCTACTGTTTTGGATTATTAAATCTTGAGTTCCTTTCTAACGTTTACTAGAAAGTGATACAGATAGCATTTTTCAGTGCAAAATACTAGAAATGTGCAGATTTTATGTAAAATAATGTAAGGTAGGTATTCACTTAAATAATTATGTACTTGTATTTATTTCCTGTGTATGTTTGCTTTTATATTAAAAATAAACTTTCCACTCCTGTTTCTTCACTGTGTTATCATTTGCTTTCTTATGGTCACCAAAGAAAAAAAGGACCACAAGAAATTTTGCTCTGTTTAAGGTAACTGTTTGCTATAATGCACTCAATGTCTCCGAAGTTTTAACCAGAGGAAAGAGGCAGTGCACAAAAGAATCAGGTGCACAGGTCATACCTGTTTGTAGAGGCAAAGGACATCAACACATTTCACAAAGTATGTTTTCAGTCACTCGGAGAAGGAGAAGAAAAAATCTGGTGGGGATCTGGTATGAAGAAGAGTTGAAACTATGTACCCAGATGAGTTGATAGCCAAATTATTGTTAGTTCTGTGTTGACTACATAAAAGATGTAGAGCAAATACAGTCTGCAAAGAATTTGCTTTCTGTGTCAGTATACTTGTTATTACAGGAGGGTATTTTATAGCGTGGAACTGGTCTTTGATCAGCACGGAGAAGAGGAGTCTTCAGGACACCTAATAGCAACACATAGGAGGAGGTCATCAAGAAAGATGAAGCTGAGCTGTTCGGAAGTACATGATAGGAGGATGACAGCGGGCACAAGCGGAAATGAGAGAGGTTCTGACTGGATATGAGGAGAAACCTCTTCACCGTGAGGACAGTCAAGCAGTGGAGCAGGTTGCCTGGAGAGGTTGTAGCCTCCCTCCTTGGAAGCTTTCAAGACCTGACTTGCTGCAGCTACACTGCTATTTTGGTAGCATACCATATTACACTGGTAAAGTAATTCTGTTGTAGATGTTGCTTAAATTGCTCCCTCCCTTACCTGGTTTCATCAGTTGTTTATTTTCAGTTTGTTTGTTATACTATGTATCAGTTCTACTTTGTCGTGTTTGGGCATAGTCTCCACTGTGTGGACTCTGTAATATTACTGGTTATCTAGCAGGTATGTAGGTTTTACCTTGTTTTCTACAGCATCAACTTACACTTGCTAATCTTTCAGAAATTAGTTCAGTTTTATTTTTACACATTTTTAAATAGCATACTCAGTATGTGGTATTTTCTAGCATTTTATAGCTTTTTTAAAAACATTTTCTAATGTACGAGCACTTATATTATGATTGCTATTACGTTCACCATCATCTTTGCTCAGGTGCAGTTTTACACTGATCACCTTTGAAGCCCTAGCCGTTGTAGATGATATTAGACAGGTTTTATTCTATTTGGGTTTTAGTTTTGCTGACTTTTGGCATCATTTGAACAAATGGTCTGCTACACCAATGCGTTGAAAATATGAGCACTTTCTTTAAACACACCTGACATCCATAGGATAGACTTTTAAATCTAAAGCATTAATTTTTGTTGTTACTAGCTATTTTCTCCTTCACAACAGGGACTCTAGATATAGCGATACTGGTTTTTGAGGGCCTCCATGTGACTGCTGTTAGAATCGGACTGTTTCTGTAGATAAAGTAGGTCTGCAAGCATAGCCTTGGTACACCTCCTTTATGAGAGAGAGCAGGTCTGAATGATACTAAGGACTGATCAAGTAGTTTTTGAAATACAAGCAGTTACAAGCTAGGTGAGGCATTGCTAAGCAACTTGAAAACTTGTTTCAGTCCTACTTTTCCCATTCCAGTTTTCCAATTTTCAGAAAAATATGTTCTTACATGTACTTAGAACATTCCCTTAAGATTTGGAGATTGCTCAGCTGGCTTGCTGCAAAACTATCACATTACCTCTAGATAAACTTCATTAAACTGAGCACGGGGCTTTGCTTTCCTCGGCTAGAAAACATTGTGAATAGCTTGCTGTTGACATGAAAATGCTTGAGTAGGAAATAATTATATGTCCATTTTTGTAGGGTGAAGTAGATTGCCCAGGAAAAAGGTGATGCAGTGAAATCAAATGCAAGGTTACACTTGCAGGAGCAAACACTACAGGGCTAAGCTTACTGAGCGGTATACGGCATTTTGGAAAACTGTAATGCTTTAAGAGAGGTAGCAATAGCTTCATGCACACTGTGATGGCTTAAAAAAGATGGGGCTTAACAGAAAGAAATACTAAGTAGCAGTAATGTAGCTGTGTTACTACTTTATATGGTAGTGATGGCATAACTAGTCATTATGTTAGCTTCTGCTATCCAAGCATTCTGCTTTCTAATTGATGTCAGTGAGCAGGAATGGTTGGAGAAAAAAAACCTCAAAACGAACAAAAAACCCACCACAAAACCACACTGCTTTGTAGTGAAAAACAGATAAGACAAAACAAAAGCTCCTCGATCCATCTTTGTTACTCGGGAGAAGAGCTGAGGATAGCCTAAGTTTGTACACAGAAATAAGACTTCTGATATCATAAGGATATTTAGAGATAAAGGCATATCATAATCCAAAGGCTGAAGCCTGAAGCTAGATAAATTGAGAAAAACAAGGCACATGGAAAAAAAATATAATCACATAAATATGGTTACATGCAACTATTAGCCTAGATTTGTGGTAGAATATAATTTCATATATTTAAAACTAGAACATATATTTTTCCAAAAGAAGAGCTATATGCTCGCCTATAAATTAGGAATTTGTTAGAAATGACTGAATATCATTTTATGGTCTAGATTATGAAAGAAATCAGGCAAAATAGTTGTGACAGGTATTACGACATCGGGAAGGAAAGAAGCCGCCAAGACGGGACCCTCTGCTCTCCCCTGAGGGAGAACAGAATCTTCTCTGGAAGTAGTTTAATGTGCCTAGATGGAAAATGTCTCCTCTGGACATGGTTCTGGGCAACTGGCTCTAGGTGGCCCTGTTTGAGCAGAGGGGGTGGACCAGATGATGGCCAGAGGTCCCTGCCAACCTCAGCCATTCTGTGAGAAGCTTCAACAGTGTCAGGCTGGATCAGGGAGAGAAAAACAAGCAAGAAGCATGAAGCTATAATCAAGGAAGGCTTCTTGCAGCAAAGATAAGCTCCTAGCCCAAGTTTCAGTGATGACAGTTAGGAAAGACTTTTGGAGAGACCTGATGGACTCTGAAACATATGTAGCAACTGAAAGCTGCAAGATTTTCAGGAGAATGGGATGGAAAAGACTTACCTTGCAAAGGTACAATGAACGATGAGTAGATATGTTTTCAAACCTTTTTATTTAAACTGTTTCACCTAATAGAGCTGAGCTACTTCTATGTAAAGAGTTACTTTGTTAAAGCTTCTATAAAGTCTACTTTTAGATATGACAAATCTTTTAATTTGCTAAATTCCAGAGTAACGTGCAGGTAGCTCCACTTCAAGAACTTGGTTGACATGCAGTCGGGTGCAGAGATCATGGCCTTTAAAACACAGTGGCAATAACAAAGCATCATTAAAAACGTGCTGAAAAAAAGGGCAAGCGTTTACTCTTATTCATTTGTTTTTTCATGTCATTTAGCTATCTTTCCGTTACAGCTGGAAAAAGTTGTCATTTAATCTGTAGGTAGCTGACTAGATCACCAGTGGTCTGGACGTCCCAGATCAGGAACTCCAGCAACCACTGCAGGAGAGGAAAATAAGGAATCTACACACAGTGAGGGCTGGAAAGGGATGAGAAAGCAAAACAGAGGGAAGAACCTCAACCATACGAAAAAAACCCAAACCCCTGTATTAACTGCAGCATACCATTATGGACTCTATTATAATCCAGATGAGAAGCTAGCGAAATCTCAGCTTCTAAATAATATTTTTTTCCAGTCTCTGGGTCACAAAATTTTGTCGTCTTTGTTGTTCAAGTTACGCTGCTACCAGTAAATACAGCACAATCTAGGATCCACAAAAGCCTTTCTGGCAAGCACTATCATTCTGGTATATTTATTTCTTAATTGTCTTCTCCCTGAGGATGATGGGAAGCGTTGGTAATGTGTTCTGTTTAGAGTGAAATCCTGGCTTGATTGAAGTCTCTGATACTCCTAGTTCACAGCAACAGCAACTAAAGAGAGGTCATAGAAACCAGGTGTGAAATTCTGGCCCAGCTGAAGTTTATAGCGAAGCATACACTGACTTCAGTGAAGCCAAAATTTCACTCTAAGTAACTTGCCAAAACTCCCCGTGATCTGCAGAAAGACAGAAGCATTTTACTTGCACTAACTTTCTAGTTCTCTTTCATCCATTTTTTACAGCGGAGCCTAGAGTGGAGTTATACAGTAGTGGTATCCCACAGGCAACAGGAGAGAGAATGACCCTGTGCTAAGAAAGCAAATCTGAAAGCAGAGGGCAAGGTCATTAATAGAACTGGTATCAGTCCTGTAGGAGAAAGTTTATTTCAGGAGAAACAGTAAGAAAAGGAATTAAAAAATTCATTTCTAGATAAGGATTATTGAAGATGTTTAAAAATGTCTCAGTTTTTAAGTTAACCATAGTGACTTCTTTTTGTTTTCAGTGTTACTTAATTAGAAATTAAGTTGATGAAGCTATTTTCAGGGGGGTTTCTCATTGTATTATTTTAATAGTGAAGTGTATTTCTTTTATTTTCATTTTTTCCTGTGTTGTGGTGTTCTTGTTCTTAATGTTGATAGATTTTCAGTAAATCATTGTTAAAGGCACTTCTCAACTGTCTCAAAGTTATGAAGACATTTTAATAAATATTTTAACTTCAGAGAAAAGAAGGTAAATACTACTGAAATATGGGGAGAGAGGGGGAAATTATGGCTTGATTATGTATTTCTTAGGCATCAAAAGCATACCCCTTGGCTACATCAGAAAAGTAAGATCAAATCCTTAACTCACTCTGATACATAGTCTTTGTTTAATGTCCATGCCCACTTACACATGTGGAATGAACCGTATAATGATATTTCACTGTTACATTTATTGTTAAACGAAAAAACTTACAGGACTCTAAAACTGGTAACATCTAAAAAAGAACTGCCTTGCATGATAATCTATGCCGAAAGAGATTAAGTGAATCTGATTTCATCAATATTAGCTTGTGATTCTTTAACAAAGAGATGAAAAGGAATCCAGCCCAATCCATTTGGCTACTCTACGTCAAAGGATACCCTAGTATCTTAATTTTAGCTTCTGTTTCTTTCATTTTATCCTGCTGCCTCAGCTCCTGACTGTCATAATGATAAATAGTTCAAAGACAGATTAGAAATAAATCACTAAATTAATTTGATGTTTTATTTTTTAGATATTTTAGCTCACGTACGTGAGCAGTGATGGCCTCCCATGGGCTAAATATCAAAGAATCTTTTGTGTCTCCTGCCGCTTTTCCCTGTCTGGGTTTCCTTGCCTTGTCTCTTCAATCTAGAAACAAACTGTCACCACGCAGGCAAGGCAAAGGATTGGGGAGTTTGGTGAGACAGTGTGTTTGAAGTCAACGTAATGGCAACAGCATAGACTGAGAAGTATTTAAAACTTCTGAACCAACTTATGACATGGAGGAAAATATAGGAAGGTGGGGATCTGAGCAGTTACAACTACCTGTCTGTACTCTCTGAGACCATCTAGAATATAAGCGGAGAACTCTCTTCTACAAATTTTAAAATTTATCTTTAATACTCTGATAAAATCACAGGAGTGGAAGTCATCCACTGAAGATACTACCTAAAATTTTATCATCTCTTAGATGATAAAATGAGATTATATTTAAAAAGGATATGCACACCTTTACTGTAGGCCAAGGTAAGTTTGGGTTAATAAAACTGTTGAGGACAGCTGCTCTCAATGTAAATGGAAGGGGTTTACATGGATGTAACTGAAAATTCTTATTTAATCATATCTGCTACAGGCAATGCTTGTGGAATATTCATTTAAGTCCTCTGTACATATAATTTGACTCATTTAATTAAAAATGCAGACTCACGTTGGTGAGTCAAATTTACTTAGCCTCTGCAATGAGTCCAATTGGCCCGTCCAATCTACTTTGTGAACAATTTACATAATTGTAAATACGTGTTGTGGTAGTGTAGGTCATTTTTGTAGTTAATTTTTAGCCATAAAAAGAATATAAATATTTCTAAGTATATAAGACTACCTTATCTAAAGGTATCTAAAAGCTGTACTGGTCATACTAAACAAGTTTAAATAAACTTGTGGGATGTCCACAGATTCTGTAAAACCTTTAACCAAGCACAGATTCAGTTCAGAAACTTAGCTGTCAGGTTGAAGTTAGGAATACTGTCACTCTAAAATCAAGGAAGAGAGACACTGGCAGAGAACAGTTAATCCCAAATCTGGATTTCCCAAGGGACATTACACCCTTAATTTAGACATCTCAGGTGCTTCACATAACATGACTTGCATTCAGGTTTCACCACACTTGCTGTTTGGTTACATCTGCAGACAGGAACATAACAGTTCCATGGTTCCCTTGGCCTAAACTGATACTGCTTAAAGCTGTGTCCTGGTTTCGGCAGGGATAGAGTTAATTTCCTTCCTAGTAGCTGGTACAGTGCTGTGTTTTGGATTTAGGACGAGAACAAAGTTGATAACACACCCATGTTTTAGTTGTTGCTAGGTAATGCTTACACTAGCCAAGGACTTCTTAGTTTCCCATGCTCTACCGACTGAGAAGGCTGGAGGTGCACAAGAAGCTGGGAGGGGGCACAGCCAGGACAGCTGACCCCAACTGGCCAAAGGGTCATTCCATACCATGTGACGTCATGCTAAGTACATAAACTGGGGAAAGCTGGCCGGGGGGGCCACTGCTCGGGGACTGGCTGGGCATCTGTCAGCGGGGGGGGGGCACAGCCAAACTGGCCAAAGGGACATTCCATACCATGTGACGTCATGCTAAGTACATAAACTGGGGAAAGCTGGCCGGGGGGGCCACTGCTCGGGGACTGGCTGGGCATCTGTCAGCGGGGGGGGGGCACAGCCAGGACAGCTGACCCCAACTGGCCAAAGGGTCATTCCATACCATGTGACGTCATGCTCAGTACATAAACTGGGGAAAGCTGGCCGGGGGGGCCACTGCTCGGGGACTGGCTGGGCATCTGTCAGCGGGGGGGGGGCACAGCCAGGACAGCTGACCCCAACTGGCCAAAGGGACATTCCATACCATGTGACGTCATGCTCAGTACATAAACTGGGGAAAGCTGGCCGGGGGGGCCACTGCTCGGGGACTGGCTGGGCATCGGTCAGCGGGTGGTGAGCAGTTGTACTGTGTATCACTTGCTTTGTGTATTATTATTATCATCATATTATTATTATTATCATTTTATTTCAATTATTAAACTGTTTTTATCTCAACCCACGAGTTTTTCTCCCTTGTGCTCTTCCAATTCTCTCCCCCATCCCACCAGGTCGGGAGGAGTGAGCAAGCGGCTGCATGGTGCTTAGTTGCCGACTGAAGTTAAACCACGACAAGCTGGATTTAAACTCATGTTTAAATTGCTTTTGGTTTATTAACTCTGTGGTCTTCGCACTGCAGAAACGCCAGATCAGGTGACTATGTGTACTCCTTTGTCCTCCCGTAATTGCAGAAGCGTGCTTGGATGTAGACAGCTTCTTCCTCGGTGCACTGGGAACATTCCTCCAGCAGTTTGCCATGCTGTACCACAGGCAGCTGTGGGATACGCTCAGACGTCCCACTGATTTCTGTAGTAAAGCTCAGTACTAGGGAGGACTCTGAAGAAGGCTTGACAGCTTTGTCGTTTGGAACTAGGCTAGTCTATTTTGGCATTCAAACCTAGGTCCTGATTGCAAGAAATACTTCTGTGGGGAAGATAAACCCTGTGTGAAGACAAACGTGTGCCTGATGCAAGCTCGTTTTCTATTATGTATTCTACTTACAGGCATTCTATGGTTAGAGTAGTCTTTTTTTCTTTTACTCCTGTCAACAGGCTTAGTTTATTAAGTTTCAGCCTTTTTTCTAATTTTATTCTCCAGGAGTCAAATCCTCTGTTGAAGTAAATTTTAAAGTTCCCTAAAGATCAGTGAAGTATCTGTAACATATGAACGGTTCCTTAAAGAAATAACTTCTGTTCTAAGCTCTGGGAAATGGAACAATATTGCAATAGGAGAGACAAGCTCAATGTTGCTGATGAATGTCTGAGCAAGTCGTTCCTAAAACAGTTTGTGAGTTCTTAGACCCTTCTTTTTTTTTTTTTTTTAAGTATCTGGCCTTGTAGTTTTAATACATGAACCAAAGTTACTTCTTCCCAAATAGGTTTGAAGGCACGTCAAGCTATAATTATTCATACTGAAAAGATTTGGATGAGCACAGTTTTATTACACAGAATTTTGTATCTTCATGAAAAGTGTCTTCCCACTAATGCACAAGCGAGACCTAAGTTTGTATTCTTCTCTGAATACAGCCTGATAACACCTCAGCAATGTAGTTACCTTCAGTAAAATTTGTATTTTTGGCCTAAGGTCATCTTCGTACTGTAAGTTTTATGATTAAGTGCATTCTTTACTATGTATCTATGTCAGATACTCCTGCTCTAATAATTATAGATTATATCTGCTGATTTAGACATAAACTCTAAATGCATTTGAATAATCTTGCACGTGAAAATACAGCCTCACTAAATAGTTGCAGGATGCCACTTTAAGTTGTTAGAACGTAGTTGGTTCCAGCACTAATAATTGGTTCCAGCACAATTAGTCAATGCCTAATTGGCAAGTTAAGTTAAGTACTCAGTTAAAATAACCAACAGGATATATCTGGATTCCACTTCTCAGGAAAGGGAAGAAACCAGAGCAGTTCCTAGCTGCTACTCCAAGCTTTATCAAAATGGCACGTTCATGCTAAATTGTTTGGCCTTGCTCCAAAATTAAATTCATCCATCGTGTCCAAACCACATTTGACGTGCCAAAAATAAACAATTTAGAGATTGATGCAGATGTTACGCTAGATACGCTACAAAGCTACATTTGTTTTAAGAACCTTCCATTTATTTAAATGCTGGCCTTTCTAGGAGCTAGTGTTTGATTTTGCATTCCTAGTAAACAGTAAAACTTATCTGAATTGCAGTGCATAAAGATACAAATAGTCATGCAAACAGAGTCTCACAGATTCTTCCTTTCAACTGTTGTTTTCTATTAGTGCACAAATTCCGCAGCTCCCAAAAATACATATATACACAGGGTGACGTAGGATGTTGACTTGCAATGTGTATAGGTCAGTAGGGTGTTTAGAGGGCATTGTAACAGCTAGATTTTTTTTTTTTTCGCATGTGATTAACTTCTGTCTCACTTCTAGCCTTTAGATGCTATTGTATTCAGAGTTCTTTTACATCTGAGATCATGACTAGATAGCTCTAGGCAGACATCAAGCTTACATAAATCTGTAAAATTACTGACTTAAAAGTATAACGTCGGTTAAATTCTGAGAATATTTACTCCTAGATGAAAGGCAAATGAAGTATGTGGATGCAGAGATACAGATTAAATATGCACTTAATTTGACTTCCCAGATTATTGTGCCTATTTATTCAGCAATAAATATGAATACAATACTTGTCATTTTGTTATTTCATTTCTATGTTGCTTGACAGTATTGAAATAGAGCATTAAAATAACAGTAAATAGCTCTGCATGAACTCAGAATCCTGGATGTGTTAATGTAATTGTAGCTTCTATGTTGATAAAACTGATGGTCGCATATATCAGTTAGTCTTGCACAGGCAAATTTAGAGAAGTTACTTTCTGAAAATTGGAAAGTATTCATAACTGGACCTAGAAGTGATTTATTTATCATAGCAGTGTTCTGGTTTTTAAGTAAAATTTGGGCAAATTAGCTGGATAGGAAGGACACAACGGTAGGAGACACTGGCTAATACTGAGACTTGTAAATTCTTAGACATATTTGTTACAATTTAAAATGGAATTTTAACTGCCATTTCTTGGACTATCTATGCTTTGTCTTCCTGAAGTTTAGAAAAAAACAAGCATTCAGCCTTTTGATTTAAAATAAAGTTGCCCTTCAAGCCTGAAGGGCTTATACAGCCTAGTCTATTTGTAGGATCTTAAACTTTGCTGATACCTTTCCTTTGCTCTTCACCTTCCTTTTTCTAATATTTGCATTATATAAATTTTAAATTAACATATTTCACTGCTTTATAGATGTTTTTCAGACTGCATGTAGGATTTTAGCGTATTCATACAGAAGTATTGGGCAAACACCTGTAATTCCCAGCACAGCTGCCTAAAACCTGGCTTTCATCTTTTCATTATGTGTAATGACTTTTAAAGACATACGGGTACTTCAGTCTAAAACAAGCCAGATGATGTGCTTTGACTTGGTTTGGAAAATCACCTTTCAGCTTTTCTCATCCCTAATCAGCTGTTTGACCACGTACTTTTTTCTTGGACAATACGAAAGCCACCAAAAGGCACGTATTTCCTGCATTACAGGTAGGATGGATTCCATATGAAAGAAAGAAGAGAAAGAAAAACTGGTAAATGTTCAGAATTTTTTCTTTATTGTGTATTTCTTTGTGTGGTTCATGAAACAATAGAACGTGGCAAGCTGTTTGTAGAACGATGGTATGGTTATATACGTGCATTTATCTATAGGAAGACAAAGCAAAGTATGCCTTTTAATAGATTAAGGACATATACATTTTGACACTATTAATCTTAGCATTGTTTCTCTAAGCCTGGACTGCACTGATGTTTTACTGAATTCTACAAATCCAGCACTATTTCAAGTTTGAATAACTTAACTGTTTTTTTGTACTAACACTTTAAAGAGTTGTATATGCAGAAATTTATTTTTCTGGAATGGTAATGAATACTTTACAAATCATATGATACAGCTGTTGACATGTTTGCAACCAGTAAATATAAGCAATATAGCAAGGCATTGATTTATTTACTTTGAAATGTATATATTTTGGATTAAAATGTCATTATTAAAAATATGAAACATATTAGGACCAGAGAGCACTAAACATTACAAATGATACAACTCCACATTTTTTTTTTGAGATTGGGATTATCAATGGCATTGGAATTGGAGATAAAATACGGACATCTTTTGTTGCTGTACCATTATATTTATTAGTATTTGGTTATTTTAAGACATGTTATAAAGTGTCAAAGAGTGGAGAAAATGTCTGAGCCGAGAGAACTAATACCACAAAAGTATAGCATTAAGTATTCTCTCTGCATCTTTTGGACAGTTATTTTGGCCCCTTTACTGAAAATCTAAGTGCTTCCCAAGTATTCAGAAAAAGAAGTAGCAGTTGGGGTTTCTTCCTCTTTTCCTCTCCTGTAGAAGAAATGAAGTGACGTCCAGCTTTTCTGTTGGCTTTGCTGCTTAGGAGTGCTTAGCGTGTGTGCACATGCATATAAATAATTGCTTTTTGATGTAATTTTTGCCAAAGTTCCCTCATCTGAGCAACATTTTTGCCCCAATTACATCAATGTTAAAATTTCCATTAACTTCCCCAAGGCTGGGATTCCACCTGTTTTGTCTAAGTTCATTACAGTTCAGTCAAATGTATTTAAAAGCATTTATATTTTAATTGCTTCAGTGGAATGCAGTTGTCATGACCGGCAAATCTTGCAGAGGGCAGAAAGGATCATCTGGCAAGGAACAATTCCACATAAGGGCTTATACAACGGAATAGAAATACTAAGCTCTACATTTGGTGAGAAATAGCATGGTAAGGGGCGTTTCAAATTAATCTCCTTTTAAGAAATTGTTTTCAAGTAGAATACTGCTGCTTTTAAAGACTTTTGTCAAAGTTTACAGCTTCATTCCTGCATATGCGTTGTCATAAGCAACACAAGTTAAAAATGTGGGTCTAACGAGATGGAGACAAATCTGTTAGCACCACACAGATGAGAGTGAATTATGCTACTTGGCTGGTTTGGATATCTAATTGTGCCGAAAAAGAAACGAAAGTGGAAAGTGAGTGTCGGCAATAAAGAAAAATTTTCTACAAAAAAAATAATTCTGCCCCTTTGCCCCCCGATTCTCTCACGTTTTTCCCCTGCATCCTGCCTGCAACTGCAGTTGTAGTAAAAGCTGTTCTGTGCAGTTCACCCTTGGCACAGGAGATGGAACGTGCTCTGCACATCTGTGCTAAGTATGGTTTCAAACTGAAATTTCTCTCTTTTCTGCTTCTTGGTGTATTTGCCTTGGCTCTTGCCTGGATCCAGATCTAATCCCGTCTTCAGTGTGCAAGTAAGTGCTTTAGCTAAACTCTGAGATAGCTGGAAAACTGTGTTGCTGCAAAGATAACATGGGATGTCATCTATTTGCTGTGAGTGCATCAGCTCGTATCATCCGTTTTTCCAGTACTTCCCGGATACAAAGGAGATGGGATGATGTATAGACTGTTTTCTCTGGAGTGCACCAGTAGCTGTTTGCAGGTGAACAAGAGTGCAGGTGGTTGGGATTTCTAAGCTGTTCATGATAACAGAGATGTTTTGCCAGTTGTGGCTTTGCTTCTTGTACTGTGGGAGGCAGAGAGAGAAGCCGTTTTTTTTGGCTCGTGACAGAAGTTTGGAAACAGTAAGGTTTTCCTTGGTCCCAATTTTCATGTCACTAGACATTCAAGACTGTATTTATTAAAGCGAACAGTGTTGTCCATAAATACGTATGGTGGCAGTCCCTAATGTCGAGGTCCTCAACTAGTATAAATCGGTGTAATTCCTTTGATTTATATGAACTGGCATAATCCTGTTTAGTTGAAGATCTGGGCCAGGGTACAGGAAGTGTATGTGTTAGCCAGGGAAGGTAGTAGTAGTTTCTAATTCTTCTACTTACTGCTTTCATATGGATGTGGAGTGTTTCGAAGTTGACATGGTCCAAACAAGGTATTTTTAATTTTCCATTTGGAGTGTCAACATCTCGGTAAGTGGAACAACATCCTTGGTTTAGGGGTTATGTTTCATTATTGCTTCGTAGGAAACGAAGACCCAGTTTGGATCTGGACTTTTGAGCAGTGACGAAACTTCGAGGGACAGAAGTATTTCTTTAAAGGATGAACAGATTGCATGTGCAAAGTGTTATGCAGTTAAAATGTTTAGCTAATTCAGAACTTACATTCATTGAAATTAATAAGACACTATATTCATGTAACAGCTGAATCCAGATATTTAGGGCATGTAAAATGAAATAAAACAAAAAGATTTTAAGAATTTTGTAGCTTGAAAGAGCAATGAGGAACGCAGTTCTTTTGCAGTCAAAAATGATAATGCCTTTCACTAGGAGCTGAGCTTTTACAAAGGGTCTTTCAACTGAGGATCTCACAACTCTGCTCGAAACACTGAATTAGGGCTCAACACTGAAGCCTTTATCAAATGAACAGTCTGAAGGGGAAGGGAGTGCTCCGATCGTTTGTCAGCTGTAGGACTGGGCTCTTGCGCCTCGCCCTGCGAGGTAAGGCAGCTTTACTTTCTATAATTTACAGATGAGCAAGCGAGAAGTGTGACTTGCGTAAGTTAGACCACAAGTCTGGCAAAGTTGTGGAATGAAACACCCTAGCAGACATGTATGTAAGCTGCGATTTCATCTTTCTCTCATGATTCTAAGTTGGGAAGAGCAACAACTGTTTTGAAATTTAAACCAGAAAGATAATCATGTCTTTCCATGTGATTTGTTGGTTATCCTGGCTAGTTATCTTGGTTGAAATGAGGAAACACTTTTCAAAATCTGTTATCTGTTGG
>NW_008795021.1:3866276-3867966 GCF_000699145.1 Aptenodytes forsteri | reverse complement strand
CTAACCCTGAGAATTTTCTGCTCTGAAGAGCAGTTGGGCTAAATTGATGTTAAGCTAATAAATTTTCATATAATAGTAACCGTTCCTGTTTTTTTCCCATCAGAATGATTCTACTAGAAAAAGATAAAATATGTCTTGGATATGCTAACCCTATGAATTTTCTGATCTGAAGAGCAGTTGGGCTAAATTGATGTTAAACTAATAAATTTTCATATAATAGTAACCGCTTTCCTGTTTTTCCCATCAGAATGATTCTACTAGAAAAAGATAAAATATGTCTTGGATATACATAAATCTGTTTTAATTAAAGCCCTACTCTCTCTGTCTTCTGTGTATCTGTTTCTAGTCATTTTACTTTTCTCCGTCCTTCTATCTGGTTTACATCTTTAAAATGTGATACGGAAAACTGCCACAAGCACACTTGGAGAACCTGAGAAAAGTGCAGTTTCGCACATTCAGATGAGAGCCAGTGGCTGTGCTCAATCTCACCATTTCATCACAGACAGGATATTACGGTGCAAGAACATTCAGGTTTGTAAATGATAGATTTTAAAAGGCAAAACAAATGTCAGTAATCAGCTGTGCTTTGCAGCATCAGTGCCATAAATAGGTGCACTCTCTTGGTTACTTGGGTGGCTGATTTTTAAATTTATGATAAAGTATATAAAATTAATGATGTGTGCTTACACTTAAGTGATAAAAGCTAGTTTCTGCCGGTGTGCTAATGTACATAATTGGTTCTTTACAACTAGAAACCAGATACTTTCATTCATGTGTTCGCACTCTGGCAGTTTAATTTATGGAACTCTTTTTTGTTTGGGGTTTTTTTTGGGGGGGGCTTAGGGGGAAGGAGAAAAAAAACATTTCTTACATTGTTACTGGACTTGGGATATACAAGTATGATGATGTAAAATCTGTGTCTGGGTGGCTGTTTGTCCTTTCTTGCAGAGTATTCTGTGCTCACTGAGGGGGAGGGTCATACTGTGTGAGACTAATAAGGACAGAGCTGCATCCCCCTCTACCACTCTTTGGAGACTCACTCCAGCAGCTCCTCAGCACCACAGCAGCTCTGTCCAGGCATTTTCAGTGCTTCTGGGGGACATACTAAAATAAAAATTAAAGGTAAGCAACCCATAGTTTGTAGTCAGTTGTCTAAACATCTCAGATGCACACAGACTATTCCTGGCTTGTTTTGTGGTGGGTTTGTTTTGGTTTGGTTTTTTTTTTCAAAATTGCCATTTAAGTTTATCACTGATTTTGCCGATATTAACTATGTCCTATATAAACGTAATGTACCCAGTAAGCTTTTAATGCACTGTAATCAGTCTATGCTATAGGATTCTGCTCGTGACTGTGTAAATACATTATATATGTTTGTGGGTGGCTATAGGTATATGCTAAGATATGCTAATGAAAACATTAGTGAATTATTAAATTTGCAGTAATTTACAAAACCGATTAAACTGTTGCAAATCGCCACAATGCTGAGCATGCTTATTAATTGTATGCCTATATCTAAATTTAAAAATCCATCTATTAGCGTGTATCATCCTAATTAGCATGCGTATCGAGTGGCCCACATCCAGCTCGTTGAAACATACTTGTGAGCAGCGGCACGGGTGGGGAGCGCGGTAAACGCTCTCCGGGACGGGAGGAACCCGCGCGGTTCGGCGGCTCTCGGGCAAACCCC
>NW_008795021.1:3860365-3865497 GCF_000699145.1 Aptenodytes forsteri | reverse complement strand
GATTTAATTGGCAAGAGCCCTTCAGAAAATGAGACCTCTGGAGCGGCAGCTCTAGGGAATTACTGATGCCTGCTTGTAAAGCAGGTGCGGGAAATTAAATGATAATGTTACTTGAACATGTATTCACTTCGCTGCTGTTGGGGAGGCTGGAAAAGTTAATGATGGTGTAGTTGCTGTCAGTACATGTGACTGACAGAATAGCTCTGATGATGAATAAGGTGCCTCGCGAAAATAATTACAGAAATTGCATCTTAGGTATGTGATTTGTTTTTCTTACAGAAAATGCGATTAGAAAAATATTTGTCATTTTCTGTGTTTCATTAAATTCACGTGTATCTATACATTGCAGTTGGCTTAGAAGAAAAGCTGATACTCTCTTTAGAGGACAAAAGATACGTTGTTGAAGCCAGACTGTATTTTTGTGAGATTTAAACTGTAAACTCAATACAGGCTGCTCTAGGCACTTGTATATTTTGCAAGGCAGAGGAATATCGTGTTTCGGTTTCTTTTGCACTTAAACTGAAACAATTGCATGTTGTCCTTCTTCGATTTGAAGACTACTTCAGCAGTCACTGGCAGTGTTGTGACACCAAACGCTTTAGCTGATATATTTAAAAGTGAAAACCTGGGAGAAAAATAAAAGAAAACTAGTCATTACTAATGAAATGAAAATTTAGTGCCTTTACAACTAATATCTCTGAGGTGTTACTTCTAAGTTTAATAAAGAACTAAAGTAGTCTATTTGTCATTTATTTCTAAAATTACATAAGGCTCTTTTTGTAGCTCCTTACAACAGATAAATGATACACTTTGCGTGTGACTAGCGACTTCCTCTTTTCTTTACAGTTAAGAAATTCTTCTTTGTAGTTTTCTGATGGGGTGAGGGGAAAAGAATAAGAAGAGATTGTTCTGAATGTGATTATTTTCTGTTTCAGATTTGTAGCTGATTGTTCACATGTGTCCAGGGGGAGATGAAGTACATTGGATCCTGCATAGTTTGGCTTTGTATGGCAGTCTTCCTTCTCCTTCCTGTTTCTACTTCTCTGGCTGTCAGTGACCAGACAGGTACTTCAGTTTTTCTTGCCCATCACAGACCAAAGGCATAAATCTCAGTACTGAACAAATTTGAACAAATAATGACAGTACGTGGAAAATAAGCAGTATGAGCAGATTAAATTATACATGACTTTTTTTAATCTCTTTTTTAAAAAGCCTAAGGTTGAAGCAGTTCCAAAGCAGCATTTCTGTTTCCTGTGCTTGGAAGATTCATGTTTGGAAGCAGTTGTAGTTCCTAGGAGTTTTGTTTTGTACTTTTTCAACTTACAATCCAAAACAAGATTCTAAATCAGAGCTTGCAAAACTTTTGTGAACAAAATCATGTGGCTTTATTAGAGCAGATCAGTAATTGGACCAAAACAACCTAATGCTCATGTTAACCTCACCTAAACTTAATCCCCAGACCTGGTCATACGTTTCACAGATGTAGAGTTAGACAAAACCTTGTGCCTGAGAAGACAAGGGAAAGGAATATAGTGACTTGTTTAATTTAAAAGCTGTTACCCGTCTTCTGCAAATTTTCTCATACTTCTCTGTTTTCTTCTTTCTCTTACTGTCCACATGTTATCTAGCTCTCTCACTTTAACTCTACATTGCCTCTCCAGAGTGTGGTAAATTCTGTCTTAAAGGCACGTCACGTGTGCTTGTAAAACAAGGAATCGTCAGTTTTCTAGAATTGCTCAGCCTCAGCACGTACCTCAACTTTCTAGAATTTTCATACAGTTATTAGCAAGGAGAACATGCTTGTTGCCATTCAAATAGAAATAGAGTTCTTTTTCATTAATTTTTTTTTTTTTTAGAAAATGAAATTTATATTTATTAATGCTGTTTTTCCAGAAACCTGATGAAAGATAATAGAAGCTATACACATACAACAACTTTGAATCTCCATGAAACATTTGAAACTCAGGCCCAAGACATTTAAAAAGTCAATGACTAGGATAATAATCCTTTTACTACTCCTGGAAACAATAAATAGTAATATTTAATAAATAAGTGTAATGTGCGGGCTGTAAGGTAAGAATAATGCATTGTGAAGAATCTGAATTTAAGTCAAAGACTTTTTTGCCTTGTATTTTTAGGGCAGCAAGGCTAAGTGCTCTACTGATGAATTATTCTTAATCCCTGTGAGAGAGTGAGCCTACATCATAGCTGTGCAATCATTCTCTTCAGCTGTCTGAAAGGAGCAAAATAAGCTGTATTCTCTGTCATTGCTAGCTGGTGGATTGTAGAAGGGAAGTTTTAGAAGTGCTAAAAGGGTGTGAGTGCAGAAGGTTCCCCAATAATATAAATGAATAAATGGAAACTTGAAAAATTGTAGAAGAAAATACCAGGAAGCATTGTCTCTTTTCATTAGGAAAGAAAAAAGAATATAAAAAGAAAAGATGTCCTAGTAAAAGGTGGACAGGTCATAGAAGATGTGACAGACACACTGAACTGCTAATAAACGGTGTATCTGAATTGTACATTACATTCGTTAGAAGTTTGTGGCTAGGCAGCCAGCAGGGAAGTAGCAGTTTTCCTTAATCTGATTGCCACAAATGGATCAAATATGGGTCAAATTGAACCGCTGGGAAGAAGAGGAGAGATTGAACCTCTCCTGAGAATAATTGATGGTGTGCAATTGAGAGAGGCTTCTGCAGTTTGAGGTGATACAGGCAGATGGTGAGGAATAACAAGTAGATAGCTGCCAGCTTGAGCAGCTCTGCCGACAGCAGGGAATAGGCTCAGAGTGAAGCCTCAAGTTGGTAACAGGAAAGAGGCTCTTCTAGAGACTGAAGGGATGGTTACTGTCCAAAAAAGAAACAGAAGTTATAGACCAGAAAGCAGGAGCTGAGAAAGAACAGACCCTGCGACGGTGCAGCGGTAAGGGGTACAGGTGTGTCTGCAAGCCTTTTGTTAATCTGCCCCGTTCAGCTGAACCGAGTACTCTGTGTTGCAAAGTTGTCTCATTCTAGTTTGATGATTTGTATGCAGATGAATCTGTTAGAAATTGGAAATGTGCTCACTTCAAGAAGAGAGAAATATCTAACCTCCTCTGTCTGCCATTCTGTCTGCCATTCTGTCTGTCTGCCTTTCACTGGCTCTTTCGTGGGCCTTTGTTCTCTCCCAGGTACCAGTTCTGTCTGGATCAGCATCTGTCCTTCAGGATCTGCCTAGGCAATCCTTTTGGTTTTCTTCCTTCAACAACATATGCATAGCATTTATTTCTCACTGTGCTAATATGAAAGCTTTTCCAGCAAAGCCCATTTAGATAGGCTCTTGGATTATTGCATTTACATCCTGAAATTTCTCACCTGATCTACTTGAGTCTGAAGGAATGGCCTTCAAATGTAGGGAATTAAAGTTAATTTGAAGGGGGACAGGGGGGAGAAATGTGTTAGGCAAAGGAAAACTCTTGTGCAAGAGAAAGGGTTAACTTGTGTGCACATGTAGGGGAAAGCTTTCTGAGCTGACATTCTGAATATACTTTAGGTCTTATTCATTGGGTCAATGTTGTAATAAATAAATACCAGTATTGGAAAAAAATGTCAGAGAGTGACAGAGTATGCTGGATCTTCTCGGAGCAGTGCTCCTTAGGCTCTGAACGTGTGCTCATAACCTTTAGATTCACATCAAGGATTTCTTACCGTTCTCACTTGTCCAGAAGTTTTGATGTGCTAATCGTTCATCAGAAGGAAGCACTCACTTCTAATGACAGAATATAGCAAATCTGAGGGAGAGGGTTCAGTTCTCCACAATCATGTTTTTGATCTGACTTCAAGAATATTTTCTTCATGTTGTCAACTTACATTCTTTTTAGTGTTGGGAACATTTGGTTTTGGAGCGTGGACATGAGCTCTTTCTGTAGTGACACATGAAGTTCTAATTTGATCATTCCTGAATGCTTCATATTAAGAATATTAATACTTTGTCTCATTCCCAGATCATTGCTCCTTTTTCAACTTTCTTTTACAATTACTGTTTTTGAAAGTCACTTGCTAACCCATGAAAAATGTAGTATAAACAAAGTCCTGGGACTGTCAGGCATGGTGAATTTCCATTGCCTTTTGACGTGGAATGCGTTGTGAAAAGTATTGGCTCTAGATCATAATTTTAGAGAGGCACTTCAACCCAAATACAGTGAGTAGTTTCAAGTATGCAAATCAGTTCAGCTTTTTGTTTTTCATGTTTTTAGTACAGCTAGATACTTCTCATAGTCAAGATAATGGCTCTACAGTAACTCTTATATACAATGTATTCATATTCTTAATATTCTGAATATTTAAGGTTGGATCCACAAACTATTGTTAGCATTGCAGTGTTTAAGCGACCCTGCCACCTTTGGATTCCTTAACTTGTAGTTAAATACTAAGTCTTCTTGGGCAGCAAATAAGGAGCTTTAGGTATCTATAAGAATGTGGTTCATGAAAGCCTGCATGCTGTGAAAAGCCACTTCAGCTAGTGAGTACGTAAGAGAGATCCCAGACCACAAAGGGGAACATTCTCAGCTACACACCTTCTGCCAGTGTGAGGCCTGTAAACTAGATCAGCCCTTTTTCTTTTATGGAAAGGTAGAGAAAGAAAAAAGCATCAACTCCTACAGCCAAGATATTCACCTGGGATATCATAGAATCATAGAATAGTTTGGGTTGGAAGGGACCTCTAAAGGTCATTTAGTCCAGCCCCCCTGCCATGGGCAGGGACATCTTCAACCACATCAGGTTGCTCAGAGCCCCGTCCAACCTGACCTTGAATGTTTCCAGGGATGGGGCATCTAACACCTCTCTGGGCAACCTGTGCCAGTGTTTCACCACCCTCAGCATAAAAAATTTCTTCCTTAGATCTAGTCTCAATCTACCCTCTCTTAGTTTAAAACCATTACGTCCTATTGCAACAGGCCCTGCTAAAAAGTTTGCCGCCATCTTTTTTATAAGCCCCCTTTAAGTACTGATAGGCTGCAAGAAGGTCTCCCCAAAGCCTTCTCTTCTCTAGGCTGAACAACCCCAACTCTCTCAGCCTTTCTTCACAGGAGAGTTGTTCCATCCTCCTGATCATTTTCGTAGCCCTCTTCTGGACCCGCTCCAACAGGTCCG
>NW_008795021.1:3857390-3859999 GCF_000699145.1 Aptenodytes forsteri | reverse complement strand
ACTGCACCACTCAGCTTGGTGTCATCTACAAACTTGCTGAGGGTGCGCTCAATCGCACTGTTGATGTCATTGATGAAGACATTAAACAGTACTGGTCCCAATACGGACTCCTGAGGGACACCACTTGCCACTGATCTCCATGTGGACATTGAGCCATTGACCACTACCCTCTGGATGCGACCATCCAGCCAATTCCTCACCCACCGGACAGTCCACCCATCAAATCCATACCTCTCCAGTTTAGAGAGAAGGATGTTGTGGGGGACCGTGTCAAAGGCCTTACAGAAGTCCAGATAGACAACATCCGTAGCCCCTCCCGTGTCCACTGGTGTAGTCACTCCATCATAGAAGGCCACTAGGTTGGTCAGGCAAGACTTGCCCTTTGTGAAGCCATGCTGCTGTCTCGAATAATGTGAAGTCCTGTTTTTCACTACCTACTCTTCCTCATGGGAGAATCCAGTTCTCCAGGGTCTAGCGTGAGCATCCTAGTACTTGAACTCCATTGGTATGGATTTCTTAATCCCACCTGCCAAAGCTGTTATGTTATTTCCATAACCGTCTGAATAGTCACCAGACTTGGATACTTACCTGTATCAACAAAGTTGTAGATTCAGTCTCCTTCTTTCCTCTTCCCACCCTTTTCTTAATTAACACGTATATTGTAATGCAATATGATGTGGCTTACAGAGTGAAAAAGGAAAACAAAAAGATCACATCTGATTTTCTGGTATACATGAGGCTACAGGTGTGCAGGAAATCTGAATTCTTGACCCTATTTGAAAGCAGGCCAGCTGTGTCTTCTATTCTTCGGTACAAATACCTTTGAGGTGGACTTGTTGGATGTCATTGCTGACACTTGCAGGTATGTTGCACACTCTGAAGAGGTTTCCTATGTTTATATATTTATGAAGCCTGATCCAGTAAGAGTATGAGACAAATCCGAGCTAATATGGGTTTCTGCCTGAAGCTTGAGTCCAACATAGGATGTGGGTATATGTTAGGCAGGGCTTTGCTCTTCGGCCACGTTCATTTGGCCAGTCATGCTTACTGATGGAAACTTCGGTGCCCTTGCAATGTGCGTGTTGGTGGTGTTAGGTGGCAGCTGAAAACTTCACCTGAACATAAAGTTTAATTATAAAGTAGCAGATAGGTACTTGTAAAGTGAATCTAGCCATTACATGTTACACTTGATCTGGAGGAGCCAAGAGTGCTTATTGGAAGCTGCAGTTCCTGGTCAGGAAGTGCACATGAGATGTCTGTAAGAGTGCGACTGAAGCATGCACCAGTCTCTCCTCTGTCCTCGTTTGCACAGAAAGGAAAACTGGGCATGGGGCCTAGATGGAAGCTGCAGCGTGCTTCAACAGGTGCCCTGATCATTCCAGGAATTCAGAACATGCCATTGCATGTTGCAGCAGATACATCTAGATGTAACACCTTTTTTTTTTTTTTTTTTTTTGCATAATGCTATTAGAAAACAAAAAAAATTCTTACTAGCATCTTATTGAAGAGACAGAAGATCAGTGATCTGTGATATATCTGCTTGATCTGCATAAATACATAATTTCAAAATTATTAGGTTGATTTTATAATAATAAGCTCCTACGTAGAGCTCATTGATTTCTGCAGATTAAGGCCTGTAATTTGTCCTATGGATAGGTGATCTCATTAACTTATAGGTATGTTAACTTGAGCTTTGACATCACCATTTTATTATGAATTGTTGACTTCAATCCAGGTAGACCCAGTTTTATCATGTGCAGAGCAATCTAGTGTATAAATGTAAGATCATTCTTTTTACTGCTTCATTAGTTTTATAGCAATGTATTGTAACAGGGCAGGTAGGTGCATGGTTTCTGTGCCTGGATTAGCAGTAAGGGTTTATCTTGTTCTTTTTCTTTCCTGAATGTCTTCATGTAGATCTTCTAATTCAGCTACCCACAGGATGAATGGGTGAACTGTTTGTTTTGTCTCAGGCCAAAGAAAATTTGAAGATCTGCCAGCAGTACTAAAAATCTTGGAAGAGGCTAACTTTTTGACTGTACAAACTATAACTGTAGAAAAAATTTCATCAGTCTTTAGCAATGAAAGTTGTCAGTCTTGGTATGGAGCGGTTTTAGTTTTAATATTTTAGAGTTTTGCCTTAGCTCTCTAGTAAAAAGAATAACATTGGGCTAAAGGAGTGCATCAACAGCATGAGATAGAAGATTTGTAGTAACCCTTTCAGTTCTTCTGGGTTTATGGAATACAACCGAGTAAGTAACACTGGCCTGTCTATGCTGTGACTGTTATGCCACTGATAAAAATAGGTCCACAGTCCAGTCTGTGGCATGTGAGGAATCGTTGCTATCATCTGGAGAACACAGAAATTGAGGCTTGAGTCTTTATTTGGACTTGGAAGAAAGTGGCTGGCAGGAATAAGCTAAAACTCCCTAGTCTTTTGCCACTCAGCCCTCATGTAAGTTAATGCTGGGAAAAAAAAGCACAGTTGTGTCCCAGGTTCTCTAGAGTTTACTACAGCAGTTCAAGGTAAAATCAGCAATAAGAAATATCTGGCTGTTCTTCTAATAAGTGCTGTAAAGTAATTTAACCAAAAAGGGAATCTGCCTGGT
>NW_008795021.1:3801984-3857356 GCF_000699145.1 Aptenodytes forsteri | reverse complement strand
ACCCCACCCACCTTGGTTAGAAAACTTGTAGATTTCAGAATAACGTTTGTCCGTGTGTGTGTGACGTGCTATTGCAGCTTCAGCCATAACAGGCTTCCTTTACGCCAACATATTTCTTACAGCTATAAATCTACCATAACCACGTTCATTGTTTTAGAGTGGCTATAAATAAAAGTCTATAGTTTAATAATCTGTACAAGTGATTGAAGGCTGAGGTTTGTAGATTAAAGGGTATCTAAGGTGAGCCTGTTTCTGTCCCATAGTGTGTGTGTATATCAAATGGTGTATTGAAATTGCTATGTTAGTAATTCCAGTGAATGCTTTTCACACTACATAAAACTCCCTGCAAAGCAAGAATGATGAAAGATTTCATTTCACTTTCAGAAATTTCAACATGAATATTCTTTACAGTTCTGTGTCTTTTCTGGGGAAAGGGAATTGACAGTGTTTTTAATGCGTATGTTTCATCTCATTGGTCATGAAACTTTATCTGTATAGGTAAACACATGTATATACACATAAATATGTGTATATATATAAAGGAAAGAAAGAATACATTCTTTTAGAGCCTTAGAAATAAATTAATTTATGAGTGATGTTACTTACAACTGTAGATCGCAATTTAGACTTAAAGGACATGTAACTTGATGAATCTTACAAAAAGATGTCTTCCACCCAGTCTGTTCTTTTTAAACAACTGACATAGCTTTCATTAACCATGTTGTCAGGAGATGTCTTTATACCTGTATTATATAATTTAGTTTCACTTTTACTGGTTATTTCCAATTAGCCATCCTTAATCCAGAACAAATATTGTAACACGTTTAATAGAATTTAAGACTTTTGAAGGATAATATGCTTTCTACATTACTACAGAATGAATGACAAATTTCACATGCTTTAAGATTACAAATATAGCTATTTTGAATGCCAACTGGATGCTCTTGGAAATCTTTAAATACAGATGATTTCCAGGTTAAGGGTAGGACATTCCTGCTTACTTTTTTCAGTGAACTGACACTTCAGAAAGCCCCTCAACCATCACTGTTCAGCAGCTTCAGATATACCTTGGCCATCTTTTTAGTTGTGTCAGCTCAACATGGAGCCCTGTGCTTGATAAGCACATGGGCCAAATCCTGCTCGTCATCTTCGGTTTGATAGTTTTATTAGGGCTTAGTGGGGCTATTTGCAAAGTTTATTAAAGAAAGAGCCCTATTTCTGACCCATGCACAAAAGTGACACTTCTCTGTATTTGCTTCTTAAAAGTGTGTATTCCTGTGTATATATAAAAAAAAAAAGAAAGGACTTTATGCAAGTAAGATACTGCATATTAATAATACAGTGTTTGATCTAAGTGTTCAGTTAGATTTAACCTTCGAATTTACCATGTTCCAAATTTTAGAGCATTCTGCTTGTTTACTTAAATACTTCGGTTCAGACTTAATCCCCTGTAAAGCTGCTTAATTTTCAACCATTTTTTTTTCAAAATATAAGTATTGCTTACATTGTTTATTATATGATATGATTATGTCCTTGTTAATCCACATTTTGAAATTACTGTTCACTGAAGTAACAATAGATTATTGTCATGGTAATCAAGCATTTATGCTTTATTGTTTAATGTTAATTAATGGGGGAAAAAGAAGTTTTTCTAATTCTATAGCCAGAAATTAAAAAAAAAACCTTAGAACAGATGTTATTGCTTTATAGAGTATTGTAGATGGAAAGAGTTTGGTAAGAATTTAGTGGTTTTCTTCTGGTTATATTGTTCATGTGAGCTTTGATCATAAACAGCTAAATTAAAGCATAAAATTTGTATCTGCTTATATTATTAGAAGTCTAGTATGAAATTGGAAATATCATTGCTCTTATTTAGATTTTGTAATTTGGTTTATTGCTGTTTTTCATATCCTAAAGAAACAAAAAGAAACATTCCTGTTAATATTACTATCACTGTCATGATAGTTTGTTCTGATTCATTTTTGTTTGATGATAGAATTTTATGATAGATACTAAACTGTATTCTCTTGAAGGTGCCGTGTGTCCTTTAATGAAAACAGTTGTCCATCATCTCAAACAAATCAACAGAGACAGTCTTGGTGTTGCAGGTAAATGACTGCATTAATATGGATATCTGAATTAATTGGCTAGTAGTGGATGTAATCACAGTCCGACTGAAGCTGGCTTGAAGACTGAAAGGACAGTATAGAATGCCACCCCCATGCTCCAAAAGCTGTTGTTTTTAGGAAGGTGGGGTTAAAATCAGAACATGGTGTTCTTTGGAAGTATTGGTTCAAGTTCTGCAGCCACACTCATTTCCGTTGTTTTTCCCAAACATCCTTCGTTCTTATCAGTTCAGATGATAAAAGGAAATAATGAATGCATTTCTCAGGTTGCGAAGTCATCTACTGAATGAATTTTGCACTGATAGTTTCTCTGTCGATAAAACGAATATTGGAAGTTTCTCTGACTTAAAGTACTGGTTTTCAAAATAGCTCATCAGTCTGTACTCTAGAAAGTCACCAAGCATGCTAAAAGTCAGTATTTACCTCTGTTTTTTAAATTCCATTAAACAAACTAAATCATTGTATCATATTTCACAGGGTTTGATCTGGCAGAAAGCTTTTCTTTGAGGCAAACGTCTTGTGGAGGGGAAAAAATCTGTTTTAAACTGGGAAGCGCACCTCTCGTCAGAGACACAAAGTAAGTAAGATACTACTTTAATTGTAAGTCTTTAAAAGACAGAGCTCAGACTAAAGCTACTAATGAACTGAAACACTGAGCAGTGTATCCAAAGGATGCCACAGAAAGACAAGTATATCTGTTTTCAGGCATTTTCATCTGTAACAGTTTTTTCTTCAGGAAGCATGTTGATTCAGGTGTGTTTTTCTTCTGGAATCTGGAAGTATCTAGGTAGAAAGTTAATTGCAAATATCTGTTTCTCAAATTGTGATTCTGATACTGAAAACTGTACTGTTTATACATAATTATTTATAAAACAAAGGAAACAAAGAACTTTCATGGTATGACAAGAAGTGTTATACTAATCTTCCCTCAGTCAAACTGGCTGTCCTCTCTCTCATTACTGCTGGCAGGATTAAAAAGAGAGAGAGAGTCACCATTTCCTTAAACGCTGTATTTTCATGATTTTTTTTTTTTCCAGTTGAATTGGCGTCTTGCCTTTGAGCAGCAACAGATGGTGGGTAGTCAGTGTAGAGGTGAAACTAGGCAGCATCCTATTCCGACACAGGGTGGGATGGAAGGCAGAGACCGCATGAAAAATCAAAAGGAAGGTGAAAGAGAGTAAAGCACAATGGGATCGAATGGATTTAAGTTTGCACGGGGACAAGGAAATGGCAAGAAGCAGTTAGGAATGTAGTTTCAAGTTCCCCATGCTCACTGGAGAGAGAGAGGATCATCTCAGAGCTTCTTGGTTGAGATGTGCTCTGAGTCATGGGGCTGTGGTTTCTGTACAGCGTGTTCCTGTGATGACGAGGGAAGCAACTGTATTCCCGTGTCTTCAGGTGGGGTATTCAGCAACTGTATTCCCGTGTCTTCAGGTGGGAAGAGACCTCTGTTGCAAGAGGTCTGGCTCCAGCTTGCCTAGGAAAAAATACACCCAGCCCTCGGGCTTCCCCTTTGCTTGGAGCAAAGATGGGCTGTGGGTAGCATGAGGCCAGGGGAGAGGGAGAAGAGAGGAGTCGGAGGCACCCAGACAAAAAACAAAATGATCTTTCAGAGAGAAGAATGATTAAAGAAATAGGACCTAAATATTCTAGATTACTAGAGATAGATTCTAAGTTTTTCTGAGGTATTAGATACTGTAAATACTAAATTTTTATGCTTGTGTAATTGTGCAAAGTTAAAGTAATTGCTGTCTTTTTTTAAATACCTTGGACATCAGCTATTGAAGGAAAAATGACTAGATAAAATTACTTGACACAGAGAGTGCTCTATTTTTATTAGGACCTTCCCAGTATTATCAAGATTGTCTTTAGAAGAGGAACAGGTAAAATTAGGTACCACCCATGCATGTCTTTACTAAAAATATTTTGAAAGTTTGTCAGTAAGAAAACTTTTTTTTAAAATCCATTATTCATTTTTCATTTTTTTACAGATTTTTTTCCAATGGATGGGAATTTGAGGGAAACGTGAGACTATAGAAGAGTAGAAAATCAAAGCAATAACAAAAAACGTGGGGCAATTTTCCTGTAGGAGTAAGAAACTAAGGAGTGCTTTGTGTGCAGTGAAATGCATATTGCAAGCTGACTTACTGTATTCTGAAACTGTAAGAAAATCAATGGCAAAAATGGAGTGAGAGGAGCTAGAAATTGGAAAAGGGTGAATTATTTAAAATTCATATTACTTTGTGGGAAAATGGTTTAGTGGGCATGGTGGTGTTGGGATGACGGTTGGACTCGATGATCTTAGAGGTCTTTTCCAACCTTAATGATTCTATGATTCTATGAAAATTAATGATTTGCAAGGATTGATTTCTAAGAATTTGGTGGGTTTGGAAGGGGTCTGACAGGTGATGCTGAGGTTGAAAAATATAAAGCTTTTTTCCTAGCTTTTATTAGTAGGCCTGAATACTAATGTCTGTGTTTTATTTTCTTCTTTTAAAAAGAAGAAAGTGTTTATTAGTGAAGGCAGTGAAAATGGGGAATTCACGTCATGGCTGATAGCTATGGCTTAGCAAAGCCTTAACTCTTAGTGGTTGCAAGGAAAATACTCGAGAAAGACAATACTTCTTTCTTTTCTTTTTTTTTTTTTTTTTTAACTTTCTTTATGGAGCGGGAGAGAAATCTAACAGATTTTTTTTCTATATTTTATCTGTTCAGCTTTTTGGAGGGAGGATGACTCTTTGAGACAAAAATGGCTAGTTTTTCTTCATTTTTGGTGCAACTTGGGCAGGAATAAAGAATTTCAGTAGAGGATAAACCTGGAAGACAGATGGTTTGGTTTTAACGGTCTCCTGCTTCTCATGTTCCTCTCCCTGTTGTTTTCTTCTGTGTATCCTCATTAAAGAAAAACTAAAGAGAAAATTTTCCCAGTTTCCCCTAAAAATATGCGTATCTAATGGATGAAAGCTTTAGCTGGATGAAGCAACTGAGATGATTATTAATAAAATGCATAACACTGCTAATGTATGAATATAGTTAGGCTGAAAATTAGTATCACATTATTGATGTTAATAAGGTACAAGCTTTTCAGTCAGCTTGCTGTGGAAGTAAATAGTACCTTTTACATATAACTTCCTGGGAAAAAAAGGGTTAAAAGTATTTTCAATAACATTCAAGCATTGCAGAATTTCTATTAAATCCTAGTTCTTCATGGCAATAGTCTTGCTCATGCTTTTTTAACCTTTCTTCATAGAGAAATGCATGTCATAATTAAGAATAGAATTTACTTTTTTTGATACAATATGTTGAATATATAGTAGCTTTCAGTTGTTGAGATAATTTTTAAAAATCTTGTCTTAAGTGTTATTTGTTTAAAGTATTTTTGATACTCTTCTGAACTTCTGAGTTGTTTTTTAAAAATAAGGGCAGAGGGCAGTCCGGAGCACAAAGTCAGGTTTTGACGTGGTAGGGATACAATGAAGGATAGTCAGGAACTCAGATATCTGTCATCATAACGGTATAATTTACTTTATCTCAGTTATCCACGTAAATATCTTGTAATTTATTATTTTTATTTAAATCTTCTTCTCTTACATTATGTCAGATTGTGTGGTTCCAGACCCCTTGTGTTATTAGACGCACAGAGGTTTTTAGGATCATTCTGCCTCAGAAAATATTTTAGTAGACGTGGTGTGCAGTAAGCAGCAGAACAGTGTTTGTTATCCATCCTGCAGGAAACTGAGAGTATCTGATTAAGCTGACTAGCAAGTATCAAGTAACTTGGCACATCTCCTCTTGCATTTCATTCATTCAGTCGTAGTGTGGGTAATAGAAAGCTATGCTGTGCCATTTTTCTTGTGTGATGCCATTTTGGTTTTTTTTTCAATGGACCTGGAGTAGTGTTGCACCTATTTATATGTTGTAAATAATTTACAATGCAATGTCAGCTTGGGAAATCGATTATGTCTATTTGTGTTGGATTTTAGTTATATCTTTTATCTTTATCTCTTTTTGTGAGGGAGTTCTGTACGTATTTTGTCTTGTGATAGGAGATGGATAGCTTTTCTTATGCTCCATGTAAATGACTATTAAATATTAATTTAATTCTAATAATATTTTCAAAACTAAAGGGTGATTTTTAAATTAAAATACTGTGAGTTACTTATTGCAATTCTTACGTGGACTTTAATAGAAGTTATTCCTGAGCTAAGTAGCATAACTGAGCCTTTGAATCCTAAAGAAATTCACAGTAAGATACCATTATGCAGACAATCTAATTATATAGTCATAATAATAGCAATTGTATAAGGTTTTAATTTTATTTCAATAAATACATTATGGAGTCATATTTTGTTCTCTAGAGTTTAACATGTACTGCCTATGCAGTGTATTCCAGTTTGGCATGGAGCTTGTTCAAAAAAGCAGCACAGGGCTCTGTGCTGATAGCGACTCCTTTAGATCTGCCAGCAGTATTCAGTACTTCTGGACATCAGGCCTTTTAGGCTAATCTTTGTTCTTTAGTTGCCTTAGAGTAAATAGCACTATGATGAAATAATTTCACTGTCCTTCTCTAAAGATGCATCAGATGTCAGTTGTTCCTCATTCTCACTTTTCTGGGTTGCTGGTGGGCCATTATTTTTCTCCTCTGAAAGCGCCAATAGAGGAGATAGGAAGTTGATTTCGGCTGAGTTTCAGAATGTTTTTGAAATGGATGTTTATGATTAGCAAATCTTAATGGCACAGTCACAGCTTTCTTATTTTATAGTTTGGCTTGACAAACCGTATTAATTTACTGAGGAGATTATCATAGCTGGCTGTTAAATGATCTCAGAGTTACAGCAGTTGGAATTACTTTCACAACTTTTTTAGGAATTCTTCCCCTTTCAGTGTAAGATACTGCAAAAGAGCTTGGATTTTGACTGTATTTGGACTACTGAGCTCCATCAGCAATGTTGTCACTCACTGCTGCCAGAAGAGCTGTGGCTTGGGCCATGTTTCAGAGAAAATGTTTCACCTCCTTGTGATGTCTAGTTATTGGATGCAGAAATACTGTTCCCACTTCTGTCAGTATATTCCAGGCTGGAGGATTCTTTCTGCTAAGAACAGAAATCGATGATGAAAGAATATTTATGTGGGTTTTTTTGGTTTTAATGCTAACCTTCATAATCACAAAAAATGCATAGGGAATTGCATTTCCTAGAGCACAGCTGGCATCGAGCGAGGCAGTTTCTGTGCTCACTGTTAGAAGCCTTTTCACAGCTAGCACTTCGCTCCCCGAAGGCACCTATCTCTGGGTGGCTTTGCAACCATTTACTTTGCCGTATGTTCTCTGGTTGTATCTGCTGAGACTTCTTTCTTCACCAAAATAATAAATACCGAGTTCCTTGCATATGACTTCAGCTGTCAGTGAATGTCCACATGGGCATGATTTTTGATCAGTTTTGCACATGGCATGTGTTTCGGGCAATGCAGTCAGGTTCAACAGTCTTCTTGAAAAATATTATTAAGATATATATTAAGAAGTAGTATACCTATTTCTTAAATACAGTATGGAATGGATATATGTGAAAATCACAAGTTTCCAAAAGATTTCATCAAAAACTTTTAAAACATCTACTGAAAATGGCAATGAGGTGGCACCCCTGTTTGGAGGCAGTAGTTACGGTTACATGAACCAGCTTTTATCTGTGCTTACACAAAGTCCTGCTAGCCTTTGTTCTATTAAAATATTAGATAGTTATGTAAGAAACCACCTCTCCCTTCCTATATCGTGTATTTCTTTGAGGTCATTTGAGCTGTTGGAGCCAACAATGCTAAGACTGAAATGTCTGGTATTTTGGTTGCAGGGTATTTTCAAGAAAAGGGCCTTGTCTCTGGAATTTGTTTCCTGAGTGTGGAAGCCTGAATTTAGTCTAATCCTGATGCTTTCTTCAGGTCTCTCAAAGTAGTGGATCAGAAGCTGCAGTGATACAATCTTTCTTTTACCAATTCTGGTTGAAAGGTACTGAAATTGTGTACTTCATATTTATTTTCAGAAACTTGAAAACTTACTGCATTTTATAAATCAAAAAGAAAGATAATACAGGGATTACTGTTGAAAGAACAAATTAGAGCCCTACCTACCATGTAAATACCAATTATTTCATTTCATAACTAAGGAGAAAACTGGGGCCTCTTACCATGTAAAATGATAGGACAATGCTTCTTTTAAAGAATGAACACACATGAATATCGTCTTCTGAATATTTGGACTTGTTTCTGCTTGACAATTTACAAGAAATACGCCAAGATCTTTTTATAAAATTTAAAATTCAGGCATTAGTAGATTTTAATTGCTATATTGGGCTTGAATCATCCTATAGTTTTACATGCAATTTACTCTGCGGAAAGAATTGGAAAAGCAAAAGTAATAACAGAGGTGGCAGAGGGGAAGAGTATATATAAAAATGTATAGTACTTACATTGAAAGCAGACTGTGAGGGAACAGAGAGCAGAAAAACTATTTTAATTATGTCACTGACATAAATCTGAATTCTTTGATCTGTAGTGTGTTCCCCCGACAGTAGAGCACTTAGTGTCGCAGCGTCGTACCAGTTGAATTGGTAAGACAATGTTGGATGAAGCAGACTGTTTCTTTTCCTTTTTTCCCCCAGCAATGTTGTTCTTGCTGTAAAGCACTTGCAGATAAAGGGAAGGAGCTTTTGGGAGATGTGTATTTTAAGGGCACTGGCCCACAACAAGAGTGTGCAGGAGACCAGCAGTGTTTGTGTGGATCCCCCGTGTGCCTCAGTTCAGGATGAAACTTAAGGCAGGCGATAAGCAAATCACAGAAGCACTAGATGAACAAAATCATAAAGGCAGTTTACTTTCCTTACTTAAAAAGCTTTCCTTAATTTGAAAAACATGTATTTCAGTTGAGATTAGTGTTATTTTTTCCTGCTGCCTTCGTTTTAAAGGAGAAATCTGTCCAGCCAGGATTATTATTTGGAAGAAAATAAAATTAGGAGTTCACCTTCACAGCGCTCCTCTCCAGCTCTCAGCCTCATCTCACCTCCGCCACATCAGCATCAGCCCCTCTGGTCACCGAGGCCAGCAGCTAATCCCTGTGGCTGTGTGATCTCCAGCAATTGATACAGCAGGGAAGGAGCGAGAACGTGCTGCTGGGGCAGGGGGCAGCCTGCCGTTAGCTTAAGCAAACCCTGAAATTGCACCTTCGGTTTAATGGTTTAACCTGCCCTGTGGAAAACAGTTCTGTTGTTCTGATTAAAACAACGGCATCTGCAATATCTAAGCAATTTCACTTTTGCTATATACTCCTATATAGATTTCCTTTTATTTTCATCCGATATGGATGCCGAAACTATTTTTCAGTTTTCTTATTGGTTAAGATAGCGAAACTTAAAACATATACTGTCATAGATACTGCAATCACTAGACAAAGTTACTGTGTTATTAGATTTCTGGATTCAGCACAAGTGATTTACCTGGACGCTTCCCTGTGGCCCTTGTTCAAAAAATTGGACATAGATTCTGCCATAGGTTGTTAAATTTACCAGTATGTTAGCTGAAGAGAGCCTTAACTGATGCCGGACTGTGGGGAATTTTCACAAGAGTTTACACATCTCTTACTCCCTGCCAAACATGCTGACTTTTAAAATCTTTGTGATGTTGTCTTGGTTTTTCTTGGCCATCTTTTTTGAAGAAAGTAGTCCCCCAAAAGTGAGTACAAGATAGTACTATAAATCAATAAGTAGGATGCAGATCTAAGTCTGTAACAAGACCTGTCTTTGATAAGAACACTAGTCAGAACAGTCTTAGAACAAAAATACAGTAGCAAAATTAATACAGTTGAAGTTTCTTAGAAATCCAGAGTAAATATGGGTATATAAAGCAATGCTATATGCAACCACACAGAATTCAATGAAATGTACTGGATATAATGCATGCAGCTGAGGATAGATTGTAGCCCCATATGTTGTAGTATAAAATTAGAGATTGAAAGATCATTTATCAGTTTTGCTGATTGGGCTGAGACGATTCAACTGGCTTCGTAAAATGCATGTAATTTCTCCAGCTGAAGCACTGGTGCCATGTGCTTCAGAAGTCATTTATCAGCAGACTGAAAAAAAACCCCACTGTAATAAATCAGATTAGAAGTCATTTATCAGCAGACTGAAAAAAACCCCAACTGTAATAAATCAGATTTTTTTTTTTCCCCTGGCTTTTGTGATTTAACACTTTGTGAAAGGTAGTTTGTATTAGCTATGCTGTCAGGCATTCCTCCTTTTAACTAAAGTTGTACCTACAAAAAGATGTTTGTGCCGATACATCTGTGTCTACACTGGGGCTTTGTTGTTTAAAGATGTCATAGAGATATCATTCCCTTCCCCTACCTTGCCTCTGAGTTCTTAGTTTTTCTGTCTAAAAATAGTTCATGGGCTCTGTCACAGTGAAACTGGCTGGTGCTTTTTTCATTACACTGATTTTCATTTATTTTCAGTTGGTTGTGAAAGATTTTTGGCGTCTAGCATTTCTCTGTGGTTAGCTCTTTGCAGTTTTTATCATCATGCCATGAAACATTTTTTATTTAGGGAGATAAATTGCCAAATTTTTAAAAATACTTCTTTAATTTTGCATGAACAGTGCAGTCCATGCCCTGGATTTTTCACCTGGAGGTCTGGGTATCAACTTGGTTTCAGTCATAAGTGTACAGAGTTTGCTGATTGCAGCCTTGTCTCAAGTGAATATTTGTCGTGTCACAAACTCATTTCAAAACTTGGAATGATTTAATAAACTTCAACATGAAGAACAGTCTGTAATCTATAGAAACTAAGTCCTGATGTACAGATATTGGTGTATTAACAGAACCATGTGCAAGAGATCATGTTATTTTTGGATTTAGACAATGTGACTAGTTGCAGAATCTCAGAATTCTATTAAAAAAAATAAATCCTAAAAATACTCTGGGATTGATCATGACGATACAGGCCTTGAATAACTTGTTGATAGTTCCTAATACGGCATTAGGCTTTTAATTGTTATATGAAAATGCATGTATCTTTTATTTTAGGGTTTAGGCTGCTGCTTATTGCTGCACCTGTAATAGCAATGTTAATGTTGAAGTCCTTGATAAAATTTGATTTACCTCTTTTACTCAGTTTTCTCTGTGAACTCTGCTGAGAGTTTTGTAAGGAATGTCTCTTCATAATCTATGGTGAGCAGTGTTGATTACTTAAATACTGTTGAATGCATATCCCATAAAATAGTAACGGCTGTTTTATGGCTAAGGAATGTGAGGTTTGCTTTGGACCACTCCTGAGAAGTAACAACACAGATAGCATCATCAACGTGCTGTAACTCCACCCACCTTATTTTTTATCTTACTGGATCTGTCTCTAAGTGAGCAGGTCAGAATGCTAGATGACTGCCAGTTTAAATCAATCTATGAAACTAAACAAAAAAGATAATAGTATTCACCAGGAGCACATACAATAACAGGAACTGTTTGCCAAGACTTGCGGGGAAGAAGTGCACTTCCAGGTCCAGTTCTTGCATTCAGGACCCTCCATCCTGGATGTGCTTTCTTTGAAGTACAGCACATGCAATTGCAGCATTAAATTATTGCTGTTGCTCAGGACTGACATCTAGCAGCTGACTTGTACAGGATTAGTAGATAATGCTCACTCATTTTGTAGGTAAAGGTGTTATTCGGAAACAAGGTGTTTTGGGAGGGGAGTCTTCTAGTGCAGTAGGTTGGGTTTTTTTAAATATCTCCTGTGAAATTAAGTCACTGAGAATTGAGAACGTTTAACATAGGATGTTTCATTCCTATATGAACTGTGGACCATATGTGATAAAGACTCGTAAGAATAATCATATGGACAGAGACATTGGAATAAAATGTACCACAACAGGATCAAACATAGAAGATAAGTTGTAGCGGTAGTTCAGTAATGAAACTATGATGACTTGAATGTCTGAAAATGTTAGATGCAAGAAATGCCATCAGACATCTGTGTTTACTCAAAAAGGAACATAGAATTTGAAATGATTTCTTATTTTTTATAGGTTACTTTCGTTTCCACAGGACTCTTTTTTTAAATTTAGGAAGTGATAAATGATTGTATTACTGTTAGTATGTGGAGACAGATATGCTGTGCTACCAGGAAATTACATAAGCTTAAGATTGGTTTGTTGTGAAAGTGTTAGGAGCACTAAAAAAACACTTTGTGATTCAAGATAGCTAATATGATTTCATGGAAAGGAAAGTCATGACTCATTACCTGGTTAGAGTTCTTGAAAGATTGAAGAGTTATAACACAGCCTTGCTTCATTGCTCTCCTTAAGGACCAGTTAGCACTACTGATATGAATCCATATTATGCCTAAGATTACATTTTTTTTACAGCATTCTAACTTTTGTTATTGCAATTAAATGTCATCTCTTTAAACATCTTATGTTGGATTGATTTTGTTCCCATACACAAGTAAATGCGTACTCCTATCCAACTGGCTCTAGGTGGCCCTGCCTCAGCAGGGGGAGTTGGACCAGATGACTTCCAGAAGTCCCTTCCAACCTCAACCATTCTGGGATTCTGTGATTCTATTACAGACTATACTGTTAACGTATTTTCTTCCTTAAGAATATAGATTCCCATAATATTGGGTACTTAATTCCATTGTCCAAGTAAATGCGTACTCCTATCCAACTGGCTCTAGGTGGCCCTGCCTCAGCAGGGGGAGTTGGACCAGATGACTTCCAGAAGTCCCTTCCAACCTCAACCATTCTGGGATTCTGTGATTCTATTACAGACTATACTGTTAACGTATTTTCTTCCTTAAGAATATAGATTCCCATAATATTGGGTACTTAATTCCATTGTCAAGCAAGTAATTTATAGGGTAAGAGAGAATTCATCAGTGCTGTTTTTGTCACAGGACAGTGAGAGAACAAAGTATTTCCTTTTTAAAACTTAGAAATATTTTTTGCATCTCATTGCATGCTTAAATGTTACAATTTTATACAATGCAAAATATTGGTGATATTAGTGATATTTTCTTTACTGTCTTAACTCTTCCACACTTCATCTACTAGCCTGAGGTTTGTAGTAGGTAATATGATGTTCTTAGAATTTTCA
The DNA here is from genome assembly GCF_000699145.1 of Aptenodytes forsteri. Lineage (NCBI taxonomy): Eukaryota > Metazoa > Chordata > Aves > Sphenisciformes > Spheniscidae > Aptenodytes > Aptenodytes forsteri. The sequence goes on along the minus strand of NW_008795021.1, from coordinate 3,844,096 downwards.
TCAGCAGTAAAGATTTCAATCTCAGCCTTACTGTTGAAAAATAAGACCGTTGTTCATTCTAGTTCTGTTACTTTCTCATAGAAGTTACATAGATGATTCAACCTCAAATTAAGTTATAGATGATGCATTGTTTTAATGCAAAGTTTTTGTACTGTGGAGCCTTCGCTGTTTTGAGAAAAGTTTGTAAATTCCCAGCATGTCAAGCTTCCTTGTTTGGATATAAGGCATCTGTCCTGTTTCCCCCGCCTGAGAAGGACTCCTGGTAATATCCACTGTTCTTTCAAGTTGGGTTTGGTGGGTTCTTTTGATGTGAAGCTTAGGAAAATCTAAATAAAATGTTCATTGACTTATCCAAAGCTACCACTGCTTGAAGCCTCCTTTCAACACCTCTGTCTTGGGCCTAATGCAAGACCCCATCTCTCTTTACAAGCTTTTTTTGGTTTCTCTCCCAGCCCTTTAAAGGGAATACCTGGCCGTTTCCCAGCTGGGCCTGATAGTAACAGGGTTAACAAGTCACAGGTCCTTGGCCCATCCTGTTAAACATAGTTATGACTCAGCAGATAGCACTGCAATGTTGATATTTTTGAGCTTGATATATTTTAACCCCATTTAATCTGTAACTTACCAAACCTCTCATTATTGCAGAAAGTGAGAGATGCAGTCTGAGCTATATGTACTTTTTTTTTTAAACTTGACTTTAATTGGACAACTCATTTCTAAGTCCTGAGACTTCAGAAAAGTGATAATTTCCAGTTTCTGAAAATGCTATTAAGTCTTTCTGTGTGATGCAAATGAATTTTTTGATCTTTTATTTTCCATATTCATTCACTTAGAATCCATGAATGTTAACAGTTTTTACAGACTGTAAAAGAGCACATTATTTATCTAATTATCCTTCAGATTGTAAGCAGAACACCAGGCTTAAATATTCATAGACTAGTCGTGCTGTGTGTAGGGGGTGTTAAAGCAAAAGCATGTTCTCTCTCTGTAGCTTCACTCTTGCAGCTGACAGAGCTACTTATTTCAGGTCAGGCCTTGGCATCTGGTATCATTAACCTTCTTTCCTACTGCGATCTCTTCTGTTGGTAACTTAATCTTCACCACTTATACCTTCTTTTTTTGGGGAGATCTGCTGGAACCAAGATGGGTAGATATATCCATCTGTAACAGTGCTGTAGGCTGTAGTACCTTCAGTGTGGCCTGTGCCTTTCTGCTCAAGCACTTGTTAGCATGGCCTGCTTGTGACTTTAGCCTGGAATGAATTTATTTATAGGCAGTCCTGCATGCTGAAGAGGAGGAGGCAATTATCCAGGCAATTATTTGAGGAGGTTAGGAAAAAAGCATCCCTTAGTTTGGTTCAGCTGCACTCCATACAGCAGTCCTTCTAGCTCTCCCTTTCCGCTGCCAGCCATGCTATTATGTTCGCTGTGAGCACTCAGCATTTTCATAAGAGGGGTGCTGACCTGTGAGATGGTTTGCCTTTTACCATCAGCCAGGTTGTCTAGGACCTGGCAGAACAAACCAGGGAAGGAAGGGGAGAGCCTGTTCCAAGTGTAATCAACAGTTCACTTCGCTAGCACTTGTTCCATTGATTCATTGTAAAAAGCTACAAAAAGTTTGGGATGGGGGTTAGGGGATACTAAACAGGAAGAAATTGAGGGTTCTAAGGAAACAACACATTTAGGTTGGGTAGCACGATGTCATGCAAAAATACACAAGGTAGCTCTCACAAGACCAGCGTGAGAAGTAGGAGGGTGCGAATCTCTCAGCGCGCAGCTCTGCTGGAGCTGACTAGCCCTCCTGTGTACCAAACTAAAAAGACTATTCTGTTTCTGGAATCAGCTAGCGTCTCTAGATACCTGTACAAATGTCTGTACAGTGCTGATAAATTGGTGGTGAAAACCTCCGAGGAGAGATGGATGCTTAGATTTCTTCCTCCTCTAGAGAAGACGATATCAATATATAGGCCAAGAAACGCCATTCCTGATTTCCTCCCTCCTTTCCAAAGTATGAAGTGCATCGTCTGTCTTCAGACTGAATGATCATGGCCTCCAATAGACAAATCCTCTATTGTAGTCTGCATTTTCTTTGCTTTTTGAGACAACAGCAACCACTGAGATCTACAAATAATTAACACTGTACCACAGATCTTGCTTCAGGGTAGGAAACATGTAAAAATGCATGCAGAGCAATTTTCGCTGCCAGTTGACTTTCAGAGGTTACTGCAGTTATTTTTTTTCTCTAACATCTTCAGAGGGTTTCTTGATCAGCTGAATAACTCCATTCCACTGTAGATAATCATATTTAGTGTAAGAATTTAATATCTCATTGACTTCAGAGGCTGCCAAATAACAGACTACTTTAATAACTAGACCTGTTGTCTTTGTTCCATTTCTGGGAGCAAACTAGAAGGACCGTGTGAGTTACAGAGCTGCTCATAAAATGTCTAAATAAAGACATGGGTAGATGTTAAAAGAAGTATGTAAAGTTCCTTTAAAAGTATTTAAGTTCATATCCTCTTCTCTTGATGGTTGCCACACTTGAAGAAGAGTACTACAACTGGATTTTAGGACATTTAGCATAGCAAAGTGGCCTTGAGAGATTATGTAAAAATGCTAAAAAGCTTGATACAATTCTTGAATGACTTGAAGAAAACTTAAATCTCTGTCATTCTTTTAAGCACATCTTAGCTTTAAATTTTGAACAAAGATGGTAACTTAGGAGACAATCAGAAACCCACCGAAGAAACAGACAGATCATCACACTTCTCTGGATTCTGCCATTAATCTCCAAAGAGAAACTTTTGTTCAGTTTTTGCGGATTGCTTGTGAGAAATGTGTCAGACCCTGAGTAAGTTTCCTTATAGAGGCAATTGATTTACTAGTGTGGTTCTGAGTAAGGAAAAGCACTGAAGAATTCTGGGACGTTCATGCTGGACAGTAAGACCATGTTTGCATGTGTGCAGGGAGGTTTCATTCCCTACAGTGAATCACAGGAGTAGAAACTTGTGAGAAAAATGGGAATGGGAAGTGCGCATGTGTGTGATATTCTACATATAGCTACAGAAAGGAAAGGAGAATGAGGTATACATCTAGGAAGAGCATGATTCCTGACGGGAGGTGATGGGAATTCAAAAGAGATGGTTTTCTTCTGAGTTATTTTTATATTTTCAGTGTAGCTATGATAGGGAGATGGATGCTGGTACTGGAAGGAGCTCTTCCTAACTGACATTTTTAAATTTTGATATATAAGCAGATTTAGCATCTATGGAATGCGGAGAAATGCTCAATGAAAGGGCACTTGGTATGAGAAACATCACTGTATTCACAAGACTCTAAAACCAGTAGACTGAATGCGACTTCTTATTGTAATGTCCATGCGAGGAGGGGCAGATGGAACTGAAGGTATCAATTACTGATGCATCAGTATCTGCTACAGAGGTGTCACCTGACTGCCACAGCTACTGAAAATATATATGAGAAGAATCAGGTTGAAAAAACGGGCTGGGGCAACAGAGGCTAGTTTTGGTCACTTTGTGCCAATCAATGTTAGAAAGTCTCTGCATGTTTCTCAGTCAGTAAGTGATGCCAACACATGGAAAACCAATCTGGTTTGAGCAGCATGAGGGAGAGGGACACCAGAAGGTGTCATGCAATTGCATGATTAGGAGAAAGCAGATACGGAGGAAATGTTTTTCCCCTTTGTGAAAGAACTAGAGTTCCATGTTTTTATCATCTGTGTTCCCTGTCTCTCAGACACCGAAAGCGGTATGTTTGCATGTTCTTTGGTCATCTCCTAAGGAAAAGAAACAGTCTGAATGCAAGACCTGTATTTAGTGTAAGACCTGAGTGAATCATATAGATTGACTCCAGTCTTTCTGAATCGCAGGTAACCATGCATTAGATGTTGAGCTCAAAGAGGAACATCTCAATGCCTGTATACTGCAAAAGCCACCCACATCTTTCTAGTACCCTATACATTTCTTTTACTTGCTTTGTACATAAAAAGGCAGCTTACTGTTCTATATCCTTTGTCTGGATCCACTCTGTTGCATTGTGTTTTCTTGAGTCTATACCAGTGCAGGTGTGGGAGTTTGAGATTACTTTGAGTAAAGTTTTAGCTTGCTGAAGTAGTCAGGCTCTGGCTTTCTCTTCTTCCCTGACTCATCTTCCTTCACAATGTTCTCTGGTGGTATGGCTGTTGTTCTTTGCCACCCTGTGTGCCTCTACGTAGAAAGATGCTTACTACTGATTAAAGCAGTTTAATTTACTGTGCAACATTCAGGGTAAGGTGTGATATTTTGGAAGGGGAAACATGCTGTTTGTATACAGTATTTTATAATGCGATAGTCTTGCTAGTTTCTGAACCTGTTTTGTCATCTTTTTACATTATATTCATTATTAAAAAGGGGAGAGAAAGAGTGAATGACTGTGTGCCCAAATGACACGTTCTTGCTTTTAGTAGCCTTTGGTCTTTGCTAGGGTTATTTTTATTTTCCAGGTACAAGAAAAGTTCACTGATTGCTGTGAGACCTATTTGGTTCATAAAACAAATATCCGAGTTGAGCAAGGCAAGTGTATAATTGTATCCAAAGCGCTGAAAGTTGCCTTCCACAAGATAAGACTCCAAAAGCCTAAATGTTGACCTGAATTTTCTGAAAACTTTATTTGGTCTTTGCTAGGGTTATTTTTATTTTCCAGGTACAAGAAAAGTTCACTGATTGCTGTGAGACCTATTTGGTTCATAAAACAAATATCCGAGTTGAGCAAGGCAAGTGTATAATTGTATCCAAAGCGCTGAAAGTTGCCTTCCACAAGATAAGACTCCAAAAGCCTAAATGTTGACCTGAATTTTCTGAAAACTTTATCAGGCTGCAGAATTCTGCTTTGGAAAATGAGAAGAAAAATTGTTGCATTTCTAATGTCCATTATTATATGCTACTACTTTTAAGTCTTGTTCTTATTGCGCTGACTGATATTTTTCTTTTCCCCCAGAAAAGTTAAAATGCACAGAAATTGGCCAAACTTGGAAAGCAAATGTAGTTTTGTTAGCCTGATCTCTTTAAAATCAATGGAAGACTGGCCTTTGACTTCATTAGGGCCGGGAGTTCACCAATAATTCTTGTAAATAAGGATACTGAATACTGCTGGAAACCCTAGGAGAAAAGTACTCTGCACAGGCATAACAGTTTTGGTATTTCTATTTCTCCTTCAGCCAATCTTTTTTTAAATGCCCTTTAAAATTTTAATAGCAATAACATTGACTTTCACAAAAAAAAAATTCTAAACCACCTGTATATTAAAAGTGACAGCTAATCTATACCTGTTCAGTAAATGAAAGCAGAGGCATGCTGAAGTTTATGAAATATTAGGTAAATCCCTTTTCTCAATGTTAAAATAATTTTCAGCTTTGCTTTCAGCAATGCTTTTTCTGAGTGGGTTGAGCTGTCCCTAAGTAATTAATAACTCTTAAGCTGTCTGAATAGTTTCCCTTGAGTTGCATCATATAATGTGTCATATGAAAACAACTTGAGGCCTAATGTAACATGAAACTGTATAGTGCATCTTAATGTGATTTGAGGAAGATAGATGGGAAGGAAATTATTTCTTATTCTGAGTAACAAACAGCTGTTCTTAACTTTTATTTGAAAAGAATTTAAAATACCCTTTCTAGGCAGAGATTGGTAAATTGTTCTAGTTAGTTATTTCCCCTTCTCCCATTGTACCAGTCAAGTTAGGCAAAAACCGAGAATCAAAAATATAGAAATTTGATGTAGAAATATTGAGAATAATGTGGAGATTTTTTGTATTTGGTCACCTGAGTCTTACTTTTTTATTTTTAATGGATCTCAGTTTAAATCCCTTAGCAAACACGAAAAGGTTAAGATTTCAGTGTCTCTGTCAACGTAGTACTAAATAAATCATTACCCACCATAGGAAAGTTGTTTAAACTAACTCCTTGAGCTCAGGTCACCAAATTATTGTAACATTGTCATGTTACAAGTGACATATACCAGGTAATGGTATATGTCAGCTGGAAAAGATATGTCTTGCCATAAACTCTAAACATCTCTCACTTCACTCTCAGGAAATGTAAGTTGGCTCATCTTTCTCTTCTTGGAAGATATTCAGCAAGCTGGAGGCTTCATTGATACTTGTAAATACGGAAGTTTATCATATACTGTAGTGTATTCCCATTTGATATGGAACAATTAGAGTTCATAAGATTTAAAAATAGATGCTGCTTTTCCATTAGAGCTTTTTTTAAAAATAAAAACAAAAGGTAAATAAAGGATTTCCTTACTAAATTTGATATGGGTAACTCAATGCTGCTTTACAAAGATAGAACTAAAACTGTTTATAGCACAGTGAATACACAGTTAATTCATTCATAATTACTTCTTTTAGCATGGTGGCACTAGGAGAACCAGCTGGTATCTGCATTTCAGAAATTTTCAGATCTTTTTTGGAAACAAATGAATAAGCAAATATTTTGCCAAAAATCAGTCTATACTAGATCATTACAAAGAGTGGAAAGTATGCACAAATACAGTTGTAAAGTTCATGCAAAATTCCTGTAACTGCTCTTCTGGTAGCCTCATAATGTACAGTCTGTGCTGTGCTTGGGCCACAGCACCTGTTTTTAGGAAAAATTATGGCTACATTTAATTCAGTAAAAAACAGAATGCAACAAAAGCCTTTGCAACTCTGAGTATATATATACTTTGATAGAGTGGCACATAGTTGTTGCAGGAACGTCAGTGTGTATTATTAACATTCTGGATGCATCTGCCTGATGCTTCAACCTGTGGAACATTAAGAGATACCTGAATGTCTGGATTTGTAACGTATACGTGTACGATTTAAAACCTTGTGTGGTTAGGGATTTTCCTGCTTGTTATCTTTGGTCTCCTCAATCTGCCAGCTGGCGCCTCTGTAATTTACAGTACACCTCAATGCAGCAGGCTAGGGTGGTGTAAATTTAAGCCTGTGTATTCAGTTCATGTGCTTCAATTCCTGCTATTGTTTTCAGCAGTTTCCACCAAGGGTGTGCTTTGCTTTGAGAACACAGTGCTCCATTCATCAACTTTCATTTTTTATTATATACTACTGACAATATGGACAGAGGGAGAAAATCAAACTGTCTAAATTCCACCTAAAGTATAATTTAGTCAGACTTTGGGCGCCTGAGTCTCAGAGAATGATTCAAATTGCTTACTCTCAAGCACCACCTAACCCCTGGTGGCACCTAAAATGAATCATTTTGGACAACAGATTTCCCCTGGCGTCTGGGCATAAGTTCTAGGGAAGCTCAGAAGCACCCTGGCTTAAGCAGCTGGGCATGTAACTCCCACACAAGTTTCACAGTGACTCAAAGATGTCTGTAGAGATGCCTGAACGCTGCCTATGTCCCCAGAGGTGTCTAAGCCATTGACTGTGCTTAAATCGCACATAATAAGCTTGGACAGCATTGAATTCAACACAAACCACAGCAGTCATGAGCACTTTCAGTGTAGAAGAGGGAGAGAGGACCTTTTCAATAGCCTTAAAGGTTAGAGCCGTCTTCCAGGAAGGATGTCCTAAGCTAAGGAAGCTCAACAGGAATGGGAGAACTTGACTGTTGCACCACTGTTAAGGATATTTCCTGGTAGAGGAAAATCTCAGATTCATGTTTTTGCTCCCAAGTCTGATTATGTATTTTGGTTCAGACACTTTTGTCCAAAAAAGCATAAGCATCCCCTGGTTCAGAGACCAGATGCCAAGGATACCCTCATTTGCTTGTCTGTTCTAACTTGTAAGTTCTTTCTTGTTGTCTTTATAGGTGAATTTGCACACTTATTAATTGCTACCCATTATTTCTGTAATGTTAGGGCTTTCTTAAGACCTGCCATCTCTCTTACTGCTTTTGGCTTAGACACCATGGTGTACTACCCTAAATTAATGTTCTCTATATTTGTGCTTTACATCTGTAGACTTTGAGGTGAGCTTGGTACAGGTTTCCTTCATCCTTATTCTCTCTCTTTTTCCTATTGTTCTTTCCCTGTGCCACATGGAAGGGGTAAATACTCTGTGAGGAAGTACTTGTTGAGCTGTGGACACATGGAACAACTTACTTCTGTATTTTTCATTAACATTTAATGCTGCTGCCTTACTGTTTTCACCCTGCACATGATGTCTCATTAGTTTTTAAATGTTGGTAGATGCGATCAGGTGAAACAGTATAATAAACATTCAAAGAACTTCTGAATTTCAAATTCAGTATTCTGCAAAATTTTGTATTGGCTTTTCTCATGTTCTGATATGAGGTTTTATGTTCATGTTTCTGTTCAGGCTTCCCCCCCCCCCCACCATGAAATTTCATTATATATTTATTGTTTAAAACACGTACATACTTTGCCTATTTCTGAGCAGTTTTTAACTGAGCTTTACAGAGTAGAAGATAACACAGTAGTAATACTTAAATCCTGCTGTAGTATCTTACTGATTGCCTGTACCTAAGTCACTTCAATGCTAGATGCATGCTTTTTATTCTATTACGTTCACTTGAAGCCATTCAGGGAGCAAGAGCATAGGGGAAATTGTATAGTAGTAGATAGTATGCTAGTTTTCTGAGTATTTTATCCCTTCATTTTTTTCCTTTTAGCATTCACCATCTGGCTGGAAGGACTGAGTGTTAAGTGTATACTTTAAAGCATCTGTTAATGACTTTTTGATCGCCAAGGAATGTTCATATAGTTACACAATGAGAACTCTTCTCAGAATAAAGATATTGCTTCTGTTAAGTTATGTCTTTGGTATACAGTAGTTGTATACCAAATTTGTGCTGTTTGTTGGCCAGATACTGGAACAAGTTTCCCAGAGGGTTGTGAAATAATCTCCATTCTTGGAGACTTTCAAAACTCAGCTGGACAGGACTTAGAGTAACCTGATACAATTTTCAGGTTGGCCCTGCTTTGAGCAGGGGGTTAGATCCATTGGCCTCCAGAGGTACCTTCCTACCTAAATTATTTTGTGAATCTAATTGAATTTATCCTTGGTCCAATTCTACTTAAATCTTACCTCTTTTGTTGTTTTCACTGAAATCAGTATAATGCCCTTAGGAATTAATTTGACCTTGTCTGCTTTTCTTGTTTCTCCCAATACAGTTTCTCTGTCAGTTCAAAGGTGAGAGAAGCTAGAGTGAACTCCTGCCCTTTTTCATAATGCTGGCCCATACCTTAAGTCTTGTCCTGTTTCCCAAATGGTTTGATAAACAGCTAAGGAAGATAATTTTATATCATGTGCACTCACATGCAACCAAATTTTTTTGAGAAAATTCCAAAAGAAACACTTAAAATTTTAGAAGACTAATACTGTCATTCATTTAGATAGCTCTTAAAGTGTCAAGGAGGCTTACAGTAAAAAGCAACAATGGGGGGGGGAAGAAAAACGTGCTCCATGTTTACTGGAATACCCACCATGTCCAGAAACTACTTCCATTTGTTTTGCAGACATATCATACCAATCATGGTTTCCCTTCCTTTAATTTGATGAAGACTTCTGATCATTTCCCTTCCACAGTTGTCTGCCCTTTGCCCATTAATGTAAACTCCCCTGTGTCTCCCAATATGGAACTTAGCTGGGAAAGTTAATTGATTTTGGAGAGCTAATCAGATGCTCCCACAGCCAGATATCCTGTCTAGTTTACAGCTGTAAACCTGAGATGCCATCTCCTTAGCTTGCCTGGGGTGCTGTAAACCATAGGGCTGAGTCCCAATGTCCAGATTACTGTTCTGCAGAGATGCACTCATGTATTACTGGTGCCCAATGAAGGTATTTTCTTTACAAATCATAAACGTATTCTTTATTCTATAATTAAAATACAGAGTACTATGAAATCTAGATCTACGTCCTGCAAAGCCTATTCACTTTTGCCTTGCCTTTTGACATTGAAACATCTATCGCTGTACAACAGAGCATATGGGTCCACTAACAATGTGGGAGAGCAGCCAATTTGGTCCTGGGATAAAACAGGAATCAGCTGTGGGAAATAAGCCAAAGAAGCGTGATTCCCACATAAGGGCCTCAAATAGGTGTTAGTCCATAAAGAAGCTCTTTGGCAGGATTTAGAGCAGGCTTCTCTACACAGAAGGCATTTTTCCTGAGATCCTAAGTTAACTGAAGTGCACCGATTTCCAGGAGGGTTGTGGAGTTATTGTCTTGTCAGCTGGTGCTTTCCTCTTTTCTTTTTTTTCCCTTTTGTTTTCTTTTGGTTTTCGGTTTTTTAAATAAAGCCTTTATAGCACATTACTGTGTAATTATAACCCCATTTGTAGTTTTTTAGAACTAAACCATTTATTTCACATGATTGTGGGAAGAAAAACGGAGGAAATTTTTCTGCTGCGTGGGGCCCTCAGGTTTCCTCTGCTCTGATCCAGGGGATGCCTTTTGCAATGTGGCTACTTGGGCAATCCTGACAGTTTTCAGCAAACAGCAGTGTTAACACTTTAGCTACTTGTGTGTTGTGTAGTGTTTGCATCTGTGGTTTTTATTTGTCTCACCTCTGTCTTAGAAAAGAAATAATTTGAAATGCAGAAGGTTCAAAAAAAAAAAAAAGGTGATTGCACCATCCTAATTTGTTTAGCACAGAATTAGTATATATTTAATGATTACCAAAGTCTGTAGAGTTGAGTTGCAGACTAATTTCATTTTTTCTGAATACAAACTTTTCAAGTAGTTCGTAGAATTGGTGTTGTACTGCTTTCTGTGATATAGGTAGCAAGTCAGACTTCTTTTTAGAGGCGTCAATATATCTTAGGAAAGAAAGGAATAACAAAATCAAACAACAGCAAGTCATTCATTCAGAAATGCATTCCTTATTTTTGTTCAAGCCTGCTAAAGTCCAGCTGTTCTGATACTCAAGATGTCCGAGTCATTGCCCGTGGAGGTCACTGGATTGAACCCCCTGCTCAAAGCAGGACCAACTTGAAACTCAGATGAGGTTATTATGAGCCCTGTCCAGCTGTGTTTTGAAAGTATCCAAGGATGGGGTTTATTCCACAAATCGTCTGGTAAACTTGTTCCAGTATCCCAAGCGATAAATTGGGAAAAGCAGTATTTTAAAATACATTTATGTGTGGCATTCACTTTGCAGCAGTTCTTTTAAGACTCCTGTTTATAGTAATCACAGATTTTAAAAAAATTAGAATAAAAAATTTATTAGCACAATCTTCAGCCATTTATTCTTATAAATAGACTGAATTGTACTTTTGAGAAGAGGCACTTCTGAATGCTGAAGCTTGTGAATTCGTATGAGTGTGAGTGAGCGTTTGGGTCCTTGTTTTCACCACGTATTATTTCTGTTCATTCCTTTAAAGCAGTGTTTGTGTGTATAAGAATAATAAGAAATCTTTTTTTCCTCCCTCCTATTGTAGGCAAGTTTTTCCAAATGGGCTTCCTGAAGAATACTCTCTAGTTGCTACGTTCCGTGTACGGCGAAATACCAAGAAAGAGCGTTGGTATATATGGCAAGTTTTAAATCAGTATGACACACCTGAGGTTAGAGTTGTCTTTGATTTATTTTTTTCATTAAGTTTCTTTTTTTTCCCATGTAATATAGTAAATATAACTTAGTGGAGGTTTCACCACTGGATTTAGCTACAGTTTATATGGAATAGACAGACTGCTCTGAAAGAATTGATGATTTAGTATAGGAATGACAGAAATTTAACAAAATGAATTGAGTTAAGACTGCAAACTAGGATAAGAAGGCATGTTATGATTTATAGCTGATACGTATTTACAAAGTTACACAGAAGAATGCTTCATAACATAATTCTTATGCAATCTATGTAGTTGAAGTATTTTTATTATATGTAGTTTATATATGTGTTTGTATACTCATAACTTTTAAATGACCACTTCTTTTATTTTATTTTGCTTTCAGATCTCCGTCCTTCTGGATGGTACAAAAAAGGTTGTGGAGTATATGACCAAATCTGCTCAGGGAAATATACTGCATTACACTTTTAAGAATCGAGAGATTTATCCATTGTTTGATCGGCAGTGGCATAAGCTTGGTATTAGTGTGCAGTCGGGGATCATTTCCCTCTATTTGGATTGTAATTTAATTGAAAGAAAGCAGACTGATGAAAAATTCACCATTGACTTGCAGGGAAGGACTCTGATTGCTTCTCGTGCTGCAGATGATAAGCCCGTAGATGTGAGTAGTATGAAAGGAAAACCAGATAACTTGAAATCATATTTTAGCCACGCTTTTACTAACACCATTGTAAAGAATTATGTAGATAAAAGGTTCAAAGATGGTTATTAATTTTGAGTGTGTATTCTTAATTTGAAGTCCTTAAGTCTTTTTCTCTAAACAATATTCAGTGCTGTAGCATCTGCTAAGGCAAACCTTCTGTTACCAAAGTAACTACAAAAATTCAGTCCTGGTTTCGGGAGTCTGTTTTTCTGTATTTGCTCTGGAGTAAGAGCCACGTAGTTACCGTAGACATATTGTTACTGCATTTAGAGATAATTTCCAGTGGTAATTTTTTTCTTTCAATTTTTATGAGATATATTTACAAGTTTGTATCAGTCATCTGTTACAGTTTGTCTCTCTTTGATAAAGGGGAGACACAGAAAAATTAAGGATTACCTCTGTATCAAGACCGTATCACATTCCAGGGTAATTCAGCTATGCAGACGTAGGGGCACGTTGTTCATAGTTGTCACTCCCTTCTCCAAATGGGAGGGATTAGGAAGTGGCTGGAGGTGTGTTTCCTGCAGCCTTTGGTGCAAGAGTTACCCAAGGCAACCCCATAATATTCTGGGCTGTGTTCTGTCCCAGAGATGCTCTCCTCTGTTTCCTCGTGCAAAGAGCTCACAGCAAGTAGTTTGAAAGCTCCAGGAAATGTCAGTTTAAGTACGCTGACATCCAGTTACCAGGTTTAAAGCACCCGGCTTGGAGTTTATAGTGACCGTCTGAAAGTTTCAGCTATGTTATGTACGCTATACAGTTCCAGATGAAAATAGCACATTGTAACTGCAAGCTAGCATTGTGGGAGGAATCAGTCCTCTGAGGCGTTAAACACTTTGGCCTGGACTCAGAGCACTTATTTCATGGGGCCAAGCTCATGCTTCACTTCCTAAGACTGAATTCAACTTTATTTGAAATGCATGTACCATCTCCTCATTTCCAAGTAGCACCCAGGAGAGATCCTTTTTATCTTGTGTTGGTTGCATGGCACAGGCTGGATAATTCTGAGTGGAAGTTGTCAATTGGGATTTCCACGCTTGCAGGAAAACATTATGGGCATAAAGCTGATGAAGACAGAGCGGATCCTGTGCCAACAGTCACTCTTCTCAATACCAAGTGCAAGGGAGAGAATAAGAGGGTACAAAACAGATGCAGAAAGAGGCATACGAGGGCAGGATTAGCTAGTTAAAATTAGATGCTGTTCATCTCACCAATCCACCAAAATCTCTGAAACAGAAGCTTTATGTACAGAACTTGTGATTTTTGCGTTTCAGGTGATTTAGTGGCAAGGTCCAGGCAAAGGTCTGTCCAAAGTGATAGAAGATGTATGTGAAAGAGAGCTTATCAAACCTTTACTCTAGTTCACTGCAGGAGAAAATTACGTTCCTGAAAAGAAGGTTTGCCGAGGATGTCTAGAGGGCTAAAATGCCTATGTAGCATAGCAAGAGCAAAGGGATGTAACTTACATGAAGATAAATTAAATCTAAAATGTGATTTACATCAAAGTAATAGACTGCATAATTTGTTACTTAGGTGAGGAGCTGTGTAATTGTTTTGGATTTGTCTCTTTCCAGCATTGCAGAAATATGCAGTGTTTCAGAGAGAAAGTTTATTATGCAAGATAAGAAAATGCATGCCATAACGCATGATTTTTTACATCTCATATTAATCTCTGTTTTATTTCTTAATAGATTGAACTTCACCGCATAACAGTTTATTGTAATCCAAATCTTGCAACAGAAGATACGTGTTGTGAAATATCTGCAGACCTGGTAAGTTATTTGTTAAAATGCCAATGTTAATACAAAAGAAATCGCTTCATTGTTTCTTACTAAAGAATTGTAAAGAAATTTCAATAGAAGTGTTAGATTAATTACCTCCTAAAAATGAATCCTGTATCTGGAGTCATGGTAAGTTGTTTTTTGCTGCCTAACTAAATAGCACAGAGGAACTTCAGTAAAAGGCACTAGGTGCTGCTAGTGCTTTTTAAATGCATTTCTTAACGTTGATTAATATCTAATTAGTAACTGAGGAAGTCTCAGAGAGTAGGAAACAAATCACTGCAATGACCTGAGGATGGCTTCAAATAACAGAGGCCATTTCAATAACAGTTGCATCTAGTGAAGCATTACAGATGATAAACAAAGCCCATGAAAGAGTCTGCATGACAGTGGAAGGGAAGAAAAATAGGAAGGTGTTGAGGGTGTTTCCCTTGTTTCAATATGCTAACGTGGAGGAATTGGTGTTTCATAATTGGCAAATACTTTCTTCTTTATAACACATGTGCTGAGATGTACATATTGTTTAACATAAGGGAGAACATTGATTTCGTTTAGAGAGTTCACTTTTCCCTTTTGTTTTGATAAAATCAGTGTAAACTGGAAGACACTAGAACTATAGAAATGCTTGAAGTTGCGGATGTGATTGTTTTGCTGAATCAAGTCCATTTTGGGGAAAAAAAAAAAAAAAGAAAGAAAGATCTCAGAAAGAAAAGACGTTAAAATATTGGTCCGCTAGTTATGAATAGTCTGTAAGAGCAGGCTCCTCTGAGGTAGCGGGCAGTACCATCACCACCCAGCCTGCGGTCAGCAAAAAAAACCCGGAGCGTGCAGAAGGACTAATTGATTCCATCTACAAAGAGATGGGAGAAAAGGGTACCTGGAATAGAGGGATAAAGCTGCCCAAGAACAGAGGAGCAGAAGACTTTGTGGGAACTGACAACTGAGAGGTGCTCAGAAGCATGGAAAAGGCTGGATCTAATTTATCAAGGGAAATTTCAGTTTTAAATAATTTATTGTTCAAATATATTTCAAAATATATACCTGTGCAGGCTTTCTCTTGAATGCTACAAGCTCACATCTAAGTGAAATTAATGGATTTTTTTTCTGTAGGTTCCACTTTGTGCATGGAAATACATTTTATTTAGCAGGTATGACACAGTAGCAAAAAATTAAAAACAAAACAAACCCTAGTTATATATGAACACAAAAAGATCAAGGATAGGCTTTATTAATAGTATCTTAAACATTCATTCAGCTATATAGCTAAAAGCACCATCAGTTTCATTTGTATGTCTTACGTTGAAGACGTAAAATATGGTGGACTACTTGTTAATGACTTTCATATTGAAACCAGCATTACGTTTTCTGATTTATTTTTTCATGACTTCCTTACCAAGCATAAGGGCTGCATTTTCAGTAATTTAACAAAGGAATTTATCCTTGGATACAAATTTCTACACTAAGCTGTAAATCATGTGGGAATTACTTTGACGGAAGGCTCGCAGGAGACGTCATGACATCTTAATGAGAGCTTCTGAAATGTATCAGGTTCTGTTGACTTGTTCTGTAGCATATCTTCAGGTTGGCTCAGCTCTCATGAGTTACAGTAGGTGAATATTGGCTTCAGGGCTTTCTGTTTGTTTCCAAACTGTGCATGCCCAAAGTATTTCATTACAAAAAGATGACAGAATTTTCCCTCATGCTCACTCTGACATTTTGCATTTCAGGTCGGGGGGTGGAGGACGGGATGAGACTGAGAAGTACCCTCTTTTTTTTCCCATGGGCATTTTCTGCTTCACTGCTTCTAATTTTGGGAGACTTTATTCCTCTGTCTGGGCTCTTCTGGCAGATAGAAGTAGGACAGTCAGATCAGTTTTAACTGGCATTGATTTTAATACAGAAGGATCACAATGTCTAGACTTCATTTTACTCCAGCTTTTTCCACTGTTTAGCAATTGTTGTGACTTCTCTGTAATATGGTGTGTACAGGAGTATTAAAACAGAAAGTAACTTAAAAATAGTGTTTGGATAGTATTTATCTATTAACCAAAGTGGACCAAAAATCAGAAAATCTTTTTATTTTAGTGCCCACGTGAGGAGAGGTTGCATGCTACGACTTCGTCACCAGTCACTGTTCATGCCAGCAAAATATACACGCTTCCAGGAATGCAGCAAGAATCTAGAGAGAGATGCCACTGCTTTTCAAATAAAGTATGAGGTTTTCCTATTGCTTTTTAGTGCATCATGCTGTTTAATCCTGCTAGGTATTAAAAAAAAAAAAAAAAAAGGTTGATTTTTGGGGTTTTTTGTAGTTATGAAAAAATATCATACCGGTTTATAGTGTTGTAATGTACTTACGTTGTATTTCCCAGGTAAGAAATAGTATATTTTAGATTTTGTTAATTTAAAGTTAGAGGTCTGTAAGGTTTAGTTGTTTGAATACACGCCAAAAAGAAATCCATGGTAAAAATAAGAATTATATTTAGTGTAAATGTTTTTACTTGAGAATAAATTATTTTCCACATAATGCTTTTTTTTTTTAAAAGAAAAACCTTCTCCTGGATGTTGCGCTATATTTATTCCGAGTCATTTGCTTTGTTAGGCTTTTGTGGTAAAGACAAGGTAAAAAAACCAAATACATATTTTAGATCTGCTTTGTTGATTTTTTTATTTCTTTTAAAATCAGGGAGAAGCAGGATTGCCAGGAGTAGCTGGTTTGCCAGGCCAGAAAGGAGATAAAGGTGAAAAGGTAAAATATCAGTTGAAATCTCTTTCAAATCTTTATCTTTGGCTTATCTTTCTTAAACAGAAACTTTATCGATCTTGTTATTCCTTAAAGGAATCTCCCTGTACTGTACACAGGTTAAATCCTATATCAGTCAGTCTCTGGTTCTGTGCATGGGCTTCTCGCCAGGCAGCCTACAGCTGTCTCACTTTGGAGTCCCCTCATCAACTCCATGGAACACAGTTTACCTGCCTGGGAAGAACATGCCTACCCAACCCTGTGTCAGCATGTCCTATTGCCCGTTCCCCTTGTCCAAAAAAAGAAAAGTTGTGTATGTCGTCTGTAACAAGGATTTTCCCATACCTTGTGTGTACGTCACTGCTGATGGACAGAATCCTGTGCGGTGGATTCATCCTTGCAGTCATCAGTAGGAAGGTATGAATTCACTCGTATGACCTCAGTACTGTACATTCTTAGACATCACTCTTACCTGAAATTTTCTTAATTTTGAAGAGAGAGGGACCTGACATTGGCAAGCCCCAGGACAGGCCAGTCAGTGCTCCTTTCCTTGGGCTTATTCTATATTTTTGTTCTGTAATGCTTACCATGACATTTCTGTGTTATTTAGGTTGGGGGTTTCCTAATAATAAAGGTCAGTATATCAGATGTTTTCCCTTTGCACTCCATTCCCTAAATTTGGTTGGAGGATGCTGGATTAGGACATCTCTGGGAATGTGGTTTTCTTGTGCTAATAGAGGGGGCAACTTGAATAAACTATTGTAAATCAGCCAGAAAGACAGTGGATATGAATTCTTAGTTCAGGGGATGCAGTGTGAGGAAGATACCTGGAATGTCCTAATCCAGAGGTTAGGATGGAGGTGTCCTAACCCAGCATCCTCCCTCACAGCACACTGTTTAATATGTGATCTGAAATAGTTTGTGAAGACAGCCAGCGCTGTTCCTAGGACTGCAGTACCTGGCTGAAATGGGTCCAGTTCTTAGAGGGCTTATCTACAGTCGGCTGAAATTAAGTAAATTCCTTGATAGTGTCTTCCCCCCGCAACTCCTCCACTCCAATATATCTTTCACTTTTGATACTAGCTGTATCTCTTTCCTAGGTGGAAAAAAAGTTCAAGCACGTTAGTTTCTATAGCCCAGCTGAACCTAGAGGGATTGCTGGCAGTTTCCAAATTTAATCATGAATTTTTGTTGATACCAGGTCTGAGTATATAGAACAATTGTCAGTGTTAGGGTTAGCCTATGTTACCAACATAGGGAGTTTCCTAGCATTTATTTGGGAAACTGCTCTTCTGCTCCTGACGTGATCCATTTAGACTATTTCTGCTACTAAGATGAGAAAAGAGACTTCAGAAGTCTAATTTTTTTTACCATTCCATTCTGTCTCACAGCCAATTAGCAATATTTACCATGCTAAGCATAGTACCTCTAAATAAAGCATATGGATGCCTGTGGTCACCTCCAGTTCTGTTCTCCTGTTTGTTTTACAAAGAAACCCTCATTGCATTGATTCAGAAACCATCCAACAGTTGTAGAATCATTAAGGTTGGAAAAGACCTCTAAGATCATCGAGTCCAACTGTCAACCCAACAACACCATGCCCACTAAACCATGTCCCTAAGCGCCTCATCTACACGTCTTTTAAATACCTCCAGGGATGGTGACTCAACCACTTTCCTGGGCAGCCTGTTCCAATGTTTCACCACTCTTTCAGTAAAGACATTTTTCCTCACGTCCAATCTCAACCTCCCCTGGCGCAACTTGAGGCCATTTCCTCTCGTCCTATCGCTTGTTACTTGGGAGAAAAGACCGACACCCACCTCACTACAACCTCCTTTCAGGTAGTTGTAGAGAGCGATGAGGTCTCCCCTCAGCCTCCTTTTCTCCAGGCTAAACAACCCCAGTTCCCTCAGCCGCTCCTCATAAGACTTGTTCTCCAGACCCTTCACCAGCTTCGTTGCCCTTCTCTGGACACGCTCCAGCACCTCAACGTCCTTCCTGTAGTGAGGGGCCCAAAACTGAACACAGTCAATGAACACTTTCAGCTTCTATGCATCACTGATAGCAAATTGCATGAGGCCAGGTCTGACATGGTTGGTAATTACGAAGTACAAAATTTTTTTTTTTAGATGTAAAATTGAAAATCGTTAAGCTTGAGATTCATGAAAAATAAACCTTTCAAGATTTATACAAATAGGTATTTTGTTTGATGGTGGCCTACTACCTGTAAGTCCAAATTTGATCAGCCACTCTGATACTTCACTGAATATTTAGAGCCTCAGCAGGATTATGTGCATCCAGCAGCCTAGCCTAATGATAGTAAATTGACATTTGTGAATGTCAATTCACAAAATTCAGTGGATCCGCAGGTTAAAGTCAGAGGTAGTACAGCAAACAGCTAGAAAGCTGCTTAATTTGAACCTTCCTTATAATTGACCAGTACTTGCTACTTCCTAGCTATGGGGTGGGGTTTTTTTGTTTTTGTTTGGGGATGAGTGGAGGGCACATTACTGCTGTGATTAAAAGGATGGTCTCACTGTTGATCTTCGGGAGCAAACGAATGCTGCCTTGAATAGTGCCTAACATGATGGAGTTGAATGCCACACTCTCTGAGGCTTTAGTACCATTTTTTCTTCACCTCTGCATTTGTGCAAGTTTTCAGTAACACTTGCTCTCAATAATGGCCTTGTTACATCAATAATTAGAGATGGAGGGGCAGCAAGACCCCAGACCATTCCAGACATGCAGGGTACATGATTTATTGCCAGATTATGTAAAGGAGAGTAACAGACTGTGGTTGGATGTTTCGTAATATGTTATACATGAAATAGGCAGCTTCTTGATGACTTTGCTGGCCAGTCACAAAAAACAGGATTTCTGTTAAGTTGTCTGATGGTTCTTCAGCTTATGTTTCCCACTTTGCTTGTGCTTAGCTCCTCATTTTATTGTTTTCTTTTGCTTCTAAATCATATTATTATTAGCATCCAACTAACTATATTTAAATGTCCTTGCCATGGCAGCATCCAAGTGAAAACAAGTTAATGTTAATTTTTTAGCTTCTTTCCTAGGAAATTTTCGAATCTGTTGATACTATGTCTTGTTCAGCACAACATTCCTTATCCTTTTATTTTACATTGTCTCGTTCCAAATTCCCATCTGCTGTAATTAATTGTATGACTGAATTTACATGTCTTTTTGTTGCTATGGGATTGGGAGGAGTCTCTACATACACAAATTGGTGTTAGGCTGTATTCAAGCTCCCCAAAAGTGCCCTTCTCTTCAGCCTAACATAGTTGTTCCCTAAGATCAGACTCTGTTTTGCCTGTTCAGGAATATCTAAGCTATCACCAGTACAAAGCATGGAACTTGATAATCCATTTTTAGGCATTTTGAATTTAATTATTAGCCTGTTTCCACTTAATTCCTGTACACTTGACAGTACTCTTGGCAGTCCTGTACTCTTGGCTCATCTTAGTACCTCTGAGTCTGAGCCAAAGTCCAAAGTGTATTGTGGGCCCAAATGACTAAAGTGCCGTATTTTCATTGGAACAAGCATTCATGCAAATGATGCATCTCTGGCAATCTGTCCATCTGAATGTACAGGAGCATCACTGATCAAAATGATTCCATTTGTATGAATGACCTTCCTATTTGTATGCCTGGCCTTCCATTATGGCTTTGTGAGGACATTATGAGGACAGTTCTTCACTCAACTATCGAGTATTAACTCTGGTGCTTCAGGGGTAAAGAAGCTGCTCAGTTTCAAGACTGTCTCCCTTCTTGAATGACCAGGTTGCTCAGTTTGGTACCATACACCCCTTACTGTGTAGCAAAAAATGCCTGAAGGGCAGTAGTCCCTGGCCCTTTTGTTTCCTGTGCAAGCTTGGATCCAGGGATGTTTGCTCGGCGGGATTTTATTTGCTGAGGGATCAGCTTCTGCAGCTATCTGCAGCAAGGGACAACCTCCTGTTCTTTAACATCTGAATAATTAAGACTCAAAAAGTCACCAGGGCGAATTTTGCTGCTTACTGATCTCTGCCCTTGAAACACACTTTTTGGACTGCCTGATAGCTTTTTTTCCCACTGGACAAAAACTGAGAGGAAGCAGCAGTGAAGTGTACAATTTAGGTTACACCTGAATAATATACCGTATTACTCTCACGGTAGCTTGATTCTTAGCACAGTGTATTTCACAAGTTTCAAGTGGTCACAAGTCAGGTGGAAGTCTTCTGTGATTTAACACATTTTGATATCTGTTCTGTAGAGCTAGGTTTCCTCTTCTGCTGAGCTGAGTGAGAAATTTACAGTGTTTTCTGTCTTGGAAGCAATTTCTACTACTTCAGCATGGTATATAGCTACTCAGACTCTTACAAATATATTCATTGTTAGCACATGTCTTTTGGTCATGATGTGAAGGTCCTGTTTTGTCCTCAATATGTAGAAATTCTTCAGAAAGACAGTAATTGCAATGATTACATATATACTGAATATACAAACTAATTTTCTCTATCAAAGAGGCTAAAAAAAGTAATTGTATGTTATCTTTTTTATTTTTATTTCTTTTAAGCAAACTTAGTGCCCACGAAAGATTTTAATTGAAATCCAAAGAGAACTAAATATTTTGATATATAATATTAAACCATTCCAAGCTGTGTTAATGGGTCATTGGTTAATGCTGTAAGTAGAGCAGGGAGTAAAAAGCCAGAGGCAGAGTGCTTTCAAACATGAAGGTGCCTGTTGATGCACACCATGGAGAAATTTATTGCTATTCAAGTGAGCTTCATTAATTTAAATTTTACTTAAGAAAAAAGATGTTTAAAAGTCTATTTTAGGATTGGTAGAGATAGGTTTATTCAATATATTGTTGCACTAGGAAAGTATTTGTAATGGAATGATAAGAAAAAAGAACTCATGGAGAACAAATGAGGTGTCTGACTGCTTTTTTTGCTTATTTTCCGTGCTAGTCTTCCTTTCCTCCTCCTCTGTCATTCCTCTTATAACCCAGGTCCACCTGATACCACCTAAGGCATATCTATCGTGTTATGCAGCCTTGAGAATGGTTCCTTTCTGGTCCGATTTTTGTTGCAGAGGTTATTGATAGGGACCTAGAAGCTGCAATGCATGAAAAAGAAAAATTTTGGGAAAAATACAGCTGGCTGTCAGTGATGACAAAGTCAGGAATTGCCAGGGTACTTGGTAGACTAAAGTCTTGTAATGGGCAGAAGGGAACGCTCCATGCCTGTGGAGCTAAGAATTTACTGGTAGTCCTACTTAATGTTTTAACCACCTAGTAGTCCAAGTTATCCAATTGATAAGGAGAAACCATCATTAGTTTACAGTTCAATTTGTTTTCGTTAAAAAAAAAAAAAAAAAGTCTTAAATATATACCTCTTTTGCCTATATTCACCGTTCCAGTATTCATCTCAGTCCTGAGGATGGCAGTTCAAGTCCTTCTCAAGAGGGAGTGGAGAGGATGGCAGAGAGTCCTCAGCACTCTGAGGTGCTCAGAGGGTTGGGGGGTGTCACCCTTCCCCAGTGGGGCCACCCCAGAGCTGAAGCTGGAGCAGGGGAGGCAGCAGTCACGGGCCCCATAGCAGGGGTTAAACCAGGGACACCCAGCTCAGGCCACAGAGAGGCTGAGCCCCCGCACTGCCGGGTCAGCGCTCAGCCCGGGGCTTCTGCTGGGAGTAACAGGGATGATACTTCCTGGGTTATATACTCCCTGCTTCTCCCCCAGTGCTAGGGAAACCCTGGAGTGATGCCGCCTTTGGGATGAGTTTTCTTTCTCACCCTTGCCAAATTCTCCAAATTTGAATTTATTGTATTCATCAATTAAAAGTTCCTAATGAGGTGGGTTTTTTTCCAGGTCTAAATACTTCTATCACCTTTTTATAATCATGAGAACTGTTTACCTGCCTGTACATCTAAGTTTTAAATTTTAGCTTACGTAATTTCTTACAGGTACTGCCTCTGACATTGATCATACAGATGACAGATCTAGTATAAAGGATGAGTTCTCTACATTACCTCTTTCACCTTCCACTTAATCACTTTTGGAAACCCTGCCAGTACACTGTCTGCTGGGAACAACTCTCTTCAGAGTGTGCTTGTATTTCATTCTTGATAATAATACACATTTTCTTACCTGGGCATTTCTGATGCTAATTGACACACATAACTCCACAGAGATGAAAACCGGGAAAGCTAATTTACTTGATCTAATCTTACAAAACCAAAACTGATTTTGGTTAAGGAGTGTTTTGACAACTGATGTAGGTTACTCATTTTATCTGAACTAATATGTCCCCATTGTAGACAAGAGCAATGTTGTCATGCAGTACTCTAGCAGTGTGTGCTCTAGGCCATGTTAATGTCATTCTTTCTGTTTCTTAAGTGCATTTGCTTTTATCTTAGTATTAAAATCATCATCTGTACCTGGTTAGTACAGAACCCTGCTGAGAATATTTTCCTCCTCTCAAAATTCCTTGTAGACTTTGTTTTCTAGATTAAATGTTAATGTGTCAAGTTAATCCCACTCCATATCACAATGTAAATATATTTCAAATAGATTTGCAATTTAAGAGACAAAATAATGTGTTTAAATAAAATACTTTCTTAAAAGAATGTTTTTTGGTTTTATATGAGAAAGGACTGTAATTTGTTAACTTAAATAATTATCACTGTCATTCTCTCTATCACTACATTTGGCTTTAGACTATCTTTGTTGTACATGACTCTTCAGTAGTAACATGTGGTATAGAAATCAAGGTACTGTATTTTGTGTCTGCTACTAGTGTATCATTCCTAGTTCTACAACAGGTGCATTGAATAAAGGCTGCATGGTGCAAGGAGGTAAAGCTCAAGTGAAACTCTGAATCATTAATGTAAAAAAACAATCACAAGTGTAATACTGCAGGTGGTCTCAGATGTGCAAAATTGTTTCCACTTCAGATAGAAGGCTGATTGGTATCATTGGAAAGAAGCATGTTTGCTGTCTGCAATCTCTTTTTAAGAATTTAGTTTGGCTTGCCTTTACGGCAAGTTGACAGAAGCATTTATTTTTTTCTTTTTCTTTTTTTTTTTTTTTTCATTTCAGCCCCTGCTGAGTTTCCACCCTGTCTGCTTACGAGTTTACCAATATAAACATTGTCAAAAGTACTGTAGCCAACCTATTGTTTGCAAGAGATCACCTTCTGCAAAATATGCTATGGCTTAAATATTTTATTCAATAAGTATCTTGTGCTCAGTTGAAAAGGATTTTCACTGGTACGCTTAGGAGAAAACCCTAACAGTAGACTTAAAGCTCACGGTACTACCTTTGAATGCTGTTACACTGAGTGTACCTCATAACCTATAAATGCCAGCATTGTACTGCTAGTGTTCAACAGCTTATGAAATTGTTCTTCTGGCAGCGTATATTTCTGTTGGCTTTGGTAGTTCTAAGCAAATGCGGTTCTTTATTCTCATTCTTACTAATTTATTTACATAAGCTTAAAAAGCTCAATTGCAGTGAGTGTCGGGAGTTAGAATACTCTTGTAAGGCATAACAGAGATTTATTTAGGGGTAGATGTAGGCCTGATGGTCAGGAACCCTGTTTTTTCATCTCATTTCTATACTTTTGGCATCTACTATGTAAGAAAGAGAAAAGGATGCTTTTTCACTTTTGTGAAGGACTCTGAGATCTGCAGAAGCAAAGGAAAATGCCATGAAACAAAAAAAAGGAAAAAAAATCCTTAAAAACTGCATTTGCTCTATTTAATTTTTTTTATTCTGTCATGCTGTCTGTGTGAATACTGTTATAGGTTGTACAACCCATAGGATCTGATCTTTAAACTCACTGAATAAAAGCATGAAAAACTAGAATCTTTCAGACTGTGGTTATTAAAATCGCAATTACAAGATAGAAGCATAACTTTATGATCTAATTTGCAGTGGAAAATAACTGTCTGCAGTTAGTGGAACAGAAGCGTAAACATACCTTGGTTAATTGGCTAGTAAGTCATATATGCCAAAGGCTTCCTGGCAGGTAGCAGGCTGTGTAATTTTAGACTGTACGGTATATAAAAATACACTGCTGAATGTAACAAAGTGGTTCTGGTCTATTAAAATACTGGCAAGTGGCATAAGGGAACAGAGCGTGTATAGATAAGAGAGTCACTCTGTGAGTGATTAGATAAGGTAACCAGGGGCCAGCCGTGCTTCTTTATCTCTCATAGTGCCAGTGGCTTCATGCTGTTCGCACACACAGGATTTTGGTCTACTTTTGAGACAGAGAGAACTAAGGATCATTTCAATATTTGAATAAAAAAGACACAGGAGATGGCTCATACGCTCCTCCAGCACATCGTTGCTTCTGAGCAGTGGTTTAAACTTATGGCTGGAATAGTACTCTGCACCTGGGAGTCGCTCATTTTGATTGATTTGCTTAGCTCACGTGTTATAAACAAAGGAATTTTGAGCCAGGCTGCGTACATGCAGTTATTTTATGATGGTTTCTGTGAATAGTTGTTAGGAAATTAAAATGGGGGGCAAGGATGGTAGATAAGTTTTATGGTAGGCAAGAAGCAACAACAATAGTATTAGGGTATGAGAGCTTACATCAGAATTATGGTGAGTCATTAGGACACATCATTCTGCTTTTAGAAAAAGCTAACGAGGAGACCTGACCTGTAGCACTTCGGGTTTTGGGGCTTTGGGGTTTTTTTTCTTCTTTTTTCCTTGAGGCTAGAGGCAAAAATACTGAATTCTCAGAACTTAACTGCGACTGCCATCTGGGGCCCTGGACCCGATCCATAGACTCCCTGGGTAGAGCATAAGGAGACTTAAGCACCTCGGAGTACAGTGTGCTGAGTCAGCAGTTGCTGCGTGCCATACTAGAGGGAATGCTGAGGAAAAGCATATATTATAAATCCTTCCTTTACCAGGGATTAAATGTTTTATAATGGCTGTTCTGGGATATAGCAAATACTGTTGGTTTGTACTTTTTGCCAGTCTTACTGCTCCGTTCTTAACTTCAGAAAGGTTAATAACTTCATAACAGAGGTATGACAATTACACTGAAAAGATAAAGGTACTACAGTATTCCGTCTATGAAGCTCTTTCAGATTTTTGTTTCTGGTGGGGATTTTTGTGGTTTTTTGGGGTTTTTTTGTTTTTGTTTTTTTTTTTTTAAAAGCTTTACAGCAGTGTTTGTATTCTGATACTGAGTTCTGGGATACCTAGTTGATGTTGTTGTACCATAACTACGTTAATTAAAATCACTTTAAACCTGATGGACAGACTCAGGTTGTAGTTTAAGAAATGGTTATGCACTTTACTTGGGGACGGTCTCACATAAAATGCAGGAACGGTCCTCCAGATAGGAACCTGGTCTCCTTGCTCTTGGGAAAGGCACCAGGCTGCTGGGATGCGGTTCACTTGTGCAGTTCCTACTGTTCCTCTTGTGAACTTTGGAACAACTTTAGATCCCGTGACCACCAGTGCGCTGGCAGGCATCAGCAGTCCAGGCAAGCGGGGGTACAGGCTGGGAGCACTCATAGGCTGTGGAGGGCAGAGAACTTGTACGTTCCTTGGCCTGGACAAAGCCTTTCTGCTACGCTGTTGAGTTAAGCATCGCCTGTCCTATATGTAACAGAAGAAAAAGAAGTCACTGCAGCACTGTGTGTGTATCCTATTTGGGAAGATCATGAGAAACTGATATTTATTACTGCAGAGTGGGTTTATTGACTAAACTGATAAACTTTGCCTAATACCGAGAAGTTTCTGCATATGCTGAATATTAGAATTATGAGTTTCCAGGATCCTGCTATTTAAAAAGTTATGCACTTTGTGAGTTTAGAGTCTTGGGCACTTCCTCAGCAGGGGCTTTTGGGTTTGCAGTTTTAGATTTGGGCTCCAAACCTAGATTTACAACCTATTTTAGGAACCAATTATTTGTGTAAATGTGGCTCTTCTGCTTCTTTGTGTAATGCTTTCTCTCAAAAAACAATTTGATAATTAATTCTTTTCAAACCAGTGACGTTTTCTTCATAAAGAATTGGATTAGTCCAAAAAAGGCTGTGGCATTTCCTGTTTGCTAGAGAATGTTCTCTTCTTGGTACAAGTGGAAAAACCTAATGTTTTGTTTTGTTTTGTTTTTAAATGAAGACTATAATATGGTTTCAGTGTTTCCGTTATATTACTCTAGTGTCCATCCGATTTTTATTTTAAACTTTGTAACCCTTATACTTGATATTATGAAGCAAAATTTCTGTGTTTGATGTTTTCTTCAATCATTTTTAAGACTCATGGTCCAATTTGCAACTGCTGGGATCTTCCATACCTCTCCTGATCAGTCAGTCATTTGTCTCTTAAAACTAAAATTTTCTTATAGATTGCTTATGGTTTGGGCTTTGGGGGTAAAAGGGAGGGAGAGAGAAACTGAGTTTAAATAGTGTCTTTTAAAAATATTGTGGGCACATGACTTTTAGACAAAACAAACCTGTATTACATGTTGAGCTTTCTCAGTGTAGAACACACTCAACCCAATGAAAATGGACCCACTTGGCTTCACTCTGTTGTCGCAGTGAATTCCCTTAAAATCAGCAGACCTGCTTTTTATGGAAATGTGCATGTGCAAGTATTTGTCAGATGAGGGTCTTAATTGCTATTATAGATGTTTTAAAATGTATTTATTTTGTCTGATTTTAGTGTTACACGTAAGGCATCCTCCTCCACAGTGGTTACATTACTAAGCATGATAAAAACAGGGTAGAAGATGCTTTTCTGTTGAATCAGATATGACGTGAGTAGTTGTTGTTAACCTCAGAAGTCTTTAGAACTTCTAACTGAATGATTTGTTTTGTAGGGTGAAATAGGTGCGAAAGGACAGAATGGTGTTGCTGGTCTTCCTGGCGAAAAGGTATGTTTGTGTATATTGATATGTGATTTGACTCACGGGAAGTGTTCATTATGTCAGTGGCTTATCTGTAATATGTACAGAAATGGGAGGATAGAACAGTTCTATTAGAAAATGAACTTCTCTTACCTGCACTGCCATGTTTTTGTACCACACTGAAAAAGCCATTCAGACCAATAGTATTCTCTGCAGATGTGCTTATTTGGGTTTTTTTTTCCTAGAAGGGGGGGCTATACAGAACCGAAGGAAGCCACTTGTTCCACTGTGCAGTTTGTGGTCTGCAAGCCTAGAAAAGAGCTCTTATGCTCTCAACAGGCCACTTGGTAGAGCTTCGAGTTAAACACCGCTGACCTCTAAGCAAAGACTTGGGAATAGCCATGGCATGCTAAGAAAGCATGTCAGCCTACCTGTGTATTCAAGAGGATAAGTTTCACTTCATTTCAGGATGTTAGCGTGCAAATTAAGGCAGCTGTACATGTTTGTTGAGTTCAGAGCTAGTTACCTGTATTAGAGGAAGTCTCTTAGTCTAATATCCAGTATCATCAGGATAGAAGACAGCCCTCATAACATGGAGGAAACAGTGTGTTGCTGGAGTTCCTAATCATTTGGCCCCTTGCGGGTTTTTTTCTGTTCCATAGTAACAGTTGAAATAATAGTGGATTTTCTGCATATACATGGAAGCCAGTTAATATATCAATGAATGAAACTCTCCAGATACATGTGCTAGTGCACTTCACTGATTTTTTTATTTTATTTTATTTTATTTTATTTTATTTGGTATCTTTAGCATCATGATTTAAGTCCTCAACCCTCAATTCTGTCAATTTAGGTTCTTTTTCATTGTGTACTTCAAGTTTCTGTTCTTTCAGTGCCATAAACAAATACGTCTTTTAAAGGCAGCTGTTGCTGTGAGAGGCTCAGAATTTCAATATTGCGCTTTATTAGTTGACGTGCTTCTTTCATATGCGTGCAACATTTTAGTAATGGCAGAGGATTTGGTTTATTTTGTAATTACCCAGATTTCTAAGTACTGAAAGAAGTAGAGTTTCACTTCGACTGTCAGGTTTAAAATTTGTAATTAACAGGATACAGAATTATGAAACTACCTTTTATTTTTACTTACTATTTCTGTCTCAAATTGTGTTTTGTTAAAAATGGGAGGTAGATATATAATATTATCAAAGAGATTAGTTAAAATAATGATATTTAGCTGATGCTAAGTTATATGTGGTAGAAAAATGGAGAGCAGGCTGCAAAGATGTTCAAAGGACTTTGCAATGTTGAGGGACTGAATCATAAAGTGGTATGTAAGACTCAGAAAGTAATAGTAAAGTGATGCAGATGAAAAGGAAAAACAAAGCAAACTGTATTTCATGTCGACTCTGGACTAGTATTACTGTTTAGGAAAGTGATCTTGGAATTACAGATCAATGAAAACATACACTCACTGTTAAGTACTAGTCAAATACACAAATGGAATTTAGGAATGATTAGGAGGAGAACAGGGAACAAAGCAAAAGCATCTTAATGTCACTATTATTAGTGAAACCGTATCGTGCTGCATCTTGAATAGTGTATACAGTTCTGGTTCCCACATCTCAAAGTGGGTCTAATATTACTGCAAAAGGTTCAGAGGAGGTGTCAAGAGTGATCAAGAGCATTGGGCATCTTCCAATTAAGGTGTGACAATGTGGACTTCAATTTGAAAAAGGCACAACTGAGATGAAATGTGTCCTATTCTGTGCTCTATACAATCATGAATGGAACAGAAAAGATTAATAGGGATTTATTTATTTATTTTACTCTCCTTTTCAGTGTGTGAACTGGAGCATCAAACCTATCTGATAGCAAGTTCAAAAAGGATAGAAAAGGGCTTATTCTTCCTATTACATGATTACAGTTTGAACACTGCCACAGGATTTAAACAGTCTGAAAATTTATTAGAAAGTTGATGGAATAAAAACCCATGGAGTGTGTCAGACAGACATTGTTGCTTGTCTGAAAGTTCTTGAGCTCCAAGACGCTCAAGTCTGGGAAGCCCACTGGAGAAGTCTTTATGGTTGCCCTGTTGTTATAGTTTTCTGTAGGCACCTGTTGTTGCCACAATTGTAGTCATATACTTGACTAGAGAAACCTTTGATTTGATCCTGCTAGACAGTTTTTACTTTACTATGCTCCCAGATGTGAATTAATGGAAAGAGTTATTGTAAAACATTGTAGATTGATCTAGAATGAAGCTGTGTTTTCCCTTGGTTCTTTCTGTAGCTCCTTCTCTGATGTTATCTTTCTTTAAAATTACCAGGCTACATTGCTTTTCCAGTACAAGTTATTATTACAGTTTCCATGGTTAATACTGTTTGGGGTTTTTTTGCTTAGCGCCTTGCAGACTCACTGTCAGGCCAAATCCCAAAGCTCCTGTTAGTTTATGTAAGGCTCAACAGTCAGATCATATTTAATATCAAGACAGTGTGCTTTTCCTGAAATTATAACTCTTTTAATTCAGACTATATAAAAGCCATACCGTTGTTGCAAATTAAAAATGAACTACCATGGAATCTGAAACTGGCAAAACCAAAAGCTGTTTAAAAAGAAAGGCAAACAAAGTATTTTGTATGTGCATAACTCGATGAAGAAACTGAGATCCAGCCACCCAGCCTCTGCTAGCTGGAGTCGTCATGTCTATGCATAGTAGTACAGTGCTGTGTGGAATTATTAGCTCCTTTCTGGAGGTAGAATCACTTTATTTTCCTCGTGTTGTGCATGGTGTTAACATGCTCTGTCTCCCAGTTGATGCATCAAGAGCTATGTAAATTTGTGTGCGTCTGTTATTTTTCTGCTCCTTTTTCTGGGATGTTCTGGATGCTAAAAATGTACATAGATTCAAAGGCAACTGAACAAAGTAAAGGAATAAAAATATTCGAAGCACTGTCATATACAAAGGCATCTCCTATGTTTCAGGAAGTTGAGGTGCAGACTCTGCAATGCTGGGAGAGCATTCTCGGGAGCTACTGCAGTTTGTTTATCCTCTTAAACCCTTCAATACACATATCTTTTGTGGAGATGTTATATTTGTTTGACTGGTATGGATTTTCATGTGTTTTTCTGCACTGTATTTTTCTGAGCTTTGTGCAGATGTGCCCCCTAAGTCATTAGTTAGAAATAGGAAAAAGAAAAGATAAAATTATTGTTTATGTAAATGCAGTTTGAGGCTTCAGAGCGCAGAGGGCCTCTTTATATTTGTTTGACCAGTATGGCTATTTTCATGTTTTTCTGCACTGTATTTTTCTGAGCTTTGTGCAGATGTGCCCCCTAAGTCATTAGTTAGAAATAGGAAAAAGAAAAGATAAAATTATTGTTTATGTAAATGCAGTTTGAGGCTTCAGAGCGCAGAGGGCCTCTTTCTGATACACCCAAAAACTATCCACTGCAATACTCCATTGTTCATACTTCTTTCCCTGGGGAAAGGTTCAGAGAATACATACGTGGCAGATCTTACTCATGTTGCTGTGAGTAAGCAACAGTATCAATTCATTTGACCTATTTTAGAAGTTTACCGTAGAATGAGATAAACTTGGCTATTAGAAGGCCTGTTTCTGTAGAATTGATTAGCTCAAACATACCTGACATTGTAGTGAAAAAATAAAGTTAGAGTAATCCTATCCAATATACTTTATTACTGGACAGGAGAAATCTCCCCGGAAAATGCTCCATGGTCGTATACTTAATTTTCAAGATCTGTGTAAATGGTGAGAAGTCTGTAAGGCTTCATATATGGCCTTGACTTGCAGGGTTCTAAAGTGTGAAAATAGATTGTGTACCTCACATATCTTCAGTCTGTCTTCAGATGTGACACTTGGCCTTCTGTCACTTGTGAGACATATTATCGCTGACAACATCATTTCCCATTCACTAAATGCTGCAATGGTTTTGCAACAGTTGTACTGGCTAATAGGCGCAGATCTAAGTGGTGTAGGCTTCTAGGAGGTTCTTGCCGTTTGAGAGGTTGGACCTGCTGTGGGCTAACATGAAGAACAAAGTTTAAGTCTTGATGACTCTAGGGTGATATAAGAATAGTCTTAACACCCAAAAGAAAACAGATCAGTGTTCAGGCCATGGTTCTGCAGTTTTGCTGATTTTTCTACTGCAGTTCTTGTAAGCTGCCAAAGTAAAAAATGATGTTTCCACTGACTGGCAACACACCACAACGTGTCTGTCGTCTCATCGGCCTTCAGGGCAAAAGCAGTCAGTGTGACAGTGCTGATGACCAATCTAGAGATTCAAGAATCAAATGCAGTCCCTGTGGAGCCCTACCTCAGGCCCCCAAAGTCACAACACAGTAGATGGTGGACACCATCACATATATGACTCTCTATTTGATGTCTAACTACCTAGTTCCTTCATCCCTGTCCTTTTTCAGGGAGCCATCTTAAGAGATATTTTTTAAATAGATCCTACACAGGGCAACAGAAGAAATTCTTGAGAGTATCAGAGGAGATAATTCTGTGGTGTTAGTTTATAGTTCTAAAAAATAAGAGGGCAGTAGTCCTCCCTTGGAAGGAAACTCGCTTCATTTGTAGACTACCAGAAGATATGGAATACATTGCCATGATCCCCGTCCTGCAATCAGGACTGATTTGTAGCTCAACCTTCTGGGGACACTTCTTCAAGGTATCTGTCGAATCATGATACAAGAAGAACTGGAATGTTGTGGCAAATCAGAATCACTATACATGTGAGACCTTATGCCTTGGCCTTCTGGAAGTGTTCAGCAAAGTCTGTGAGGACAGAAGAAACACACGTCAAGGGAAGCACTGTGTTAGCTTTGCTGTGTGCAGGGTCATGCCACTGGTGTAATCTGAGCAAGGTTGATACAGTGCTGGAAAGTATTCCTATTAAAAAAGTTTTATTATTTTCCTAGTGTTCTGTCACACTGAAATGGTGAGAGGAATCTCCTGTTGGTGAGACCCACAAGCTTCTCCTTTACTGAGGTCATAGTGTCTTACTACTTCCGTACATGTTGCATTTGTGCAGGTCCTTTCCATAGCACCTACTGGGGGATTGATACAGATAAGGATGGTCACCTTCACTGCTATGCAGTTCGTATCAGGAGGGAACAGGGCTAGTCTCTCCACCCTTCCAGCCCAGGAAACAATTAGACTTTGCACTAAGCATATCGTGTGTTGGGTCCTCCTTTTGTAGGATACTTCTGTGCCTTCCAAATAGTCTGACAACTTAAGGAGGTGTATACTTTGAACCATGACTAGAAGATCAAGTATTCCAGCCTTAAAAATGTGTCCTTAGACCTTTTCTGGGGGGCAGGGAGAGCCACCAGATCTTTTTGTTCTTATTTACAGGGAGTTCATTCTGTCCCTTTCCTTTCCTGAGCTTTTTGTTAACTTGAACAAGCTGGGTTTGATTTGCCTCTGTATAGTTGAGATTTTTGTTTCCTGCACTTCTTGCGTCCCTCAGCCAAATAACTCAAGTCCTTTCCTTCTCTTTGCTCTGGGTCTATAATGCCATGACAGTGAAGCTCCAAATTAAAAGTTTATTTATGCCCTGGATGCTAGGTGATGTAGTCCTGTTTGGGTTTGGTTTTTTTCGCTGGTCTGTGATGCCTTGGCAGTCAAGATGAACCTCTCGACTGCCTTGGCTTGTCACATTTTAGGGAGCGGATGATCTCTGTGTACTTGAAAAGTTTGGCGGGAGCGTTCCTGGTTCTGAGAGAGAGGTTGCCACCGTGGCACGTACTTTGATACAAAGTACTAAGCCTCCTGGGGAGTTATGGCTTATGTGTTACGGGGTCCTGCTAGCTGAAAAGCTCTTAAGCTTCTGAGAATGCGCTGACGGCAGCAAGGCTCAAAGGACTCAAGCTGCTGAAGGTGAGTAACTGGCTCCGTTCCTGGCCATTCCAAATCTGTCTATTTTTTTCTATTATGAAAACACTTTTTCTTCTTTCTTGGTCACTACATTCTGAAAAATAAAACTGATGTAGCCAGAAATGTAATTCAGAAGACTTACCAAACTAAACTGGTTTTGTGTGTTCCCCTTTATCCAAACCTCCATAGTAATTGCTTTCTTATGGTTTATGGTATACAATTCATAGTGAGAGAGATGATGCATCTACGTTTCTTAAACTACATTTTGTGAAATACTTGTGACACTATTCACTCTTAATACTTGACTTTCAAATGGCTTAGCTTTACTGTTGTCATTTTTTGCACTAATATTTTGCAATTTAGATTATGAACAGACATCCTAAAATATTAATATATTGAGTAAGCTTTTTAAAATAGCTGGTTTTGCACAGTAAGCCTGAAGAAGCAATGAAATATTCAATATGCTGTGCATTTGCTACTGCACTGTATGGGTGCTCCCACAGTGTATTAGTAAAATAAACAGTTTAGACAGAATGAAAGGAGAAATAAATGCTTATGTGAGTAAAAACAATGTTTATCACTACACAACTAGATTTATATTCAAAGTCAGACTAGAGAAAAAAACTGAGTGTACATTTCAAGAGCTCTACCAACTGTACAAGTGCTATTTGTACTTCAAGAGTCATGAAAATGAAATTGGGTTTACATGAAACTGTGCAGTAGGTATCTGTAATAGGATTGTTCCTTCTTTTGTTCACTTGCATGTATTTGTGACGATGGCCCAACAAAGTGTACATGAACTCAAATATTTTGTGAGCTAGAAGATAACAGGACTAGAATATATAATGCTGTTTGTGGTGGTGTTTTTCTCATTTAACTGTATGAGATGGTTATCTGTAACTTCAGTTTTCTCAGGTGCACTATCAGTGTGCTGTCTTCAGTTTTAACTGACTCTGAAACCTAACACTGATGATTTTTTTTTCCTGTTAAATTTGATTACCCTTTTGTAATAGGGTTCTCTTTATGTTTGGTACAGGTAAGGAAATGATTAGTAAAAAGGTTCCCAAAATGTGATATAGATACCATTTGTGGTGTGTGTGCTGCATCAAAATGGCGTGTTAACACTTCCTGAACAGCCTACTTTGCATTGCCTGGTGGGAAGCACTCCCCTTTCCCTTAGTGGTACCTGAGAAAATGAGTTTGAAAACTGCTGCATTCTAAGATTATTTTTTTGTAAGAAGTAATTGAATTCAGAAGCTCAATATAAAGCATGGCTTAGAAATGTCCAGTGCTTTGTTTTCCAACATGATTTAAATATATATACATTAATTTCTAATTTTGGAAAAAAATTATAAATGACATACTAGTATAGCATATGACTTCAAATTACTTTCAGAGATGCTTTTAATACCCATCTCCGTACTGAGTTACTCCAGGGTCAGGTCTTCACGGCCAGCTATGTCATAAAATCCACAACCAGAAACTTCTTAAATGTACATCCAAATCAAATCGTCTCATCATGAAGATCCTTGTGACTATTAACCTGCTTTCCCCATTGCTCCAGCTAGACCATGGAAACCCTGTCTAGAATTTTCTAAGGCATGTTTGACTTTGCAGAAGAGCCGTGGATATATGGCCTATTATGCCAGTTCAGCATATGCTCCTGGAGCATCAGTCACTCGTGCAAATGTACAAATCTGAGGAGACATTGGTGTTGAGCTTACAGTAATGCAGTCTTTTCCTTGCAGCTGTCTCGAAAGATCTCTGGACACAGTGCCTTCCACATTTCATGTGCTGTACAGATCCTTGACAGGGGTCAGGATATTTCCGAAGTAGCTCATCAGCATCTCTGAGAAAGCTTCCAAAAATTCATGTGGAGCACTGGATAGGTACTGCTTAAAGCCATCTTACTCAGTTTGTCTGTCTTTCATTCAGTGCCATCTAATTTCTGAGCTCCTGTCATTGCTAATCAGTTATATTTCAATATTTTTAGATCAGGTATGGACATAAATTGTGCAAGTTATACAGCTTTTGAAAAATTCCTGTACTGCTTTACTCTGGAGTCTCCAACAGAGATAAAAAATATAATCACTAATACAGGAAAAAGTATTTGACATAGAAAGCTTTTCAAAGTAGGAGAATTGTGAGCTGTAAGAACGTAAAGCCGAAACAACATTTTACTAGGAAATACGGTGCAAATTTTTTAAAACTAGGTTCTACATATGGGTAAAGAAGTAAATAGATCAGCCCTAAAAAAGAAAGACAGTGGTTTTACAGTTAGAAACATTAATACCACTGCGTTAAAGCCTTGAGTTTGAGAATTGCTGGCCATTGGAAATGAGGCAGTTGGACACCTCTATTACAGCAACAATTTTCGTACAGGTTTCTTGTATTCTTTTTGTGTTTTCAGTGATATCTTTGTGTATAATTAGCACACATCTGATTTTAAGAGATGGATGACTGTGAAAATAATAGCTCTCTATAGCTTTCTGATGCATGAATATGCTTTCTCAAAATCTTACTGGGCAAATACACTTTAGACCATTATGTTTTCCAAAACTTGTTCCATTCCTTCAGCATGTAAAGTTCTTGCTTGCTTGCTCTCGCTCTCTCCTTCGTGTTACAAGGAAGTGTTTTGAATAGCCTTTGATCATAAATTTGATTCCAGAGAGCTGTCTGCTCTGCTGACTTATTTTTGCCTTATTAGGTGATTTTTGCAGTTCACAACTCCAGGAACTGTTGAGCTCCCTGTTTTTTCAATTCCTAAAGCTAAACGACAGCAGTTCAGTTTGATTCTCAGTAGAAAGCTCCGTGGAATCGAATTACCTTGCGTGCAGTGACACTGCTTGGGTGTTATTTCCATTCTGGAGGGAATGGTGCTAGTGACTGCTGTAGGTTGTGTACTGTCGGTGAGCAGAGACTTC
The DNA here is from genome assembly GCF_000699145.1 of Aptenodytes forsteri. Taxonomy (NCBI): domain Eukaryota; kingdom Metazoa; phylum Chordata; class Aves; order Sphenisciformes; family Spheniscidae; genus Aptenodytes; species Aptenodytes forsteri. Next base: position 3,807,634 of record NW_008795021.1, on the reverse strand, counting down.
ATTTTTAATTAAAGAATTGTTGCTTTTTGAGAAAAAAAAATTATGCTTCAGTCTGTCAGCTAACCCATTTGAGGAAAGTCGTGTCATTGTCTTCTGTCCTCTTGTGGTTTCCCTCAAAATCAGATTAGTACGTCTCAGTAGAACAAAAGTGCAAATGTGTTTTGGGGCCAGATGCTAATGCTTGTATTGCTTGGCATCAAAGCCATGGGCTCCTTCAGGCGAGTGACACCGGTGAGATAAGAGTGGGGGTGGAAGGGTATACCCTCTGGTATTTGCAATGAAACTGTAATAACCAGCAGAATGCAGCCGGTCACGGGGGCCCGGCATGCAGCGGCCGCTATTGTGATGTGAGGTGTGGCCAAAGAAACCAGAGGTCACCGTCCATTTTATAGGGGTCTGGGCTGCTGGGAGCAAAACTGAGGGTGGCACGCTGCCATGCAGGACAGGCTTTTGTTAGCGTGTTATGTAACGTGGAAGTAAAAAATAATGCGGTTGTTAAATAATGCCGTCGTTAAATGCAGCTCTTTGTTCCTTAATCAGAGATTCATGAATACTTTAGCTGTGAGCCTGCCTGGCTCTGGGATTCTTAACTATGTTTGAAAAGCCTCAGTCAGGACCTTACGGACTTTGAAAGGGCGGGGAGAGGCTTGAGGATTTTTCTTCAATTGTTCTTAAATTATATTTATTGGGTTTTTCTTTTTTTTTCTCCTTCAGTTGTGAGGGCTAGAGACTATAGGTTTTGAAACTAATATTCTGAGCTTTTCACATCTCATCAGAAAGCAGAGCTTTAAGAAAAATACCCGTTATTGCAAGACTTAGTGTTGTAAAAGTTGGCAGCAGTGTGTTGCGGGAGATGGACTAGTCGGAGAGGAAGGAACTTTCTCACTGTACTGCAGCGTTGTACAGCTTGTCTGACACGCTTTGCTTAGTTTGTTTGTTTTCTCTAGAGGAATTAGGTATTGAACTTCACCAAATACTAGATTTCGGACCTGATGAATCATTGATCTGTATTAGGACAATTTAAAAATTAATAATTTATGTTATTGCAATTTATTTAATTTATATACAGCAGTATTTTCTCCCACGGTATTTTCTCCATGGCTAACAACTTCTAGTACAAGTAGTGCATGAAATTTAAAAAAAAAAATTGTTAGCCTCATGTAATAGAAAATGTATATGTAATACAAATTGTACAGAGGTTAAAGATAATACTGTTGACTGCTGTGACTTGTGACCTACCAACTCTTAACTCTTCTCTGCCCTTTTTTTGGTGGGTGAATTGTATTAGTCATGTAATTATTTAAATAAATCCAGCTAAGATGTGAATTTTTAATGTCAATGAATATACATCTTCCCCCCAAAAAACGTAGACATTAAAATGTAAGTTTTATATTCCAAATTCCATGTGAATTGCTTTTTCTTCATTCGTGGATACCAAATTGTTGGACAAAAACCCCTGCTTTTTATTCATACAGTAAAATCATTCATGGGTATTGAAAAACAGGATTATTATTTTTTTAATTCCCACTGCTAGGCAGTATTTATCAACACCTAAGATTCATACTGCATGTTTCAAGTCTGAATTGACTAAATCAACGTGACACGCTGAGGCTGGGCCAAGTCTTGTCTAATCAGCAGTCAGCACTGTTGCTCTGGCATGAGGCTCCCAAAAATAGAAACACAAGAAGTCAAACAAGTAAGTGGAAGGGCACTAAAAGAAAAAGTGCTGCTAATTCCACTGTTGACTTTCTGTCTAATGGATTCTTGTTCCCAGCCCATGCTAAGTAAAGCAACTGGCGCGGGGTGTGTTTCTGCAGATGGCTCAGCAGTGACACACGCGGCCCAGCTGGTTGACAGGTGTTTGATTTGTATTTAACAAGTACCTCACACAAGCCAGATTTATTTAATTTTTTTTATAGATACTGAGAAGCTAGTCAGCTGATGCTTTTTCTTCAGAATTAACACCCTTTTCACTATGCTCCCTTTTTGTTGTGTGTGGCAGTTCTTCTGATTTTTCCCTTACAAATGAAGATAACATCATTTTAGTTTGTAATAAGAAAGGCACTAAATGGGAGAAACTAATCCATAGATAAGTTTATTTAATAGTTGTAACCTGTTACGTTTACATGTGTAAGATGTACAACTTTTTCTTTATAGCTGATGACAATAAGATCTGAAGAAATGTTTATTTAGCTGTCCATTTGTTAGAATGAAAATTCCATCAAAGAGTAGGCATGGAAGGAGAATGCCAGCCTGCTGGGATATAGCCGTTACATGTTGTGTTCATGTGTCTTCCCTTAACATAAGAAGGTCTTGGGACTTTCTTGTACTGTGTAGCACAAGCCTGGAGTAGAAGAAATTCCCTGCCCAGAGGAGCACGCGGTATTGATAGAGAAGCACCCAAGGCTGTGAGGGAAGGGCGAAGGTGGGAAAATACTTAACAGATGAGAATAAATAGTGTACAATGCTATTCCTTATTGATTTTGTTGTAAGCTTCATAACAGCTCTGCATAATTGGAGAGAGATTGTCTCAGTGATGGTCTGTTCATTTAATTACACTTTGTTTTGTTTTAATAACCGTGAGTGGAAGAAACTGTGATCTTTGTGGCATTTGTTAGTCACTGCTGTGATAGCAACTCTGCTGGCAAAAGCAGCAGTGGAAATAGTAGAGTATCAGGATGCTCTTACAAATCATCTTTGATTAATGTGAACTCTCAAAGCCTTAGTCAGTAGGATGTGTAATGTAACAGTGACTATGGCCAGTTTGGCTTTCCCCCCCTGCAATTTCATCATACTTTAGTCTGAGCATTTTTCTCTTCCAGTATCAAATCTATGATGTGGAAGAAGGTGAGACTTCAGGAACTGTTCACAAAAATGTGTGGCTCTTCGCAGTGACAGGGTTATAATGCCAGTGTTGTGAAATAGCCGGAAGAAATACCACCTTGTAGAATATAGTGTACTGGCAGTACTTCTGCTGAATGTCGGAAGAATGAGGAAGGAATGCAGCCGGAGAAGTGGCTGTCAGAGTAATGTTGATTCTCTAAATAAACATTGGGTTTTAGTGAAAGGATGATTAAAAACTCATGCAGAGACCCTGTGTCCCTCGGATAGCGGACTAGCTTCTCTGTCAGGCATCCCAGACATAGGATATGGAGTAGGCTAATAAACCTCAAAGAGGTGAAGAAAAGGGACTGAAAGGAAAAGTTACAACTCTGCTAGGCTGAGGTGCCACTGTTCCCTACAAAGCTGCTCAGAATTGATAGTAATGGGGTACACTTGGAGACTTACCTTTAGGGAACAGTTCCCAGGGCTCCTGTGCTGACACTAGATCGGCTGATCCTGGATTCACAGGTGGGGAACTGTCTGTTGGAGACCTAGGTACAGGGTTGGTATATCCTCTTCATCCAAATACTAGCCCATCTCCAAGATACGTCAAATGTCAAAAGGCATTGTTTTTGAAGTTAATAGATATATTTCTTGGGAAAGTCTTAAACTTCCGAGTGTAGATGGAGACGTGGAAACTGTATCTTTAACTGCTTTACTTATCAATAGCTGATGGGCGGTTTGCAGCTACACAAGCACACCAACAATATGGTATTTCAGAACAAGTACTGATCTGACTTAGTTCCTAGGTTAGAAATTCCAGTCTACATGCTGTCTATTTATTTTTAATTCATCTTAAGTCCTTAGTTTTGCTACTGCTTTTTTGCATTTCATATCTGCATGCTTAGACATTAGACTTAATAGTGGTTAATGGTCTGTGGGACAGATCTTTGTTAGTGTAAACTGACATTTGTATCATAATCTTCAGATTATGGAAATGGATGATGATGATAATAATTCCTGCAGTAAAGAATGGCCTCTGACATCTAAGAGGTTGACCTGTGCTGTTTACCTTCCTAACATAAACTTGGGGCTCCAGTTATTATAGTGAGTATAATAGTCGTAATATATTTTATTATTTTAAAAAGACTTCAGCAATTCATTAATATCAGAGAATGCTTTTTAACTGATATGCAACATTATTACATTTCAAATATTATTTTAGCAAGGCCAATTAGATGAATTTCCAATTCTGTTGAAACTTCAACTGGGTTTAGATTTGCTTTAACGCCATGTTATGGCTGGGTTAACCATAAATCAGTAGATGGTGTGTAAGTCAAGCAGTTTTTCTTTTGACAGATCCACTGTAAGGGAAGAAACATAGCTACAAAAATCTATCAGTTGTCCATGAGTATAAGATCACTTCAAAATTTTTTCTACCATGTTGCTTCAGATGATAGAAATATCCAACTGGCTAGACTTAATTTTCTAAACTGCTCATCCATAAGAGGTTATGAATCTTTGAGAACCTTTTGCAGCCAGAAGCCTGTTTGCTTGTTATCAGTACTCTACAGGAAGTTTTCTCATGGTTTTCATTTGCATTTTCTTTATGCTCTCTGTCTGGTGTTGTAGGTCAACTGAACTGGATTGTTTTCAAGCCCATGTTCAATTCATGTCTGCACTGCATTTTTAAATAACAATATAAATAAAAAAAAAGTTTTAACATTACCCACTTCTATCAGTAATAAAGTATAGTGTGCTTCTTACTCGTCTTACTAAGGAATGTAACTGGGTAGTGGGCCATTAAAAAAGGTGTTAGTTGGGTCATTTGATGCAGTCTGAAAAGTAGAGAAACAAAAAATTGTAAAAGCCCTTCAGGACACAGTGAGACAAAATGAGGAGAAGCTGTCCTGTTCCACCGCTCTTCCACACTGCCTAGAACTTTCCCCTTGCTTGTAAAGCTCCATCATTACAGCCCCTGAGGGCTCCACAGATGTGAAGGAGCTTCCTCTTAAGAAATACTGTAGGAGGGAGAGGTGTAAATCACCTGTTGTAGGTTACACACAACTCTGCAGCACAACTGGGAACTAAACGCAAACTACCCGAGGCCCTGGTTATGTGCTGATATTACGTTCTGCCTTCATTTTTCTCCTCTATTTGCTGTTTAGTTTCTTACTGTCCAGTTCTGTTTGAAATTGGTGGCATTTAAGAGTGGTGACTGGAAGTGTGTATTCTGGGCTGAGGAGTCATTTCTTGATGAAGAAGGTCAAGAAGGTGGCAGTTGTCACTTCAAGGATGTGTGATAGGGGTGAATACCACTTATAGTTGCCAAAAGCAGAAAGAACACCTACTGACAGCAGAAGCAGAGCTTCTTTTGTTGACGGTATAAAAACCGCTCCTTGACATCTATGATAAAGGCTTCAGTCAGTTCGTTATCAGTTTTCTAAAGAAAAGAAAGAAAATATGCAGGCCTATAGTTATGCATGGAAATAAATGGAGTGATCCTTTATTCTCAGGTTTCTCAGAACAACTCTGACTTCTCATGTTGAATAAAAATAATTTGTGGGAGCAAAATATAGAAACAAACTTTTAACTTATGCAATTTATTTGTAAAATATGTGTCCTTTATGTATTTGAATATAGACATTGTGGGAGTTGTGTGCTTTTTAAGATGTGCTGTCATGGTTCAACCCCAGCTGGCAACTAAGCACCGCACAGCCGCTCACTCACTCTCCCCCGCAGTGGGATGGGGGAGAGAATCAGAAGAGTAAAAGTGAGAAAACTCGTGGGTTGAGATAAAGACAGTTTAACAGGTAAAGCAAAAGCC
>NW_008795021.1:3738506-3801689 GCF_000699145.1 Aptenodytes forsteri | reverse complement strand
TGTGTCCCCTCCCAGCTTCTTGTGCACCCCCAGCCTACTCGCTGGTGGGGTGGTGTGGGAAGCAGAAAAGGCCTTGACTCTGTCTGAGCACTGCTCAGCAATGACTGAAACATCCTTGTGTTATCAACACTGTTTCCAGCACAAATCCAAAATATAGCCCCATACTAGCTACTATGGAGAAAATTAACTCTACCCCAGCCAACACCAGCACACATGCTAATAGCGAAAAAGGAAACAATGCCAACTAAGGAGAGTGCAGTCTGGAGTAAGGAGCCCTGTGACCATGTTCTCTGCCTCTGGCTGCTGATTCCTTAGTTCATATGCAAAGCACTGAAACCTAAATTTTCACACATCATCTAATCTGGAGAGTATTACCTTCCAGGTGCCTGAATGTATACCTAAGTCAGACTTGTCCCAAAGATGTGTATCATGAAGGGTTAGGAACGAGGAAAAACTAATGCCTTCTAAGCTCAGATTATGTCATTCTAGTAGGGCTGTTCCCATTTGCCCTTCTCTTGAAGAGCTATAGGAGCCTCGATCACTAGGACACGAGGACACAGGAGTCCTCCGACCAGCCCTCACCCCCTTGGTCAAACCATGGCATATATGTGCTCTTCTGGGGCTGCTGTGGAAGCAGGACAGAGCAAAGGAAACAAATTTTTTACCTGTCCCAAGCTCTTTCTCCATTAGGTTATTTTAAGGGAGGATCTTACGTTTGCTCACATGGGTCAAGTTCGCATCAAGGGTAGCACTGATTTGGGCCTTTGAGGCCCAGCAAGTGCTGAGTACTGGTAGTTCAGCAGTAACCAAGTGGGAACAAAAGGATCAGTAGGTGCAGTGAAACCAAAATGTCATAATATTTAGCAGAATTTTCCTGACATGACTAATCCAGGAGATTCACGGGGTGAGCCTTAGTAAATATCAGCTGAATGCATTTTTATGTAATTAATATTCTATCAGGTGATCCTAACCATTAACAAGAGCCTGTTTAAAGAAACAAGGAAATATTCCAGTAGGCTAAGGGAGGTGTCATATAATGGAGTATAATTGGTGTGGGATTTTTATTTGTTAAAGCAGAGCCTCTGCCCCTGCTGGTGGCTCTGGACTGGCTCGCTACGTGCTCCACAGGGAGGATGCTGCCAAGCCCTCTGACAGTACGTTGTTGAACATTCCGCTCCATTTCTGCAATGCTAAAAATAGCTGTCCTCATTTTAAAACACCGGGCTATTAGATTATTCCAAGGGTCTGGCATACTCAGGGTAATGGAAGGCACATACGCATAAATTATCAAAACAGTAAGTAGTGTTTGACTGCGCTGATTTTACTTCTATTAAGATGAGTTTCCTTGCTAGTAACCCTGGAGTACCAAGCCTATTCTGTAAATGAGGCTCCTGTCAGTGCCCCAGTAAATTTAAAAATAAAAGGAAGAATGTTTGTTCTTCATATTGAGGATGGAGAAGCATCTGACTCCTTCTTGGTGGATTTTTTTTTTTTTTTAAATTTTGCAGAATCACATCTGCAAAATGTTTAAAATATTTCACAGCAATTATTTCTCTTTCCCAGCCTTGAAGAGAATCTCATGAAGTTCCAGCGTGTTTGCCGTTATAAAATGTTCTAAATAGCAAAACGCATTCCAAGTGATTGATACAAGTTTCTCTTAACTCTTTTTTATTTTTAGTTAATGTGATGCCTAATCCATTTTTGGCACCGTATTGTTTGGTAGTACAAGTAATCAATGCACTAAATAAAGTTCACATACTTATATGTTAAGATAGTCTCTCTTTTTTAAAATCTTTTTTAATGTGAAAATCTCTTATTTAGGGAGAAAAATAGCTAAAAGTGGAAGTCGAGGTATACAAATTAATGTAAATGCATTCTAAGAAAGTTGAGGTACACACATATCAAGCATCTTACTCTATCTTGAAAACCTTTAGGTATAAACTGAATCCCTAATTTTATGGGGTGTTGCAGTGCAATTACAAACTGCAAAATCAATAAACGATAAATACATTAAGAACCCTGATTATAAATACACTGCACATTTCCAAAATAGTTAAAGCAACAACAACATTAATTACTTTTGATTTAATAAGAATCAGTATTGATGTAGGAGGTTATTTTTGCATTGTTGTGTTGAAGGGATAATCATTTGTAGAACACTGATAAAACAGTGTAAGGGAAAACATCTCTGGCTTGTCTCCACACAAAAACAATAAATGTAGCTGGTTTTTTTTCTAGTTTACAGTGATCCAATATAGCAGAGAAGATGAAATTTTATTAACTGGTAACTATTAGACTATGAAGAATTTTTCTGAATACATGTTGTAAATCTGGAGAAAACGAACGACTAAGGATTACTTGTAATGATTAATTAGAATTTTTCTCCAGCACACTCGCATCTATTTTTACAGAGGGGAGCTGGAAGGAAGATACTGGAAACTGCTATGAGTGGAGTTAGAAAAATGCCATTTTAACAAGTTATTTTAAGCTGAATTTTAATTGTTGTATATCATGAGTGCTTTGTATTTATCTGCTTAATTACTTGTATCATTTTGATGAGTAATTGTTCTTTTATTGTCTCTTTCTGTTGTTAAGAGAGATTGGAGTTTTTCCTTTGTCTGTTCTTTTTTTGCGTCTGTGAGGTATTTGTCTTCTGCTTGGCTTGGAATCAAACAAGTGAACTTTCAGAACTTTCTTTTGTTGCTGAATTCTGGCTTGGCTAGAAAACTGAATTGGATGGCATGCGAGTTACTAGGGCAAACTTCTGTCAAGGAATTAAGACCCATGAATGGAATGGATAAAGCATTTGAGTTTAGATTCCTTTAATAAGTCTTCTAAGCTCCCACTTGAAGTCTCATGAGCACGGATGAATTCTTCTCACAGAACTTAGTTTAGGAACCTTAGATTTATTGAGACCAAAATTAATGTACTTCACGGTGGCATATTTCATGAATCTGTAAATGGAGGGTGGTTCTTAGCTTTGAGTGGCAGAGCCTGGTTCTCTCTAGGTCTGTAATTGTTTAACAAGCTTTGCGAAGAAGGAATGGAAAAGGAAATGGCTGCAATATTTTATATTTTGATTCTAAATGAGATATTACTAGGTTTTTAACTATACCTCTTCCTTGGAAAGCCTGATATTAAATGCAGAATTGAAATGTCTGTGGCTTTCAACTCAGAGCTATTGATTTATTTTTTTTCTTTTGCTCAACTAGTGCTTATTCAGATATTGAAGATGAAGTTTACCATGTTACTCAGCTTGGATAGTTACCTTTTAAAAACTTTTTTGATGAACATTGTGCTTGTTTATACTTATGCTCAGTTGCTGAGCATAACTTTTAAGCATCCGGTTTCTTGAACAGAATTTACAAACCCAGAACAGATTCTTAATTTTCAAGGAGAAATTAATTGGGGGGGGGCAGGGGGTAACTAAGTCAAATGAACAGCTGATTTATTTTGCTCTTTTAAAACATGGGGTAGAGGAGGCAGTAATTTAATAACATATACAGAACATTCACTTACGAAGTAGGAGAAACAGATTTTTGTCTGCCTGGTTGCACAGGATCAAGATTTGCATTTCCTCCTGCTGAGTAGGTTGGGCACTCCCCTAGAGATGGGGAAAAGATCTGAAACTCCCCTTTGACTGAGCAGAGCCTGGAAACCAGCAATCTGCTTCGTATGTACAGCTCCCTGTGGGACCTAACATTTTAAGTGTAGATCCCTGTGGGCTCAAGCGCCTAATAGGTATGAGGGAGAGAGTGGAAGCTGTGGCACTCTTATTGGGATTTTACGTACTTGGGTAGTATGCAAGTGTCTTCTGAAGTATTTTTTTCTGAATCAGGGCCTGAAATAAAACTTCAGAAAGATTTTCACATGATCCAAACTCTCTAATCTTTTTTGTCGTCCAGTTGTCTGAAGCAATCTACAGCTATATCTCCTGCATGATTAGATAACCTGTAATTGTTACTTGCCTAATATTTTGAAAGTTAAATGTATTTTAACCCAATATAAGTCAGCAGACATAAACAACCCTAGAAATCAATTCAGCTGTTCTGTAGAAAAAGAATGAGAAGCAATACATGTCCAGATGTTTTTTTTTTCTCTTAATTTAGCTCCGTCATGAGATAGGTCTGTAAAATGATGGCTATGTACATTTTGTTTCAGGGGGAAGCTGGCTTAGTAGGTGCTCCTGGCATACCTGGTCTTACTGGTTCCAAGGTAAAACAATAGAAATAAAAGAATAAAGCAGTCTCATTTTATGTGTTTTTACTCTCAATATTCTTTTTGCCAGCTGTCCAGTATCTACATAAATTGGATTTGAATTACATATCCAGTTGCCGAGTTGTGTGATGTGACAGAGAAACTTTACTATCAGCTTCTCTTTCAAAAGAGAAAGTATGTGAGGTGCAGGGGCACAAACCTGCTTATCAGTATTATTTTGCATTAAGAGTGGTCGCCAAAGTCTCAAAACTGTGCAGGTTTTTCCAGCCACAAGATAGCAGATTCAAAAATTTGAAATTTGAGAGTCTCGTGATCTCAGCAAAATGAGATGAGGGATGGCACTGCTTCTTCCGCTCTTCCATTTTAATCTTTTGCTCCTTTCCAGAGGCGGAATATTGTAGGAAGGCCAGAACTTGCAAAAAGGGACATCTGTATTATAGACCTTGCTGGTAATGTTTGTTAAAGACTTTTCATGGTCAGATTTTGTTTTCTGTTGATTGCAGCTGTGTTTAACCATAAGTATTTGGAATGAAATCTTAATGTTACATGCGTCTGTCCAGCTAATTCCTTTTAGAAAATTGTAGGGGAAATAGCTCTGCTCCTTCCACAAATTAAGGGACTACACAAAAAAACCCTATTATTTTGTTCATATTAAAATTTCAAGAAAGCGTTCTGCAGCGTGACCTTGATGCAAAGGGCTGATTTGTGTATCTTTAGGGCAGATACTTCCTGTAATATAGCACAAAGGGAAGAAAGGAACTTATTTTCTGCAGCTGAGGTAGCTGCATTGAGTTCCGCAACATGCTTACCACGATCTATCAATTTATACGTTCAAAGCCAGGATTTCATTGACTTGTACTGCAGGCATATTTAAAACGCTGAAAATCAGATCAGCAGTCCTGCAGTGAGTATCAACACGAGTAATCAGTGATTGTCCATGAAAAATCTTGTGTGAAATGTTTTGCCTAACTTAATATGAGAATTCTGCCACAGAAAGGAGAATTTGTCAGTCATAAATGTGTTATTTTGCGACTTTCACGTTTTTATTTCTGCAACATGAGAATTCTTTGAAGTAACTTACCAGTGGCTAATATTGTTATATTTTTAATGCTGTGAAGTGGAAATTACCTAAATTTCTTTCTCTACACTTTCTGTTGACTGTATTTCTTATTTTCAGTAATTGGAAATAATTTTTTTAAATTCAAATATGTGCAAAAAATCTGGACATTTAAACTGTATTTCTGAAAAAGAAGGAATTAGTTAATCACCCCATACATTGGTACAGGCAGAGAACTGACAGGTTGAGCAGCAGCATTGCTGAAAAGGACCTGCAGGGTGGACATGAGGCTGGGTTTAAGCTAACAGTGTTCTCCTATTGGGAATAAAGTGAACCACGTATTGGACTGTATTAGTAAAACTGCAGCTGGCAGATCAGGGGAAGGTATTTTCCCCCGTTTGCTTGGTGGTGCTGCATCTGGTATGCTGTATCATGTTTGGGTGGTCTTCCACCCTCACTTCTTCAAGAGATGTGGAGAAACCAGAGAAGGGTCCAGCAGGGAGCTGTTGTTTGTTCAGGGGCCTAGAAAACAAGACCTTTGAGGAGAGTTTCAAGGAGCTAAGTTTGTTGAGTCTGGCAAAGAGGAGGCCAAGGAGCCATCGAGACTGTCCTGCAGGCCTAAGGAGCCTAGCTGGTTGATCTTCAAAGACAGCTTCCTAAAAGCCCAAGAACAGTCTGTTCTGATGTGCAGCAGGTTGAGCAAGCATGGCAGAAGGCCAGCATGGATGAAGAGGGAGCTCCCGACTGAGCTCAGACACAAAAAGCAAGTAAACAGTGGAAGCAAGGGTGAGCTACCCAATAGGAATATAGAAACGTTGCCAGAGCATATGGCAATGGAGTTAGGAAACCGAAAACTCATCTCAAATTGAAACTAATGGGGGCTTTGAAGGGGAGCATGAAGGGCTTCTGTTAAGTGCATCTGTAGCAAAAACAAGGCTGAAGAAAATGTTGACCAACTGCTTAATGGGGTGGGGGACATGGAAAAGGCCGAGAGTACCCAATGCCTTTTTTGCCTTGGTTTTCACTAATGAAGTTTGCTCTCAGGCCTCCCAGGTACTTGAGCCTCCTAGCACAGTGTGTGAGAATGAGCCATTACCCACTGAAGGGGAAGAGAGTGTTAAGGAGCCCTTAAGCTAATTGGACATTTACAAGATACCAAACAGTATGCATCCAGGGGTGCTGAGAGAGCCGGCTGATGTCACTGCAAGCCTGCCCTCTGTCATTAGCAAAAGATCATGATGACTAGGGGAGGTTTCTGATGATTGGAAACAGGCAAATATCACATTCATCTTCAAGAAAGTTCCAGGGAACTGTAGGCCAGTTAGCCTCACCTCTGTCCCTGAAAAAATTATACAGCAAATTGTGGAAGGCATTTCTAAACACATGAAGGACTAGAAGGTGACTGGGAACAGCTAGGATGGATTCACCAGGGACAAATCATGCCTGACCAACCTGATTGCCTACTCTGACAAGATGATTGTCTGCGTGGATTAGGGGAGAGCAGTGGATGTTGCATACCTTGACTTCAGCCGGGCTTTTGGCACAGTCTCCAGTCATATTGTCAAATCTGTGAGATATGGACTGGATAAATGGACAATAAGATGGGTGGAACATTGGTTGGATTGTTGGGCTCAAAGGTGGAATAACTGCTGTGCGGTCCAACTGCCTGCCCAGTAACTCGTGTCATCCCCCACGAGGTGATACTGGGGCCAGTATTGTTTGGTGTCTTTATTAATAACCTGGATGATAGGATTCTCAGCAAGTTCGTGGATGTTATCAAATGTGGGGAAGTAGTCAGTGCTCTGGAAGGTAGGGCAAGGATGATATTCAGTGGGACCTCAACATGCTGGAGAAAAGGGCTAATGCAGAACTCAAGAAGTTAAGCAAAGGCAAACATGAGGTCCTGCCTCTGAGAAGGAATAGCCTTGTGCAACAGTACAGGCAAAGTGCCAAGTTGCTAGAAAGCAGCTCTACAGAAAAGGAGTTTGGGGGTCCTGGTGGGTGCCCTTGTGGTGGAGAAGGCCAACTGCATCTTGGGCTGCCTTAGCAAGAGCACGGCCAGCAGGTCAGGAGGAGTTATTATTTGGCACTTTTGAGACCGCATCTGGAGTTCTGTGTCCAGTTTGGGGCTTCCCAGGAGAGGAGAGAGAGCAGCTCACTGGGGCGAGCCCAGTGGAGGCGCACCAAGATGGCCAGAGGCTTGGAGCCCACGATGCATGAGGGGACGCTGAGGGAGCTGGGCTTGTTCAGCCTTAAGATGAGATGATTGGAAAGGGGGAGGGTGATGTGCAGACTCATTGCTTTCTGTAAGTACTGGGAGGGTGCTGAGAAACCAGAGCCAGACTCTTCTCAGAGGTGAAAGGACAAGAGGCAATGGACACAAACTACAACAAGGGAAATTTTGACTCTATCTAAGAATAATTTTTATATAATGAATTGGGAATTGAGTAAAGACAGGATATGTAGTCTCACAAATGGAAAAGCTAAATGAAGAAAACACTTTGTTTCTAGGAATTTGTCAAAAGTGAATAGGCTTAGCTGTGTTGTATGTCCAACAGTTGGAGAAGAATGGGAATCATAGAATCATAGAACAACCCGGGTTGGAAGGGACCTCAAAAGATCTTCTGGTCCAACCTTTCGTGAGAAAGGGAAACTAGATGAGCAGAACAGAAGTTGCATACATGCAGAAATAATTTCAGTAATTAACCACTCATTTTTAGGTGAGGACATATGGATGGTTATTTCACTAGATCCCATTTTGCATGCTTGGTCTTGGGCGTGCTTCTAAAATTGACCTCTAAGCTGTTGGTTGCGTGAGCCACCCCAGCCAAAAGAAAGCAAACAAAAAGCAGCCGCTGTAGGTGGTTGATGAAAAGTCCAGAACTATTTGATAATCTATAATACCTGCACATCTCCAAAGCTTTGAATTTAATTCCCAGATGTGTAGTACATGATGCTATATCAGTTGAAAGATTTGACAAAATGCTGCTAGAAATTTTGCAAGTTGTAGCCTGCTGTTCTAGTTAACCTCACTTAAACCTTAGACTTCTATATAAGGAAATGACTCTCTCTGAAGGGTGAAAGAATGTTTAGACATTGCTCACTCTAATTTTTTGAAAGTAATTTAGAAAATACCATATGCTTTACTTTGGAAATTTTTCTGTCTCTTCATCTTCAGACCTGTGAAAATCATGTACATTGTACTGAGGCGGTGAGACTGAATTCTAGAGACTGGCAAAGACATGCAAACCATTTCCTCCTAGATGATTTGAGGGAGAAAGAGAATGTTTGGGTTTCTTTTATTAGGTAGTTTCTGTGCTGTAAGTATAGAATTTTGGCTGTATGTCTGCTGTATGTCTCACAAAACATATAAGTATACATTAATAAGGATCTAAAACAGGTGTTATTCTTGTTATAATATAGCCAGGCTGCAGACTATTTGACGAAGACATTAACATAGTAGATTGTACATTAAGATCTTTTTCTGAGCTAAAAGTTATCAAGTTGGACCTGGAAGAGCATTATAACAGGTCTTTTTATTGAAAGATCATCAAATAAAGAATTCAGTCTGCTGAAATAAGATGAGCTTGAATTAATATTTCAAAACTCCTGGTTTTTTTCTAATACTTGGGTAATTGGATGTGGTTTTCAAAGGAATGAGTTTTCTTTCAGTAAATTGTATCTGTATATTTTTCTCAATTGTTCTGGGTTTTGGAGGCCTTCACAGCTGACTAGTCATATTTAAAAATTAAAATGAAGGTATTAATAGGAATAAATGTGTTAAAACTGGTTCTGCAGAAGAATAGCAGGACTGTAATGAGTGGGTTTAGCATCAATGAATAGTTCAGAATTTTTAAAGCCAAGAAGAACCTTCAGGCTGAATGGAAAAATTATTGACTATTGTTAATTGGCAAAACTCTGGAAAGCCGTGTCATTTTTTTGTAGAGGTTTCGCACCTTTTTGAATGAGAGAATCAGTATCCAAATGATTTCTTCTGTTTTAATCCCATAATAAAAATTCAGTGCAATAAAACTATTTTAAAGAATGCAATTATTTGAAGTTTGTTTGTTTGAGATTTTTATTTTATTTTCTTTGTGTTCCAGGGTGCACGTGGCTTTGTGGGTAGTAAAGGTGAAGAAGGTGAAAAGGTAAATTATTCTATCAATTTATTTTATCGATTTAAATATATAAATATATATTATTTATTTTATCGATTTAACGATTTGATATATGGCGAACCAAGCAGAACTTTGTTCTGAAGGTCCTCCTTAACTCTTATCCATGAATAAAATTCTGGGTTTTTTTTGCTATGTAAATGAATTCTGAAACGCTTAAGAATAAGGAGGTTTTTATGCATGTTAATTGGTGTTATCAGTGCTTCTTTTAGAACCACTTTTTTTTGTTTTAAAAGATTTAATAATGAAGTCTAACAGAACCATAACCACTGGACTCCAGTAGTGTCTACTGCTACCTTATTTCTATGGTAACTAGTGAATGTTTATTTATACAGTATGAAATGCATGATGAGATGATATGTAGGTATTTATAGTACTTAATTATTGCTTTTGTACATTACAAATGCACTTTTATAGAAAGTTATTGTGTTGATCGCAACTACGAAATGTTTTACACACTTTTTTCCTAAGAACATAAATTTACTGCAATAGCAAAATTTAACATTTGCTACAGCATAACCGACTGCTAATTTCAAAAGGTTAATTTTCATTGATATACTTCTGCGTACCTACACAGTAGTTAACATCAGTTTTGTCTCCTGCACACATCTGACTCTGAGTAAATTGACTTGACTGCCAGTGGCCAAGCTGAATGCAGGTGCATTTACTTCTTCCTCAGACTGGAAGTTCAGTCCCTTTGCCTGATGGACTAGCATATTGCCGTAAGGACCTTCTTAGTATCCCAACAGCCATAAAACGTTTCCAAGTGTAAATCCCAGGAGAAGCCTTTCCTTGTTCTTCACCAGTGGGTATTGGAAAGAGAGCTTGAAGCAGTTTACCCTAATTGCAGATGCTCTGCAGTGGCCAGAAATAGTTCAAAAGCTTGTGCATTAAAATGGGAACTAAACTGGCTCTGTGGAAGGCTGTCTTGACTAACAAAATGCCAGCCTGGGTCGCTCTAGATGGTGCAACCTCATCTTCTTGTGTGGCTTCAGACAAGTAGGTCTTCACAGGTCATCAAAGATAAGTCTGTGTTGAGGGACAAGAGGAAGGAAGAGCCTGTTCTTAGCTTGCCTAATAGGAATTAAAGTAACAACAGTGATAGTTTACACTTGAAACTTCAGCTCCTAACCAAGCTACTGCCTGGTTACTGCTTTTTCACTAGTTTTGGCTGATGTGGCCGATTCAAGCAACCTGAATTAAGAGTCTTTTCTTGGATCATAGATAGTTTCTCTGTGCTTCAGCTCACTGTCTGAAAAAGGTGCAGAAGAGCATTTCTGCTGAATTTATGTCATAAAGATGAAGAGCGACAGATACTGCAATTCTGGCAGTATTCAGACTGAAGAAAATGGAGAGTAGGTAGCAGCTTCTGAATTTAGAAAAGTGCAATATATTTGTGAGTTAGGCTGCTTTGGACATGGGTATACTCACTCACCCACCATACTGCTTTAGAAGCGTCAGCCAGCTTTCCAGTGTTCACGTTTTAAAGAAAGCATGTTATGGATTAACAGAATTTAAGCAGATTTAAAGTTGTGGAGGTTTTTTTAGAAGGCAGTATTCCAGTAATCAGGAAGGAAGAAATATCAGAAGTAAAAACCAGCATCCATAGCAACTAACGTTTATAATGTGAAGATTCATTCTCTAAAAAAAGCACTTGTTAAGCTTGAGTGTTTCTAACTCCACCGACAGATCTTATTTCCTTGGTGGCATCATTATTCATCAGTTCTGAAGGGCTTGTGGATTTTTTTTCTTTTTTTTTCATAATTGCTCTGCAGCTGTGCTGTGCTTTCCTCAAGTTTTATGAATAAATTGTGTTTGGACACAGGCATGTGGTTCCAGCTGTTGCTGCCACTCTCTTTGCTTGATTTCCCCTATTTTAAGGCAGAGGTAAAATGACCCAACAACTGATAGTCACATTTTTCTTATCTGAAGCTGAGTCAGCACATTTAAACCATTTTTTTTTTCTTTTTGTCTTGTAACTTCAGAAGTTAATTAAAAGATCCCATTTAAAAGTATTTCCAATGTAGCTCTTAACAGTGTATTCTGCTGTCCTTCAAATAAAAGGAAACATACAAGTGGAAAGATTTTTACTTATCAGTGATCACTCAAAAATAATTTGGGACAGTCTCATCAGAAGCTACACATCGTGATTTGTGAGGAAAGAGTGTGTTTTAAGATTATGGGAAGTAGGACTCAGCCTGGGCTTTAGCAGTTACTCAGTTTAGCCTTAATTCAAATAATTATTGAAGAACAACAATGCTGTTTCCAGTAACTGAACTCCAGTATTAAAAATGTATCAACACCTCTGCATTTTAACATAGTGTCACAAAATAAAATAGTTGTGTACTGATTTGTGTGTAACAAACAAAATTAAAAAGCCTGGAACTTAAAATTGTATTTTTCCTAATACAGAAAAACTCTGCCCCATCTTGCATATCAAGGAACAAGAGAGTGTTTGCACACTGTTTTGCATATCACCTAGAGTGGGACGCAGCTGCCTAAACATGGGGTATTTGCCATTTCAAACTCTCTGCGGAGGTACATTAAAATGAACAATCCTGTATTTTTGTTTTGGTGACCATATCATTCCATAGGATTGAATACTTGAAACCAACTCAGCCTTATACCTCTCAGTTCACCAAATCAAACTAGTTGACTTTGGCTTTTATTCTACTACATTCTGCTTTGGCAGAGCAAGCTCTGGGGACATCAGGGAGACGTAGGCAACTGAGGTGAAAGTGATTGATTGTATGTAAATTAAAAATACAGGAGGCATCTATAATTTAAGCTATTGAGGTAGATTCTTTTAGGCTGTTTAAAGGTTTCTTTGCCACACTTGGTTCTCCTTGAGGAATCCAGAAGTCTTGTTCCGCCTCCCTCCTGTTTTTTTGGTCTCAGATTGAACTTAGTTCTCTCTTACAGAGGCCAGTAGTGGTAAGGGAAGCTACAGAACTGCGTGTGCAGGTGTTATGCTGCAAATTTTCCCTCCACGGAAAATATGCTCTCAGTGTAAATTTGTTTTAATTCTCCTTGGTATTCTGCTTTATTTGTGTTACTTAGATAATGACATTGTCTTATATGATAGTCTTATAGCTGCAACAAAAACATTGGTCTACCCTTCTATAGCATGACTGAAAAAGTATACGCTGAGAGCAGTTTTAATTGGTTTGCTGCCAGGAAGGCTGACTATATCATGTGGATCCATCCTCATTCTAATACTGTCAGAATTGTAATTTTTACAGTATGGGATAGAAAGTATGAGTATTAAATTTTATGATGATAGGAAGTCAGGAAGGACTGATAATAACTAGAAGAAGGTTTTAATATCCAGAATGTTCTTGGCAAATCAGAGATGTAGCCTGAAAAAAATAGGTTCCAACGTAGAAGGAATAAGTGCAAGGTACTACCTGTAGGGGAGAATAAATCCGAGCTGCGAAAAAACAAATTAAATAGTATCTACTCAGAAATTAAAATCTGAGGATTATTTGGATCAGAAGCTGAACCCAGGTAAATGGATTCAGGCAGTTGCAAATGAAAGACTCTTAATAAGATGTTTTATAGTGGAATATTGTCTGCAACACTAATTAAATAGTTCTGTGCTATTTGGTATTGGTAAGGCTTCAACTTAAAGGATGTTGAAAGGAGAGCACTGAGAATGACTGGTGCTCAGGAACACATAACCTTTGAGGAAGGATTGCATGAATGAAGATTACTTAGTGTAGAGTCAGCTGAAAAGAAATATGTAAACAGTCTTCAAATACATAAAACTGCTGCAAAGAGTAAAAGAATGGTATATTTGCTGTGTCTGTAGTAGATAACATGCAAAGCAATGGGCTGAAAATGCAGCAAGGAAGATGCTGTGTAGCCATTAGGAAAGGGTTTTTAATTTTAACACTGTTGTTTATTATGAAAGTAATTTCCTCTTCCAGTGGTCTGCACTTTTTATCCTGGTTACAGAAAAGGGAATAAGCTAAAGAAAGGCTTGCTTCATGAAAATACAGGAGATCAGATTATCGTAAATGATTTTCCCATTTTCTGTTAATCAAAATTATGCGAGGTATCACGCTGATTTCTAACTGGATAAGCACAGAGAACAGCAAGACGGTTTCATTTTCAGCGTATATCCTTGTTTGTTTTTAATGCCCAGTTAATGCTTTTCTGTGATAGGACAGTAAAGTTCTGGAACAGGTTGCCCAAAGTGATTGTGCAGCCTCTTTTCCTGGAGGTTTTCAAGACCAGCGCTGAGCAACCTGGCCTGACCCCTAGCTGACCCTGCTTTGAGCAGGAGGTTGGATTAGAGACCTCCTGAGGTCACGTCCAGCCTCAGTTATCCTGTGATTTTATGAATAGTGAACATGAATGTGATATTTTTCTGATTCGGCGCATGTGTTCACATTATAAATCCAGGTAAAAAAGGAGAACAATAAAAAGTGATAATGGTTTGGGTTTTGTTGTTTTTTGGGTTTGGGGTTTTTTTCCCCAAATATTGGCAGGGGTGGGGTGTGAATGTACGTTTAATTTACAGTATGGACTAATACTGTTCACCAGAATATGTTATAGGGAGATTTTTTAAGATGTGTATATACATTCACACACTCTTGTTTTGGAGCATCACATCTGGGGGTGACTGGTGCCCTTGCTTAAATATCCGATCACCTGTCAGCTGATGTTCTCTTCCTCATAGAAGCTGTCATGGAACACATGTTTGGGTAGCACTGTGCATGGTTGCTTGGATGATGGGTGTGTATGCATCCTCTGGGATATTTTTAGCTTAGGTTTGCTGAAACCCTATGAAACAGTTAATTTTCCAATACTAATAGTTACAAAATAAATTGTTCCACATAAATGAAATCTAAAGGTGTCTTCAAAATTTGTTAAGTACCAAAAAAAAGGAGAATCTTAAAATTTATTAGTATGAAATTTGCCATGCAGCTGTTGGGTTCTCTGATCACAGCTCCATTTACCTGAGCTGTGGCAATTCCCATAGCTGAAGTTCTGTCCCTGCATCTTCTAAATACAGTTTTATTTACAAGGTGAATCCTCTTGTTTCATTTTTACAGCCTTCTATGTACTGCTGTTTTCTTCTTTCTTTCTTTTTTTGACTGCTTTCTTCCAAACGGTGTCCCAGTGCAGAGCAATTACTTTTTGAAAAATAGAAACAGTGTCAGTCTTTGACAATTCAGAGTATGAAGGAGAGCCAGGCACTGAAATCAGTGACACATAAAATAAAACCTGCCTTTCCGATCAGCTTGTAGATGGAGTTTCTGAGACAGAGTTCTAACAATCAGAGATCTCTGATCCTGGTTTTGATACCTCTGGGAAATACTATAAATAAAAAATGTTAAAAAAGGAATAAAATATGGAATAGGTTGATACAGAGGATTACATGCAGAGAATTGCTGTATAATGCACCACAAAGAATTTGAGCCATATAGAAATTGCACTGCAGTGAAGTTACGTGTTCCTGCTTCGAGTACCTCACAAGCCTCCAAGTTGGAACAAAAAGCACAGAACCCCCAAAATAACAGATCTTAAAGCCAGGAGAAACCCTGATAACAAAAGGGTCCACAAAATGGGCCTCCATTCTAACAATAAAGTTAGAAGCACCAGGTTTTCTTAAAACATATTCTTAAAGCTATGTCACAAAACTTAGTGCACCATTTAATGACTGTCAGTTTACCCTAAATAGAGAAAACCAAAATCTACCAAACAAAAACAAAGGGCAGAGTCTTAGCTCAAGCACCAGTTGGTTTGAGTTGCTTAAATGCAGCCATTGGGCAGGAGGTGTTATCTAGTTATACGTTGTCACCAGCAATTAAAAAAAAATTAATTTCAGAAATCTCAATACCTAATTATGAATGTTTTGTCTTTCTCTCAGGTAACCCTTGCCTCTCCAGCAGTCATCTTCTACACTGTAATTTGTAGCTTCTTAATTTGCTGAGGCATGATGTTTAAGTGCTTCAGTTCAGATGAGTGGGCACATACAATGTTTTGAGCTTAGCAGCTGTTTCAAGCTTAACCAAGAAATGGACTCTAAGTTAGGTCTGAGATCTTGAAACCTACTTGAAATCTTACTGTTGCTGTGTGCCATGGTTTAACCCCAGCTGGCAGCTAAGCACTACACAGCCGCTCGCTCACTCCCCCCCCAGCAGGATGGGGGGAAGAGAATTGGAAGGGTAACAGTGAGAAAACTCGTGGGTTGAGATAAGAACAGTTTAATGATTTAAATAAAATAATAATAATAATAATAATAATAATAATAATAATAATAATAATAATAATAATAATAATAATAATAATAATAATAATAATAATAATAATAATAATAATAATAATAATAATAATAAAAAATTGTAATGAAAAGGAAAATAACTGAGAGAAATAAAACCCAAAAAAGGTAAGTGGTGCAAATGAAAACAATTGCTCACCACCAACCCCCACCACCACCCGACCGACGCCCAGCCAGTCCCCAAGCAGCAGCCCCCTGGCCAACCTTCCCCCTAGTTTATTGCTGAGCATGATGTTATATGGCATGGAGTATCCCTTTGGTCAGCTGGGGTCAGCTGTCCCAGCCGTGTCCCCTCCCAAATTCTTGTGAACCCCAGCCTACTCGCTGGTGGGGTGGGGTGAGAAGCAGAAAAGGCCTTGACTCTGTGTGAGCACTGCTCAGCAGTAATGAAAACATCCCTGAATTATCAACACTGTTTCCGGCACAAATCTAAAACATAGCCCCATACTAGCTACTGTGAAGAAAATTAACTCTACCCCAGCCAAAACCAGCACACTGTGGTAATAAATACTGAGGCCAATTGAGTTGTCCTTGGTATCATTATCTCAATATCCCTTCCCCACCCCAGGCACGAGTAGCGTATATGTGAGCAAATGGGATTGTTATTTTATTATTATTATTTATTTTGATACCTGAAGTGTGTGCATCACTTGGGAGTTGGAACTGGCCCAAAGCCTGTTAGTTAATCAGATAAACAACCTCTAAGATGCCTTTTTTTCTTTGTTAAATCTTTACTTCTTTCTCTTTTATCTCCTGGCTCTTGCTTCCTTTGGTCACTTCAGCTAGTACTCTCTTCAGGTCCCTCATTTTTCTGTCATCTTGTCTGCCTTCTTGGTTAGAATATGTATTTGCTGTAGTATACTTCACAGATAATGGTTCTTTCTGTAATTGAGCTAGAACACTAAGAATTCCATTTTGTGGGATACATGGAACCTGAATACCATGTAAATGTCATTATATTTTGGCAGCATGTGTGGAACAAATTTATATTTTATTTGGAATAGTGGTGATAGAAAAACCAACACATTTACATGTTAATTATAGCTGAGGAAACATGACTGGATTGTCACTAATAGATAATAGTGATTTCACAGAGCTGGGAAACCTAAATTCCTTGTCTTGCTTAGCTAGATACTAGTATAAAATCCCTGTTTCTGTTTTAACTCAGAGAGGCAAGTAAGGTATGCTGTTATGTAGACTAAATCACAGTACTAGTTGATATCTCAGAAGACTCAGAAGTTGTGAGTGATAGAGTAGGAGGATGGCTGTGCTCTGGGGAGGGAGTCTTCAATTAATTGCAGTTTTCCTTGACTGGTTGCTTTCCTTTATAAAGCATATTCCCCTCCCATCTCACACTTGAAATAGACAATTTTAAAACTGGATGTCATTGGAACTGAGCTATGTAGCAGTATATGTGCTGTAATATGCACTTGAGAACACTTGATCTTTGGTAAAGTTATTTTGCTGTAACTCCTTGATATTTCTCAGTAAAATGATATAAATAAAAAAGTTACATGTATTTGACTAAGGGAAACTTTGAGAGTAAAACCATGATGATAGTAATTCATTACTTCCAAAGTTTCATCCTTTTATCTTTACTTTTTGTATGTTTTGATTGTTCTTTTGCCTGTGTATACATGTGAGAAGAGAGAAAGAGTCTGGGGCTTGTTCAGCCTAAATGTAGAAAAATTTGTCATCTGTTTCATTTTCTTCTAAAAGCAGGATGTTCTTTGTATATAATTACTGTTTTGTGAAGTACAATTTGAATTATCCCAGGAAATAGGGCTGCTTCTATTTCCTTTAGAAGAAAATTCCTAATAGATCTTAGTGTCAAGAAGATTTCCTGGACGTTTAACATTTTCTACTTCATCCTATCACGCCTAATAAAATACTCCTCTGTCTATCTTCCATCCATTCAGAACACGCATGGCTATAAACTTCCAATGTGTCCCCAGGTGTAGTCTTTTATTTCACAGCCTTCAATATCCTTTTCTTAAATAAATGTAAGTAAATGAAGAAGGAATCGCCTTTCCTTTCTAAGATCCTAGTTGAAGTTAGTCATTATTTAGTCTTTCTAATATTTTGATGTCTGTACCATAAATCTCAGTGATGAAACTGGTCCACATAAGACAGCTCAAGTACTGGGGAAGCTTCCAATCTACTTGAAAAATAGAAGCTATTACTCTTGGATAGAAGACAATCATGGACCTCAAAGGTCTATAATTAAAAATAGTAAAAAACAACAATTAAGAGAAAGAGTTAGTAACCCTCCTGTCTATTAGTACAGCGCTTCTATTTGTCAGCTGTAGATTCTGCTAGAAATGTTTCAGTCTCAACAAAAGATTAGAAGAGTAAATTCAGTAAGCTGCAAATCTTGGTGTAACCATGGCCACTGCATATACAGACCTGTTAGTCTGAATGTTTTTTGGAGTAATGGAAGAACGTGCATTTTGCATTATAGACTAGGGGTCCAGTTCCCTAGTTTGTTTGGATGGTCGTGGTGTCAGTGCCACTGTGCTGAAAATGTGGCTCCTTATCTTTGCTAACCATCAATACAGATACTTTATTGGGGCGGGGGGAAGATTTTCTGAAGTCTTTTAAATCCTATTTCATGCAGTCAAGACTGGGTGCTTTACCAGCTGGATGTAAATGTGAACTGAGTTTTTTCATACTTGTCTTCTAATGCTATATAGGGAAGTATTAGGGTTTTCTCTTTCTCATCTTGTAACTATTTAGTCACCTATTTGCACCTTTTAAGATTTGGGGTTGGGGGGAATGTTTTTCTTTGCGTTGCTTGTACGATTGTTCTGCTCTGACATCGTGGGTAGCATTTTAGAATTTTTCTCATGAAGTCATATGAGGTTAAATGTTGTTTACAAGACAGCCATCTCAATGAATGGTCATGCAAGGGGTTTTATTTGACAGAACTTTTTTTTATTACCAAGCAGATCATGTACGATCACAAAGAGAGACACCTGTACACAGATATTCTAGGGGAAAAGGAAAAGTATATTGTTAACTCTACAGGAAGTCTCTACCTGTAATAAAAGCAGTCACATTGGCATTTAACCTAGTAAGCTAAACATTACCAGGGCTTATCCTGTAGTTCTGTGGTATTTGGCTTGATCTGGCCATCTTCATACTAACTCTCTTGCCCTTTGAAACAGACTTAATCAAAACTGCCTGTTGGGAATAGTCCCTACCCTATGCTGACTTTTGAACTGTGCCTGGGAATTATATGGGGAAATGCTAATTAGACTCATTGAAATGTCTGCAAGAGACCTTCACAGCTGGGGTCTATCAATTTAATGATACAGATGACCAGGTTCCAGGTCCCAAGCTGTATCACTGTTTAATTTACTTACACATACCCATTTGGTCAGATTAAAGGTTCATCAGGCTCAGCATCCTGCTTCTAATGATAGCCAGAAGTGGTGCCCGGGGAAAAGC
Organism: Aptenodytes forsteri; assembly: GCF_000699145.1. Classification (NCBI taxonomy): domain Eukaryota; kingdom Metazoa; phylum Chordata; class Aves; order Sphenisciformes; family Spheniscidae; genus Aptenodytes; species Aptenodytes forsteri. The sequence goes on along the minus strand of NW_008795021.1, from coordinate 3,782,500 downwards.
ATAAGGACAAAGTAAGCAAGTACAGTGCTTCTCCCCATGTACTCTTCCAGCCTCCGATTATTGGAGGCTGCGATCTCAGCCAGATGTGTTTTCAGTGAATTTAGTAGCCTTCACTAGACTTCTCTTCCATTAGTGAGTGCAGTTTTCCCTTGAATTCATATAAACTTTAAGCATCTGCAATATCCTGTGGTGAGGAATTATGCCATTTATCTTTGTGTTTGAAGGAACCACTTCCTTTTGTTTATTTGGAACCTGCTTCCTCTTAATTTAATTTGGTGTCCCCTACTTCTTCTGTTGGAAGATTCCTGTTCTCCTTTCAGTATCAATCAAGAATCAATAAGCATCTCTCATGCATTCCTGAGCTGTCTCTTCCAAACTGAAGAATACCAGCTTATTTAGTATCACCTACCATGAAAACTGTTCTGTATTTGATTGTCCTTACTAGCTGCCTCTGGATGTTTTCGAGTTCTGTTGCAGTGTTTAAAGATGGTAGAGACAAGAACTTCAGTGTATATAATATCACAGTGAAATTCTTTGTTTCGTTCTCTGTGCCTTCCTAATATCTCCTCACATGGAACTTCCTTTTTTACCCTCTCTTTAGCTTTGAGTGTGACCTTAAGATCTCACTCTTGGTCCTTTTGAAGCCACCATTACCAGTCATTGCATTTAAGAAGCTGTGATTGTGTTCACAGACGTTATGGCTACATATGGGATGTAAGGGTTTTACCCTCTTCATCATTTTAAATATACCTACACCGAACTTGATTTGTCCTTCTTTTGCCATGTCATTTCATCTCATCATGTCCGTATTGAGTTTGTCACAGTTCATCCTCATCTGTTTTACCCTGTGTATAATTTGGTATCATCACCAGATTTAGTCATGTATATGGTCTGGATGTAGTCTGTGAGTAGTAAATCTTACTCCTTTTCAGAGTCAAAAGTAGAATACAGAATTTCTGGTTTCCTTGCTTTTCGTCAGCTTGGCTAGTGAATTGTTTGTATTCTGTGATGAGTGGAAGGTGTCCCATGCTCAGCCTGTGCTTTTGGTTCACCAAGAGAGAGGGGTCATCCTCTGCTGCAGCTACCTAGTCTTTTAGCTCAAGTGATAAAGCTTATTGCTGTGAGTTAAAATATTCTTTCTTCTGACTCCACAGATGATCTCTGGTGAAAGGCCTTATAATTCTATATGACAGATGGTTTTTGTTGTTTACCATTTATTAATCTGAAGAGACTGAATTTAAAAAAGATGATTGCTGAGTCAAAAGATAAGAAATGCCAGAATAGAATTAATTTGCAAACTAAATGTGACCTCAATTGGATTAGAGAGGGGCCTGGAAATAGCGCATCATATGAGTGTTCCCACAAGATAGTCTCAGAGAAATAGGTCTGACTGAAGTTCAACATCCAGTCATTTTTGTTCAAACTTATTTTTCTATTACTGTTTCTGGATTTATTTGTCTGGTTTGCTTGCTATTTTTGTTACTTGTTCTTGATTATCTGTGCCTTCTCTCTTACCTTTTTTCTGGCTCATAACTTACCTTTCCTGTTGTGCAGACACTGACCCATAGACATATTTGTCCATTCTCTTTCCCTGTTTTACTTTTCCAAAAGCTGTTTACATTTCACTAATACCTTTGCATAATATCTTTAAGGAAAGAGTTGTCTTTAACTGGAAGTGCTGTGAGAAGCATTGTAGGTACAGTGTACCATAACGTGAGTACTTCAACTCCTTACAGATCTCATGGGTTCTGGATAACTTCAGGTGGTGTCATTGATCTGATCTTACAGTTAGCCAGGACTGAAAATTAAAGTAGTTTCATATGGCTGTAATTCTCAGTATTTTCTGACAGTGTAGTCTAGGTGGGATATTTCTTCTTGATAGGTTTAACTTCAAGTGAGTGTATTTCCTCGATTTCCAGTTGAATGTGCCCATTTACACTAATACGCTTGTATGTTTACATACATGTTTAAGTGTGTACTAGAATAAGTCATCCCCTTCTAGGAAGTATAACATATTACAATCACAAAAATATTTAGTAACATACCAATTAATAGATTTATAAATTACATAATTTCCGAGTTAATTCTTTTGATTTATTGTAATGCAGTTATTAAAGGAAATTCTCTCTTTGCCAAGAACTTCAAGCCAGAAAGGAGGCTCTGGAAGAAGAAGGCACTACAGCGATAGCGAGTTAGCACAACTGAATCCTTGCTGGCAGGTGCAGCGTATTACTTTAAGATAGCAAACTGAATAAAGCTCCTGACACGTGAGTCTCCTCTCTTTCAAACAGGAGGCAGTTCTTGGGATTTGCTGAGCAAAGTTACGTTATAAGACTGAGCTGGTGGGGCTCCACAGCAAGGAGGCCATCAGTACACTGCAGCTGCTACTATCAGTGAGATTATGTAGTTTGCACTGTTGCAGAGGATTATTCTTTTTGAAAAAGAGAGTACTGACAAGTATCCAATGAGAAGAGGCAATAGGATAATCTAATAAAACAGTATTGATGCTGCAGTATTAGAAAACATCATTTAGCATAAATTGCATATATGCTTATGCAGCCTTGTAGTTTTTATAGTTTAGCCTTATATTGTGAGACCTTTTTAAAAATTCTTTTATGTGGTATTTCTAAAGTAGGCATGAATGCTAAGAAGTAAATTTGCGGATAAAATCCATGTGTTTAAGTCAATGGGCTCCCTAAATGGGCTCTTGCAATTTTGAGTGAGTGAATATCCGATTAGAGAGTTGTTTGCAATTAGGATAAGGATCAGAATTCATGAACAGAGAGTGATGAAAGAAGAAACAACAAAATAGCTACTCACATTGGTCACTATAGAACAGGAGATGACAGAACCTTTGTTCGTGAATATACCAAAAATAAAACTTGGGGGGGGAGGGACAGGGGGTGAGCAGGGGAGGCTTTCCACAACCTGAAAAGACAGATGTGGATGTTACTACTGAAAAGTCAGCAACATATGTGTTTAAGTGTATTTAAGTTTCCAAAGAACTTTTTTTTTCCTCTACTTAGCAGTAGTTGATGTTTGTTAAGGTAATACTGTCAATGATAAAAACAGTCTGCCTCCCCCGTCTCCTCCTTTCCAGCTGCTTCTTCCTATCCCCAGTGTCCCTGTGCACTGCTATTGCAACTGTTTGTGTGATGCCTAGTAAAGTAAATAAATCAGGGTACTGTTTTGACCAAAAAAAGCCTCTGTTTACTGGGTTATATCCCAGCAGATTCTGTTTCTCCAGACTGCTGTCTGGCTTTTCTTCAGCAACCAAGGTATTCCAGAAGAATAGGCATATCTTAATGACCAGAAGGTGCTGCAGTCCTATATAGATGACTTTTTGGCTGGAGAAGAACAGTATGGTTCCTTTTGGATGAAGCTAAACTGAAAGATGTACTCCAGGAACAAGCCTGAGGTGCTGCAATTGCTAATGGCTCTTGAGTTCATGAAAACCGACTAAAGCTACTCCAAGGTAGGTTTGGAATAGCTCCAACAAAATACATATAGTGTGAACACCTAGTACTCTGCATCATTTGCTCCAAAGATCCTCTTCTGTTGTGCCACACTGTTTGCTAATGTAGACATACCTAGAAAATACTTACTTCGAAGAAGACCTGATGTAGCAGGCACGCAAGTCAAGGGTATTAAGGCTGTTATCAAAGATCTGCACAAAAGTTATAGAATGGTAAATTGTACAGAAGTATGTGTCTAATGTAGTTAACCCAACCAGCAGCTTTATACTGCTACTTTGTACAGTACGCTCATTGGCCATCTTTGTGTATTCTTAAATTTTAGTTTAAGAAACCAAAGAAGCTAGCTTAGAAGAACAGCTAATTTACAACAGAAGTTCAGAGTTTCTGTGACAGTAAGTGGAGACTGAGTTGTCTTAGATGTCTACAGGGAGCATATTGTTGATCTTGCTCGTATGGTGAGACCAATACATATTGTGCATAGATAAAGAATTTTTGCCCTGTACCCTTTTAGGAGTTTTATGTATTTATTGAAGGCCAGTATTAACTTAAACTTGCTTCTGTTGTCAATAGCCAGCCAGTAGATACAGCTCAGATTTCCCAGGATGCCCTTTCTAAAGATGCTTCTTTTTCACACTTCACTGCACAGTGGTCCAGCTAGAACAGAAATATGACAATTGTTTTCATGCACAGTACCCTATGGGCTGGTTGTATGGACAGTTGCCGGGGAAGTGGGAGCTGTGGATTTTGATCCTCTCAAAAAGAGAGAAAACTTCCTGCGTTGAATCTGTAATTGCTAAGCTTTATGCAAAAGGCAGCCATTTCCTACTTTTCTAGCTGTGTTTTGAACTGGCTTTAGTGAAGGCTGAGCCAAGGTGTACTTATTTTGAACACAGTTCAAGCCTCCTCCTCAGATAAATATCCATCAGAAGACTGAACATATCACACCTTTAGATTGTACCAGGGTCCATGAGAGCTTTACTGAAACCCAAATTTCCTGGTCTAAAGTATGCATTTCTATGACCTTAATAAACTACTATTGTAGTCTAAGAAAATAGAGGTAACTGATACTGCTGTCTGTATGGGCCTGATGAGCACGGTTAATAGTCACAGCTACAGAAAATGCCATTATTTTGGTTGTCATGTGATAGAAATAGAGCTAGAGGAGCAGCCTTTGCAGAAAAGACATAGCAGTCCATCAGCCTGCGCAAACACTTGACATTACTTTAACCGTCTGCAGAACATCTTTTAGAGTCTAAATAACAGTAGCAATAACCTGCTAAAACCATGAAAGCATGGGTGTCTAAAAAATACTATGTTCTGTGAAATCAATACTGTTTGTCAACTGCTGACAAGAACAGATTGGTTTTAGGTTGCCTTAGGAGACCAGCCTTGAAAAGAAACTAGTTTATTCCTCCTACAGAAAAATCTTCATTCAATGCTAACACTAAGCCAGTATAAACAGAAACCTTCCCACGAAAAGGCAGATAGAATTTTAAACTATTGTAGCTGAAAGTCAAATCCATTTATAGTATTTGCTTAAGAAAGGAAAAAATAATGTGATCATTAAATGGGGCAGCGTTTTTCTTTTTAGGTTTTAATCTATTGATATATATGCAAGATACTTAAATTCAGAATTATTGTGGAGTTTGGCACTGGAAACTTAGAGCCAAATTCAACTATTAGTTTTGTTCATGAGTGATGTAAGAGCAAAATTCTGTAAAAGCTCAAAAATTTGTGCAAGTCAAAACATGTATTATGATTCCCTTGTGTTAGGCAGAATACAAAGACAGAGCAGACCATTTATCTCATCCCAAAGATGATATAATTAAAATATAAGATTTAAGACAGAAAATGGATACATACAGAACAACCAGACTTGGTTGGTTAAGTAAAAAATAAATACTATGAAAGATGATGCTTCACCTATTGTGTAGATTTTGTGCTCGTCCCACCAGAGAAGAATTGGGCTGAAGGGAGAGATTATTGAATGGGGATAAATGGTATGACTTTGTGTAAGCCTTACAATGCTGAGTTATGCACTGATTTTAGTACTTAGATTTCACAGTATTTAAGTATGTGTGCGTGAGAACCAGCAAAGGAGGAGATAAATGATGAACAGAGTTTTAGCGATGACATTCCTAATGGGTGGGTGAGAGCAGGATGAGGGATCATTTGTGAAAATAGTGTGATCAAGTCCAGATGAAAGTGGTAGCTCTGCAGATAGCTGGAAAAGGTTATGTCTATGGTCTGTATGTGGTTTGTATCTGAGAGGCTCACTTCAAGATTATTCCAGTTCTTGGTGACCAATAGAATCAGTGTTTTTTCAGTGACAAAAGGGGAAGCTTTCTCAAAGAAAAAAATGTTGAAAGAAACATTTAAAACTCATTCAAATGGTTAGATATCAACAAGAAGGTACTGGAAAGTTAAGATGTTTGCTTCGACAGGAGGCAAGTCTGGAGTAGAAGTGTAAATGATGACTCATAGAAATGATTGTTGATTTTATATTTGCAGATGAGATTAGCCAGAGACACTGTAGAAGGAGAGGAAAACTGGACCATGAATGTACCCTGTATAGCCTCTTCATGGAAAGTTGCATGTATAGTCATGAATTCATGAGTCTTTATCGTTTGGAAAGCCTTTTGCTTTTGGATTATGAGGAAAGGTATAGCACAACAAATGATGTGCAATACACCAATTTTTAAACTGAAGTGATATTCCATGTATATAATGTATTGTAGAACTCAGCCAAATGGAGTGAGTAAAGAATAGAATATCCATTACTATTCACGATGGGTTTTTTAGAGTCTTTAAAATATATTCTATGATTTCTTTCTGTAGATGAAATTATCGAAATAAACATAATATTGATCTTTCGGGGGAAGCTTTGAGTTATTTTAGAAAGCTATTTCCATCCACTAAAGCCTCTGCATGTAAATACTAAGTAGCATTTGCAAATGAAGATCACCACGAAAGAGCTTCGTGTCTTTTCCTTACAAACACATTTTAACTGACTGATTGTACTTTCTCTGAAGAGAGTATTAATATATTCGAGTGGATGTTAAGAATAAATATTATCTAGGAGACTGAAACTCTGCTTTCAGATAGCTCATGCTTTAGGTTGTACCATTTTTCTTATTTTTATGAATAAAACTTTAATCTTGGGCTAAGAATTTTTCTTTCAAGTTAAGTCTGGGAATATATGATCAAATAATTACCAAAAGAGTAGAGTTTTGGAAGCTGATTTTGTTTGTTTTTCCTCCTTGACATTGAAAGGTTTGAAGAAAAAAAAAGTGAAACGGTGATGGCAGGATGACCCATGGCAGGATAGCATACAGAGCAAAGTTTGCAAACCACAACATCTAAATTTCATGTGGCAAAAAGCAAAGCCAATGTGAGCATCTTAAGCCTGAGTACATTCATTTGGGGCATTTATTACTGAATAAAAAAGCTGAATGTTAGATTGTGGTTAGTCTTGTATAAATTGTAGCAAGCAGGAGTTATCCAAAATCTCAGTATTTTTTCTTCTTGTGCTGGCTAACACCTATCACCCAAAAGGACAAAGCTGTGTCTTTATGTTTTTTTACCCTAACAAGTCTCTTAGATGAAAATGCATGTTATGTACTATTCTACATAGATTATTTTTTCCGCTTATCACAGTATTATTTAATGCCTTTTAGTATTTCATTAGTAATCTTAATTACTAGCTCTGGTCAGCATCAGGGAATGTTAGGCAGCCTTTCAGATTTCCACAAGATAGGGTTACATTGAAGGTAAGGACCAAGGTGAGATTCAGAGGTCTGTAAGGAACACATTAAGAGATCAAAGGATTGTTCACTTGTGTTTTCAATAAGGTGTTGCTGGTAGCCTTGCTGTGGCACCTTCTAGATGTGAAAGAATAGAATTTGAGTTTTCTGAAGGCTTAGTTCTCAAGTATATCATAGTTCTGTAGGCTACGTAAGAAAAGATTTCAATAAGGCAATAACCGAGGATACTTTATTGCTGGCCAGGGTGCCATGGAATTGATAGAATTTTAGAAATCAGTGTTTGTGGATGTTGCAACGGGAGAGTTTAGCTTTCAAGAAGAATGTAAAAGTGTGCCTAAACTACATGCTTGATCAAATGTGGATACAGTCCTTCAATCTAAAGAGGTTACTGACTCTTCAGAATACGTTTATCTGTCCACTCCTGTTTCCTCTGTGTTACTTGGTTTGATTTTTATTTTGCTGTTCTTTGTCTCTGAACTGATACTATTCAATCACTGCACTTGGTGATAATGGCATGGTGATAGTGCAAACAGCTCAGTCATATTGTTATCCTGTATGTTGCTGGCATTTGAATCAATGTTTGTCTGTCTTTCAATGTCGTAATGAAAAAAGAGAATTTATTTCTTAAATGAGAGAATTTTGACACTTAAGACGTGCTTCCTGCAAACACTGTAATCATTACTCAGCAAGGACATCATCCTAAGAAAAGCTAAAACTATTTTAACGTGACTTCGTCACATTTTCCAAGAGAGAGCGATCATAGCAGAACCAAGGAGCAGTCTATAGGAAATGTTATCCTGGAAGAGTGTACAGGGTTGTATCTGCCTCACCCCCATAAAGACACACATACAATGAAGTATCATCAAGTCTGTCTAGAGCATTCTCAAGCAAAGTCTACAATTAAGGCAATTTCACTCTGTTCTTAGATAGATCGTTAAAGTACTTCTCTGCCTTTTTAACCCCAATTTCTCCCCCCCCCCAAACCTAAATCCTTCTGGTTACAAATTAAACCCATTATTTGTTTTATTACTATGGAAAACTTATTGTCCCATTTATAGCATTCTTTCCCATATTTGAGATTCATCAGCATGTCCTATGTTCACCTTCCTCCTAACTTTTTTTTCAGACTTTCTATCACTCTGGTTTGGAGAAGAGCAGATACCTAAAAGTTAGCAAATTTCCATGAAAAATATGATGCCCTGAACTACACACTCTTTTTCACTGTTCTCATAAGTGGCAAGTAAACCAGAATAATTGTTTTTTTCAATTTGCATTTGGCTCATCCCAGAATGGAGTCTGGCCTTTTAAAAATAACTTTGTGTTACAGACTCCCACTCACTGTGTGATCCACGATAATCCCCAGATCCTTTTCTGCAGTAGAGCTACAGGAATTATTCTTTACTTGTTATTTTTGCATTTGATTTCTCCATTTGGAGATCACTACACTGTAACATTTATTGGACTTGATATTTTTAATAGCTGTTCTGATTGATCGAGGTCATTTTGAATTTGAAAGCTTTTCTACGAAGAATAAAAATGGATGGCTGCCTCATTCCTGCTGACAGGAAGAGGCAATTCATCAGTGCAGTTTTGGAGCCATGGGCTGGCCTGGCTTCAGATCATTCTGTGCCTAAGATTTTGGACTCAGTTGAGGTGGTAGTTTGCCTTTAGATAGCCTCTCTGGCTTAGAAATGCCTAGAGCTTGCTTAGAAACGTGATGCGTGATGCTAAGCGGTAGTTAGCCAGTATGAATGTCTTCAGTATTGCTCAGTCTATATAAGTGAAGCAGGAAGGAAAGATCTTTCTCCTGACATGTTATCCGGCTTGGTCAGGCATGACACCTGTTGTCTGGGGCTCTTTCACAAGACGGCGATGGTGCAGTTTGGAATGAGAAGGTTTTTGGTCACAGTTTCTTGATAAGTGTATCTAGTGAGCTGTCTGAATTCCTGATGCCTATGAAACTTTGTGATCACCTGCTTTCTTGCTGTGTCTCAGTATCCTAAATAGGTGGGTTTGGGAAGACACAGGCTTCACGGTGACATCCTTCCAGGTCATCGCTGTTGATTTTATTTTACTAGAAATAGAAGTGTATTTCTGCAGTGTTTTATGCTGTCTCTTTCTGACCCTGCTTAGGTAATAGTCTTATTATTTCCAAACAGTCTGTTTGGAAATAAGCTTCTTGTGTCTCTCTTTCATTTCCTTGCATAGTTCCTCCCAGTCTGAACTGAGACAAGATCATTAGTCTGCCTTGATTTCCACTCCTTTTAAATGGTACAGTGTCTCAGAGGTCCTGAGGTGCTTCACCCTGAGTATTGCCGCTTTCCTGAAGTATACTATCCCACATTCTGCAGAAGGGTTACAGGTCAGTCAATAAGAATGTTATTGGGATGGAGCCCTTCATAACCCCAGCTCTCCAGGCATCTATCAGCAAAAACAGAAAGAGCCATAGGGGTTTTTTTTAACTGAAGATGCTGATTTTTTAAATTAATAACTCATTTAGGAAAAATCAATAAGCATTACTATGAGCTGGGTTCAGTTTAAAAGAAGCTATGGAGAAGTGGTCACAAGAAAAGAAAATTCACATAGAGCATTCTCCTGAGACAGAGCTGTAGCAAAACACAGAAGAGTATTTTAAAAAAACAAGCCATAACTATCTTAAAAATCTGTAGGGTAAAATCACAGAGTTTCAGAGGTTAAAAATTATAAGGTATCCGCACTGAGTTAGTGATACTGTATAGCTTGCATACTTTAGAGAGTATTTCAGCCATTGTTAACAGTGGTACTTTAAAATGCTAGGAACAAAGGATATCAGGAATTCCTGATTAGTATCGTTAACCGGGCAGCGCTGCAAAAAAAAAAAATTACCTTTTTAGGTAAATTTTTAGGTATGAATGTATTTTATTTCCAAATTCATTACTTTGCCTTTATAATAAGGAGGAAAGAGTATGCAAGGAAAATGAGGCAGCCTTAAAGTGGACAAGTGAGTTGAAGGCTGGTACTCTCATCTTGCAGAGGCCATGCATGAACCCCTGGCTCTAATTAAAGAATGTTACCACTGAATTCAGTGTATCCGCTATTACACACAGCAGACTGAATCGCTCCCACCGGTTATACTGGAAGCAGGCAGGAACATTAGATACAAAACGGCATTAACACATTTTTCTCTCTTTTTTGTTAATCTATGAGGTAAGCCACAATGTTGATTATTAACAGCCTCCTCTACGCTGCAGAGTGGCTTCAGCAATTCTGCAAATTGGCTAGATTTGAAGATGTTAATTATGCAGTATAGTGCGCTCCATAAAGGCAGAAATGAGCGTGACTTGGCTCAGTTCTCATGAGAATAAATTGTAAAAATTGGACCTCTGTTTGATTTGAATGCTGGCTTCGCAGAGGACACGGACATTCCATGTGACAGGCTTGGTGAGGACAAATCATTTAGTCCATTAAAAAATCAGAATAGGTTCATAGTAAAATCGCATACCTGGCAGAAAGCCTATGGCTCTTGGGACACTGCAGAGGTCCGAGGCTCATTAACAGGGGGTGCTTTTTATCATTTTATCTAAGAAACTGACAAACATCTTAAATCCAAATATCTTGTAAATCATAAGGAATGGAGTTTTTCGTTCTTCCCTGCATTCACCGACCACACTTGTATGTGTCTAGAACTGCCCGCCAGCATTTTAAAGTTACTGTCTGCCTGCTGTAGAAGAAAAAGGCATGGGCTCCAACACATGCTGCTCATCTAACATCAAGGCAAATGATAAGCGAGGGTGAGGGGAGGGTCGTCTTTTGGCTTAGGCTCTCTGTTTAGGTTTTTATGTAAATGTAGGTGTTGCATAACAAATTATGATAAGATACTCTTACCTTTGGTTTCCACCTATACATCAAGGAATTTACAGGATGCTACTACTTCTGAAGCAAATCTGCACATATTTATATCATTTTCTCTTAAGTATGAAAGCAGATAAACAAATCATAAAAGAAAAAACAGCTCCATAAATTGTAATGATTTTTAAATCTTCTAGAAATATATTCAAATAAGGAGATATTATGTCAAATATATGACTGTACCTTTGTAACTGTTGTGAGATTGTAGCAGTGTAACTGATACTAGTTGAAAGATCCTGTAAGCAGTATTAAATGTCCCGTGTGTCACAGTGATGAAAAGTAAAATGTCATTTTTGCAGTTTCTTCTAAAGGTTTAAGTGAGCTATTTAAAAAAGAATAGCAAGTTTGGGAGTTCAACTGCTATTTTTTTAAAGTGACAGTGAAAGAAAATTACTAACTAAACCAATGCCTTAATCCAGAGAGCAAAGAGGACTTTATAGTTTAAACATACTAAAATAACCCGTATTAAATTCCTATAACTGTTTGGTGTCATTTAAACTTTTGCAATAAATGCATAGATTTATCTGGTTTAGTTTTTTTTTTTTCTTTTTTTTTTGACAAGCAAGAAAGGCAACACTTGAGGAAAAACCTTAACCGTATGATTCAGGCTAATGCATAGCATTAGTTTTTTTATCAACAAGATGTATTAAAATGGAAACAATGAATAGCAAAGCCATCTCGTGCATTGGGTTATTAAATTCACAGTTTGCTGTTGCTAATTTGTTAGCAGGCTTCAGTTGTTTGAGAAAGCTCATACAAACTCCTTTTGCAAAACCAATTATTAGATGAAATGCCCTCTGTCATTGCCACTGGAGGAATAGCTCTGAATCAGGGCTGTGTCACAAATGGAGTTAGCTGAATGATCTCAGTTCAATACCATTTACCTAACAGAATTATGAAGATGATGCTGACATAATGAATAGGTTCTGCTCAGATAAATGTAGTCCCCTGGAGATAATGGAAATTCAGTGCAGGGCTGTTCGCTTTCTTTGGTTGATGTGAAGAGCTGGGACTTTACTAAAGTCAGTCCTCGCGCTTTTATCAGAATTATGTTACTTCTATGATTTGACAAAGTTCAGTCTAGTGACAGAGATGCAATTATAGAGCTGTTTAGACTTGTTAGTTCTGGAAGACATTCTCCCTTAAATTCTGCTTCTTAAGCAGGTGTATTTTGTTCACTTTGATGAAATATGTGTTAACTAGAATAGCATGGTAGTTAGAGATAATACAGGACTGAATCCTTTTATGTATCCTACAAAAAATATTGTTTTGTAGTCAGTGTTTCATCAGCAAACACAGGAACCAGCCTGTGTAGTCGACTCTGAAGGATCCTTCCTGCCATTTTTTTCTTTTAATTCATAATGTTGTTCATATTCATACTTGTGAGAAAATTTTCAGAACAAAAATTGTTTCCATTTTTCAAATGCAATCAGTGAACCATATACCAGTATGAGTCAAAGACAAATGATAATATTGAGGACAGTTCTGTTATCAGATATTTAAAACAAGAATTGTTTATTAAAAAACAGTCTCAGAATGAAAGCAATTAATTTAATGTCAATGTTAAGATTTTCAAAAGGAAAACTGTTCCCCAGTGTAAATTTCTGTTTCACCACCATGTTCTTGGAGCACTGTGAGAACCAAGAATATTTTTCTGTGGTGAGTCTTTATGGATGTTCAGTGGCACTGTGAAGTACAGAGAACTGTAGCTCTCAGAGCGCTAGACATTTTTCAGAGGCATTTATTTGGAAAGAATTTCTGCTGGAATGTAAGAAATAGTTTTGCTTGTGCAGCCAGCAATGTATATGTAACGGTTAATGTAGAACAGACTAGAATCTTAAAATATTTTTCCTGTTAAAAAGTGTCATGGGTTAGTATTTGTCTTGTATGTATAATAAAATAAATATTCATTCTTTTAGGGTGAAAAAGGAGATAAAGGAGAACCAGGACCAGAAGGCATTCATGGAAGAGAGGTAAACTGAATGATAATGAAACAGTCAAGTTACAAACTTTCTGGGGGATGGTTAAGCAATGAAATTGAGAATTTATGTAAGGAGAGTGATGGATTTAGAAAATGTGTATTCCTGGAGAGTTAACGTCCACAAGACGATGGGGCAAGAAAAAGAGGTGCATTCAGGTGAGATGTGAGTTCTTAGGGCTTTCAGGTTGGACAGGAGCGCTGTGGGTAAGGATGTGGTAGGTTCCGTGATATTTCTGCTGAGGGCTCATGAGATAAACTGAAACAAGAGTGGGGATTAAAGCAACACAATATAGATGAGAATCGTTCCTGGTTGGATAATCTGCTGGAAAAGAGAGCATTTCTGGAGACAGGGTAAAGCTAGGCCTGGAGCCTAGGTTTCTGAAAAGGAAAATACACAGGCTGTTAGCCATTCCTGAGTGAGAGCCATGGGTCACTCACTGTGCCATGTGGCTCATGTGATAGAGAATTTGAGTTAAAATTTCACTTTTTTTCTCTGCCAGATTTCACTGCCTACTTAGTTAATTGGTCTGGTCCATATTTGAGGTAGAGCATGAATCTGTGTCTAAAAATACTGGATAATCCTGATCATTGAGTTCATATTCAGGCTTGAACCTGAGCTAACACTAAAGACACGCCCAGTAATAAACCTTACTTTTGCCTAATTTATTTTTAAATTTAAATTTATTTTTGTATATATTAAACCAAGATAAGAGGGCAGAAAATCAGAATTTTTTTCAATGCAATACTAAAATGGCCAACCAGCATGATTCGAACAGCAAGATTTAAAAAAAAAATAAAATAAAATTGAGCCAGCAGTTTTCTTTATCCCCTTCTTCCCCTCCTGTCTCCTCCTTGACCTAGCAGGGGGTCAACCCGGGTTTAGGTTTTAATGCAGGATACTGTCGGCTCTCCAATTGCAAAGTATCGCAGTTGAAGGCACATAGCATGTCACAGAGGGATCTGAACCTGACTGTCCAAATTCTGTGGGGAATGACTGGCATTAGGACTGGAATCCAGATACAGGATTTGGAAAAACTGTTCAGCAAAGCTTTTTTAAGCAACTTTACCAAAAGAGTAAAAGGGTCAGCATTTGACACAAAAATGCTGTGACAGTCTAGCTGGGTCTACTGAAAATGCAGTAAAACAGACTACATAACTATGACTCTTTTTATGTCATCTGGCTTTCTACACACACTGTAACCATAAACATATTTTTCCTATTTTAGGTTATTATAATTTTATGCTAGATAAATCAGGGTATTTTTGACTAATAGTGGATGTCCTCCATATGAAAACATATACTATGTACTGAGCTGAAACTACATTTAGGTATTCAAAGAGGTATTCTCTTGTAGCCTGCCTGTCTGTAAAGGTGAACTGTATACTTCTGTCATGCATACATATATGCTGACAGCATGGAAAAAACACATCTGTGTTTCTTTCCATAGCTCTGGGGACATTTCTGTGTTGGTCTTACACGATCTCCTTTACTACATGGGATCTTGTTCCATAAACCTTTTAGGAAGAGTAAGGTATACCAAGTATCTGGTGAACTCTAGAACATAGTTGACATAGTGGCACTGTGAAAGTGTAAAATATTGAACCTTTATATTATGAAATATTTACTGAACTGTTGTAACGTGTCAAGAAATGGTAGATTATCATCATGGGAACTGTCATTAAAACATTTTGGAAGTAAAATTGCACAAGGCAATATAACATTATATTGTTTGAATCCACACATAATTCCTTTTTAACAACACATATAAAATGCTTTGGATTCAGTTATCACTGTGCATGGAGATGCCAGTCATTAAGTTTAAATTTAAAGGACTGTGTATCATTGACTCTTGGTTGCTATCAGTGTCTCTCAAACTCATTCCACATACAGAAATGTAACATCCGATATTTCTGAAATAATCAAGTTAATCTGCTTACATGGGTGTAATCTGCAGTGCTGTATAAAGAAAGCCTGAAAACACTTAAAGCTAGCGGTATCGGCTGCTGGCAGCTGTTGTCTCTGCCTGGGGGAGTGAGGGTTTCCGTACTCGCAAGTGAAGAACTTGAAAATGATGACTGAACATTTTATCTTGCACAAATGGTAGAAACATATTTGAATTTATTTTAATCAAAATCGGGAAAGTAGGTGTCACAGAACAGTTTTGCTTGCTGTTTTCTTAGCTGTACAAAAAGTTCTTGCTAGAATGAAGTAGTGTGACAGAGGGGAAGCCAGGCCTGATTTGGAGACTAGGCTTTCTGTAATGATGAAGGGATACCTGAAAAGTTTAATTCCCTCATCCCTCACTGGTTGTGCTGACTGGGTCAGTTAATCTCATTGAGAACCAGGTTTGGATGCAGGAACTGGGAATATATTTAATTGCTCTGCACATCTCCCAGTTTATCACTCCAGGAATCTGAGCCAAGATCTACAATGCCGTGTCCCAGTCTGGGACATTATTCAAAATCCATCTGACAACATGAATACTTACTATAAATACTAGTAATGTGGTTGCCATTGTTTTTAGCTTCTTAAGGGGTAGTTATAAATAACTTCATGTATTACTAATGTAGTCCTCCCGTGCTATGTGTTCACATTACATCTGTAAGCAGATACTTGCCTGTATAATATGAACAGCCAGTTTGCTTGAGTAGTATCTCTGTTTTATCCCTTGAGACTTTTTTAGCCACTTGACATTAATAATGCAATCATTTGTATCACTGTAACAAGTGGCGCTTCATAGACACACTGTCTGAAAGAAATCCTGATAAATATGGTTTCTTCTCCATCACACTCATATCCCGTACGGAATAAGGACAAATTTGCAATACAAATATCCATGAAACTATCTGTGGAGTAAGATCTATAATATATTCATACGCTTGTCAGTTGAACTGAAATGGAAAGAAAATCTTTATCATTGAAACTTTCAGACTCTCTTTGGAGTCATGTCATTTTCTTGATCAGTGGTGCAGGTAGGAAGTGAATACCATGGGATGCTACCAATTAAAATTTTGCTTACATAAATGAAATCCTTCAGCAAAAGTAAGTGAAAACAGAAAGTTTTATCATATCTATCAGCACGTGTCATGCATAGCTAGGGGAAGAACAGTCTTTCTTGTAAACTGTAAAAAAAAAAAATGTAAATCTGAAATTAAAATCTAGTATATAATCTCTACAGCATTAAACCAACTGATTCACTAATTATTTTTTTTCTCCTGCTGGGAAAGATGATACCCTAAGTTACTTTTTGAAAACTTTCCTACATAAAATGTTGTTATTCTTTACATACCTGACGTCAAAGGGTGGACCTCTGAAGTTCAGAGCTCAATGAAAAAAATCCCAGATTTTCAATGGCAGGATGGAAAACATATCGGACCTTTTTCTTTTTATGCTTGTGGGAAGATGTGAACAAAAGTATGAACGTTTTTAAAGGGATACAGTGTCTTGATATGATAGTAACAGTCGTTTACCTTCACACCCTCATGGTCTGTCTCTCTAATCTTGAATTCTCTTAGTATTAGCATTGTAAAGAAATACTTGGGTAGGAAGGGAAGAATCCTATTGCTTGAAAGTATGAAGTTGGTAATGATATTTAAGTATATCTAGAGTTTGAGGATTCTGTTAGGAACAAAAGTATAAGGAGACAGTAGGCGTTGCTCAGGATCCAGAAAATTCTAGTAGTGTAGCAATTTGAAGTTTTTGAATGACATTGATGAAAAAAGAGCAATGGCAATATTTAAAAGTACGTGAGACACAAACTGAATAGTATATTGTTTGGAGCTTTGAAAATACTTTGATGAATTAGAAAAGTTATCCCAACATATACAGCTTGGTGTTGTACAGCTGACTCTGAAGCTGTTTTAATTTAGATTTTAAGGCCGCTCTGTGGAGAAAGTGTATTTCTGTTATCCTACTTGTTAGAGTGTTTCCACATTTTATTACTTGGTAGAGATTGTTAATTTGATCTATAATAATTTGGTTGCACATTGTTGGTTAGCGTGTTGGATTGTTTACTGTATTTCCAGTACTTTAGATAATATGTGTTGTTCTAGGCAATTTTAACCTGATGTGAGATTGAACCAGATTATTCTAATGCAGGCCAGGGAATTGTAAATAATGAATGAAGTTTTTCCAAACAGATATCTTTTAGAGTGAAAAACCTGTTCTCCTCAAAAGATTATGCCAATCTCACAGCATTTTCCAGTGCCACATGCATGCAGCATAGTGTGTGCTGCACAAATAGGTACATTTCCAGTGGGCAACACTTGGCTGCTGCAGGAGCTGCTGGAGTCCTCTGTTTGGGGTCCACCTGATCTTTGCATTTTTTCATTGGGAAGAGCACCTGTCATCAGCTGCCGGTACATTTTACCTGTTTCATCTCTTTTCTGTGATGATGTATAAGCACTGTCTGCTGCTCTCTCTCTCTCTGAGAAAATTTTCTGTGTATGGTACAGTTTTCTCAGGCCTCGGTGAACCTGCTAGAGCATGTTAAGTCAGAATTCATCAAGTAGAGCATTAGGGCACAAAAAGCATGTTTTACTTGGAGGGAACACTTAACATAACAATTTTTCCAACGTCCCTGAACTCTAGAAAGAGTTTTCTTATTGATAACTTCATGCAAAGCTAACAATTCAGTTATTTTGGTACTCTTTTTCAGACTTCTCTGATCAAATTCATGTCTGTTATTATGGTAAACATTTTATCTCAGGGTGAGAGGTTAATGCACTTCTCAGATATTTCCCATCTGTGGATAAGTAAGTAACTGATGGCAGCTGAGAAAAGGCTGTGGGCCCTGTCTTCTAACACTACTGGTGAAGTTTGTGTTGTGGCTGATAACTGTCTCTTCATCTCAGTAGTTTGTCTTCAACGAGCTGTTAAACGGAACCCTGGCTTTCGATGCCCTTGGTTCCTCTGGTCTCCAGTCCATACGGAAACCCTTCAGTCCAGTTGTCTGCTGCCAGGCAGCGTAAGCCTTAGAAACTCTGGCAGCTCTGTAAGAGTTTCCCAGTAAGCTTCCTCTCCTTACCCTAGCTTTCTTGAGGCTTCTGTGTTTGCTCCCAGATCAGCTCATTGTCAGTCTACTGCTGAAAGTCTTTCTCAAGCTTCCCTGGCCTATCATTCAAGTCCCCTTGTTTGGGCTACAGAGTTTTTATCACAGGGATTGCCAGCTAGTTGGTCTCAGCCAGAGAGGTGGCTGCTCATTAAACCCTTACAAATCCCTTATGTGGCTTTTAAACCCAGCTGAACATCACAGTGTCAAGGTTAAAAGCAACAGACGAGTCTGCAAGAAAATCTAATTTACAGAAGCAGACTCCTTTAAATTACAGGGTGCTTTCCCCATCCTGTGCAAGCACCAACACACATTTCCCTTTTAATATAACCCCTGTAGCTTATGTGGGAGTACTCACAGAAGGTGTGTACTTGGTTCAAGTTGTTGCTGTCATTTGATGGCCAGGTTAGATAATATTCCTACAGGCTAGGATTCCTTCGTAGAGTAGTTCCTGAGACACTACAGGCATATGGGATGTGATTTCCCAGCAGAAGCAGCAAGCTGTGAATCCTCTGTTCTCTTCATCTTCTGTCCTTTTTGCTAGTGATGGTAGTAGTACTGGTTTACAGATCATCATGTTGACCCAAAAGAATTGGCTTAGGGGAAAATGTTGTTTGGTTTCCTTTTCTCGCAAAATCTTTGACTGTTCTGATCTTGTCCAAATGACTGAAAACATAGGAAGTGAAAAAATGTTTCGTTTTCTGGTTCTGGTTATACCTGGCACTTCTTTTGAATGAATAAAATGTTCTCAGACTTGGTAAGGAACATATTTATCACATCACTAAGTAAAGTTATTTTTTCTTCACCGTGGAACTCCAGAGCACAGCAAACATTGGATGAGATTGTCTCTGGCTTAAAAGGAAAATTCAAATAGAAAAACTGTTGCCTTTTATGCCAGTGGTGTTGGGACACCATTAATAAAATCCAATCCTTTGAAGAATTTGTGAAACCATGGTCCTTTTTAGAGCTTTAAAGCACAGTTACTGGTTTTTAATTGCTTTCTTCTCCTAATCCAGTTGGTTTTGTGGGCTGGCTAAGACTCCAGTAAACTAATATCACAGAGGAGGCTGGTTAAATATTTGTCAAAAATAGTGTCAACCAATATGGTAACTTCTCCTTTAAATTCCTTCCACCATTGTCATCCCCTTCCAAACAAAAAGCCTGCCTCTAGTTTAATCTTTTCCCCATTGGCCCCAATTTTGCTGACTTTACACCCTTATTGGTATTTGTGATATACTTGTTCCAGTAATTTCTCTGTTGGTCAGCAATTGTGTTACAGTAATACCTGTCTTATTTTATATATATATATAACATTTCTCATTTCTGCCATTTCTCATGTTGTTATCTTGTTAGCCTTGCATTGGCCTTATACATGCATATTCTAATGCTTACTTTACATTTTGACATCCATAGAGGAACCATAATGTAAGTTTAGTCTGACCTGTAAAAAGACCAAGCTGTAGTCCTTACAGAGGAGAAAAAGTACCAGCTGAAGACTGTTCATGAACTTACAAATGTGTATTATTATATTGCTCCCAAAAAGCTAGAATTAGATCAGGATAGAATTCAATAATTCTTCACCCTCTGTTTTGAGAGCTGCTGGAATTTTTACTCAGTTCTTGAATTTCTGGCAAATCTGGTAACAGACTCCTTAGATCGATAGAAATTAGTTTGTTGTTTTCAAAACTGACCTCGTTCTCCTAAAATACTGCAGAAAATACTGCTTTTCTAATTTAAAGCTTAATCTAAAATCATCCAAATTATATCTGTTTAGATAACCACGTCCATTTTACTGAAGCATCCTGTTCTGGTCTCTGCCAGAGACAGGATACTGTACTGTACTGCACTAGAAGGGGCTACAGATTGGACTTAGCACAGGAATTCTTACTTTGTATGTCATTTCAGAGACAGTCAGCAGCAGCTAAACCTCTCAGCAGCTTTAAAAGGGTGGCTGTAGGGAAGAATAGGCATGGTGCAGTACCAGATGTGTTTTTGCAAGCATTCACTGTCTGGAACTTATTAAGATAATAATATTTTTAAAAGATATATAATGTGTAGAAGAACAAGAAATACTTCTAATGGGATAACCTTTTAAGCATTTTTTTTTTTCTGATACTACTTTTCTTTCTTGGGTTTTTAAACTGCAAAGGAAAGCTAATTCAAGTATTTTAAAATAAATACTTTATATAAAAATCTTTCTGGCTACTCAGAAATCCTGCTTCAAACACTGTAAGGCTTGTTCTCAAATATGTAGTTTCCCCTTGCCCTTTTTATGTGAGGTTGACCTCTGTGGTCATCATCTCTGCAGTAGCTGTCAAACTGCATACCTCACCAAGGTGCACTGCAGGAACACTACTAAAAGCTTTAAACACACCAATTAGGAAAAAATGAGGTTCATAGCTTGACAGTACATGGCTTAGGTTCAGTATCTTTCATCTGCAGTTGTCTTTTCTGTTCAGCAGAGACACACAGATATATATTGCCGTCTGTGAGTCGCAGATTTTTTTTTTACCCTTATCTGTTCTGTAAATATACAGCCTAAGAGCTAATTCTTAAACTCAAACCTATTGTTCCACTGCTGATTTGCTAATATTGAGTTTGAACCAAATCGATACAGTTTGCATACCTGAAAAATCCCTACAATGGCTTTTTAGAATATGGAGTGGTTGTGTTTTATGCAGTCTTTCAGAAGGAGGTGAAAAGTAAAATGTAGTAAATGGAGACAATATTAAAACTATGTCATAAATATGCAGATTGTAAAACGAAAGCAATTTTTTGGCTTGGTTTTTGAATCCATCTGCCTATTACATTTTTTAAGTTCAAACAGCAAAACTACTTCTGATTTAACTATTACATATTTGGCAAGCTTAATAAAGGACAAATCAAAGCTGAATCAGGGGTATTTACAACAACCACAAATTTAATCCAAAGTGGGTACTTAAATGCTCATATAGTTCTAAATGATGTTCCTTCCAGATGGTGAATTAATGTAATTTTAGCAGGAAGTGAAGTTGCACAAATATGCAGTATTTAGAACACGCGCTGATTTAATGTTTCTGTGCCCACCGAGGCACAGATGTTACTTATCATTTTCATGCCAGTTGTCTCTATCTTTCCAATTATTGCAAACTGAGGAAGAGAGTTTGCAAGGGCAAAAAGGGGGCTGGGAAGAACTTAAGTTAGTAAACCCTAATTCAGATGCAGATGAATCTTTTCTGTCCTCGACCTATTTAACCTCCACAATAGTAATGATGGTGGCCTGCTTGTGGAGTATCTCATTATGATTCAGTCCTGTATTGCCTACATTATTGCCATTTGGTTTCCAAGTAAAATCTTTGAACCTGTAGAGCTGTCTCTGACTTAGAATGTACATGCTCTCCTGTTGCATGCCTCTAAAGCAGTGATAAGAGGGAAGGCACAAGACATACCTCTTTGCTTAAACAAAAAGGAGTTCCTGGTAGGTTGATCCAACATCAGAATTAAGTTCATTCCTTACTGCAGAATGCCTTGAATTTGCTAGGCATATTTCAAAACCTCTCGCTTTTCCATGTGTTTTGCAGCAAGGAGAAGACAACAAAGGTTATGTGCTGGGTGCTAAAGATTTTTTTGGGGGTGCTTGTGGTGAGACATGTTAGTGGAAGAGCTGTATTGTAGATATTGTAGATTCAGACTAGGTGTAAGGAGGAAATTTTTTACGATGAGGGTGGTGAAACACTGGAAGAGGTTGCCCAGAGAGGTGGTGGATGCCCCATCCCTGGAAACGTTCAAGGTCAGGTTGGGTGGGGCTCAACCTGATCTAGTTGATGATGACCCTGCTCACTGCTGGGGCGTTGGACTAGATGACCTTTAGAGGTCCCTTCCAACCCAAACCATTCTATGATTCTGCGATTGTGAAATTACTGCGTATGTAATGTGTAAGACTAGGCAGTATTATCTGCTTCTCCAGCTGAAGGCAGAACTAAGAAGGGAGGTATGAAGGACTCGATTATTTCTCTAATTGCCTTTTCAAGCACTGGTGAAGATCAGAGTGCTGGAGGATGTGCAGCAGCTCTGAGCTGTATGTACCCTGCTGTAGCTCACCAGCTCAGCTTTGCTACTTGACACATAGAGTCCACAGCTCTCTGTCCTCCTCTGCCTCTTTCCCAATTTTAGCAGAGGTTAAGTGAATGTACTAGTACATTCTCTAGCATTCTGTTTTATCTTTGTCGGCCATGCAAGACAGACCTACTGGGACTGCAAAGGAACTTTGCATTTCTACACGCTACTTGCCTTAATGGGGCACAATCAAGGAGATAGTTTGGCTTTGTATGTTTAATTATGTGTTGAAGACACATGCGGTCTTCGATAGATGTTTCTCTGTTCACAAAATAATGAAAATAAAGAATTATGAGATAGTAGTACTAATAATGTGATAACATTTTAAGGCTTAGTTGGTTAGTATATACTAATTCACAGCACTACAGGATTTTGTCCAACGCTTTCAACAGATGACAAGAAATATGCATTTTTCTTCTTTGCCCAGGGACTAAAAGGTGACCCTGGTAGTCCTGGTATGGCTGGACCTAAAGGAGAAAAGGTACTTTATCTGTAAAGTTGTATGTATATGTGAGTGTGCATGATATTTCTTCAGTATTGAACACATTGCCTTAACTACGTGTGACAAACACCCACTGCTGCCATTTATGTAGCTTAAGCGTTGAAGAATACAAATACAGACTAACTGTAAGTATGGAAGACAGGTACTCTTTATCACAGCAAATTTTGAAAGGAATTCAGAGCAGGAGCCTAAATTGGATGTTCTGAATTGCTCTCTGGGTGCTCTGATTTGCTCCCATGGACTGAACCTGAAGGTCTCACAGTGTGATTCGTACCTCAGTGACCTAATTCTGTGAACGTTTTACACAGTCAGATGTCTTTACATATGTGAGCTGTCATACTGACTTCAGTGGCCACCTTGTGCATGTCCGCTGCAGCTTGTAATTTAACATATGCAAATGTGTTTTGAAGGATTGCTTTTTTTAAGTTGTGATTCATTTATGCAGAGGCCTGCCATTTTTTTTGCATTTAACCTGTGGTAAACTGTGTACATCTGTGCCATTACTGAAAAAGAATATTGCTTTACTCATATATTATCATAATCAGAGCGTGTTTGATGATTATACTGAATTTACTTCTGCAGTGATGCATATCCTCTAAAATGCCTAGAGGTTAAATATGTATAACTAAAGAGATTGCTGATTTACTTACTCTCCTGTTTTAACTAGGGAGATGCAGGACCTCCAGGACCAGCTGCCTTGAGTGTAAGTATGCGTAAAACAAAAACAGACGAAAGAAAATCACTAAGAAATGTTGCAGGTTTTAGCTTATTTGCAATGTAAATACTTTCATTATTAAATTTAAGAACCAAGTCCCTCTCTTTAGAATGCCTCTGCATTTTCTATATTAATTTTGAAGCAGGGAAAAGGGAAATTTATAAATATAAAGAAAATAAGCATATTTAAAACATCTTGTTTCCCACCAAATGCTAACAAGAATATTGTTTTTTTATTCTGTGTGTGGATAGTATAGGCTGGTTAAAGTGAAAGAATTCCCTTGTTATTTTTAGTGAAAAACATTTTTCAGTAAAAGCTTGAAAAACTAATTAATGCTTTTTAAGATATTGTAAATATTCTATTGTCAGGTTATTTTATTAAGTACTTAGTTGTGAGTGTAATGCCATATGTTCGACACAGTATTATATATATAGCATGCATATGTTCAAATTTAACACACAGGACCCTATTTTCAGAAAGTTAAGGATGTGGGGACGCATCCAGCAGCCAGATAGATGTGAGGCTGCCACAGCTTCTTGCCCTCAGGTCCAACTGGTAGCGGGGCTGAGCGTGCATTCCCAATAGGCACAAAAACACACATACAACACGTATAGACAGGTCTGGCCACACAGGTCAACACAGATGGACACACTCAGCACTCCCACAAACACAAACAGCACCAACAGCCTCAATCCTGTTACCCTCTCTGGCTGATCATGATGATGGTCTGGTACTGGGAAATATATACATATATACAATGTGCATCCCTCTAGTAGCTGAGCTGACACACAGCCTGAGCGGTAGATGGCCCTGCTCCTGGTCTCTCCAGTTACTGGCACCTGGACATTTAACCCCCCGAGGCTCACAGCCCCACTCTGTTGCTCGTGCAGACCTGCTCGCTCACAGACACCCGTGCAAAAATGTGTGTACGCACACACATATATGCATATATTCCCCTGGCTTCCAGGTCATTTCACCTACTTGCCAGCCAGTCCAGCTTGATATTCACTGTTGATCACACACACACTCACATGCCTGCGCTCACTCCGTTTCTTGGTACCACAAAGGCATAGACCATTGTCTTTTATGAAACATGTCACATGCTTCTGGTTCCTTGCATTACACGATAATGCTGCTACTGATATACAAATAATTGAAATCATTTCAGTATTGGCTTAATTATAGCCCATTTACATTTCGGTGATTGGACATGTCTAATAATATTTGAGAATAACATATGCTTCAGTATGAAGCATTCTCTATCCAGAAAAAGAGGTCGCAAAATTCTTTTCACACAGAATAGAAAATTGTTTAGAGTTTGTGATTTCAAACACTTACAGAGTTACGTCTCATCGTCTTGACATCTATACAATCTTTTTATCTTACATAATGACCAGATATACATAACAAACACAGAGTGGAAAGGAAAAAGAAATGTAATATTATAATGATGGAAAATCATGTACTAGATTCTTATGAAGAACAGTATTTCAATAATTTAGGGGTTTTTACGGTTTCTACAATGCTCAGAGGAAAAAAAGCAGACAAGTATCTTCCTTTCTTTCTTTATAGAAAAAGTCTGTGTATCAGACTCAGGAAGTTGCAGATTTGGTCACTAATTCATTTATTGCCTTTCCTGTAATTTACCTGCAAAATAGAATATGTGAGGTCAGACATGATGATTAGTTGTCTTTCAAGTATCAAGGGAAGACTTCTTCAGTATGGATCTAACAGTTTCTTTGTGAGGATCTGGTACATGCTTGTGCACCAGAGAAGAGAATTGACCTGCGTATTAGTTGTATTCTGGCTAGATAGTGCCATAGAGAGATGGTGGAAGATGTTTTTAATTTCCTTGCAATGATCTGCGCCCTAAGCATGTATGAAGCCTAAAGAGAAATGTCCCCAAAACTCTCCAGGACAAGTTTTGCTTTGTAAAAGTAATAAATTCTCTCTGAATCCAAGTGATTTTGCTCACAAACTGAAATGAGAAGGCCTCCCATTAAGGACAGTCCATTTGGGTGAAAACAATTGAGAGCGGTGCAAAAGAGCGTGGCAAAAATGAAAACAAAGACAAAAGCTGCTGAATTCCCAGGCTGTAGTTCCACAGCATGAATAGCTCTTCCCCCAGACTCAGTGTTATGAACTACTTCTACACTATTCATATTACCCATGTAATCCTAAATAAACTTCATAAGAACTATCTTTCATAGTGTAAATGATTATACATTGTCTTTTCACTGTCTTCATTTCCAAGACCGTAGCAGCAAGGATCACCATTAGATCTGACAAACATTGAAGGATGTAACCAGAGACCCATACTGTAAAAATAAATTCTACTCTAAGGTTTCAAAATTAAGTTGCCATGTTTTATGGTACTTGTTTTTGGATTAGGAAGTCTAAATATCCGGTATCTTGATTTCCTGGAGATAAATTAGTACTGTGTCCCAAGATCAGTATCTGTTTGCTACAGTTCATGTCTTGCTAGAGGTAAACAGGGGCAATTATGTCCTTCAGCTCTTGAATATACAGTCAAAATGTGTGTTGAAAGAGTTAACAGTGAAATATTTTTAGTAAACAACCTTGATTCTAGGATTGTTACTGCAGTAGATGGATTGGAGTAGATCTTGCTTCAGATAGATTCTTACAGGCCTTGAAGGGATCATTGAAATAGAAACAGGATACTTCTGAAGATAAGACACAGGAAAAAGAATTGAGGATGCCTATTTTCTGTGCACTATAGGACCATAGAATGGTCCTTTTGAGCATTTCTTGTGTAAATGATGGAAAAATGACTACATCCATTCTGATAGCAGCACCTGGATATGTTAGGCCTGTTTTGAATGCGTTCATTGTCTTCAGTTGCAGTTGTGGACACTTAGCTTTCCTAAGAGTCATACTCAGAGGTTAGTAGTATGATATCAAAAATCAGAAGCTGGTTTCAAATTGACTGAACTTACTTCTTCTGTACCTTAAATGATTCACTTTCATAAAATGGACTGTCAAAGAGTTACATTTCTTTGATTATAAAATGCTGTGCAAATGTTTCAGTTCAGTTGATTCAGGCATAGCAAGATGTCTCTGCATTGGTACATCCACTGATGGTTGTCTTCACACTTTTTAAAAGGAAACATTTAAATTTCAGGAAAGCAGACACGAGTTTTTTAGAGGGATGTTACTAACTGATGTACTGGAACTTTTTTTGTGTAGCTGCTAACTGAGAGAAGAGACAAGAGTGAGTGTGAATTGGTTTAGCAGTTTGAAGACAGATTACAGCGCTGCGGGAATATATGGCCCAGCAGGAAGGCTTTCTCTCTCCACCACTGTAAATAGTCATGCGTTTCTGTTGGCAAGAGCTAAAAGAAGATGAATGACATGAATAGTGGTGGCTCGGGGAAAATCCAGTCTTCAGAGTTGTTTTATTTGTGAGACTTCTGTGTGGCCGTGACTCTTGCGATATATAATCATGAAAGGAAGATGTCGCATCTTGCTGTGAATAAGTAGTAGGTCAGATAATATCAAGGTTCATGTGTCACTGAATGAGAACTTACTATGTCAGGGCCATTCATGCTGTTACAGCCAAAATATGACATCAGTGTTTCAGTTATGAACCCTGTTAAAGCGAAGTTTTAAAATGTTCCATTCATTTGGGACTCATGCATAATGTCATAGATTTATCCTCTACTTATAATCAGTTTTTCGTAATGTGAAAACAATTTATTTCTTTTTATCAAAGTGCAAAATTAATTATTATGCTGGAGGCAGGGAGGGAAGAGGAGTGAAAATAATGACACACTGTTAGGGCTAAGTCCAAAATGCATTTGCGCAGGGAGGGAGGGAATATTGAAAGGGACTTGTTTTTGCTCAAACTGGACGACTGGGCCTGGGTCATCGACCTTCTGCCCCAGTGCAATTGCATATTGAGACAGGTGGTAAATGATGGCATTACAGGGCTCTGCTGCCCTGTGCAGCTCTTCTATTCCAATGTATTTCCATAGAAATCATACACCAGTGGAATAAGCTGGAGAAGGTCTACCATATATGCTGATCTTGGTATAAACTAGAGCACCAGCAGCGCTGTGCAGGGCCAGAGCATTCTCCCCACACACAGACCTGCATCATGGTCCTGTCCTCAGCACAGGGAGCGTGAAGGTGGCAAAGGGCTGAGACTGCTTCACTGCAGTCATTCCCAGACAGCTGGTTGGTGGTCCTTCGGTCCGCGGAGAGTTGTCTGTAGGTAATCTACAGAAGCATATAACAGTAAGTAGTAAAAACTCTTGTTTTTTCATTTGTCTGTGCTATGGGTACCTGTGAAAGTCTAAAAGGTGTCAGTGACCCTGTGTCTAAAAGTGTTCAGGCATCCCTGACGTGTAGGAAATCCTGTGCTGCTCAGAAGCACGGTAAGCGCGCTCTGCCCTCCAACATGAAAAAGTGCAGGAGAGAATGAAGTTATTGGTACTTGGAGGAAAAAGCTGTATTTTTAAAAGCGTTCAACTGACAGATATAGCTATTATAGTCTCTGTAAGGAATGAGGGGTACTTGGAAGCAGTATGTATGGCAGAATTCATAAATACCCAGCAGCTGTAACAACCTACCAGGTGGATGAGCATATGCCAAAACTGTGAAACGGGAAATAATACCGTTGCTTTTTAAGATGCAAAAATTATTTTATGAGTTTGAAATGGAAATCTCATAGCTCAGAAAGTCATTGATCTGAAAAAAAAGGTAGAGCTCTGAATACCCCTGTTTGATGTCGGTTAACAGAAAATCTCTCCCAAAATCCTAAACGATGCACACTTAACAAAACTTCTCACTTGCAGCAATAGCAGAGAATTCAGAAAGAAATTGTGTATGCCTGACTACATGTTTCTGCAGTGCATAGAGATGGGATTAGAATTGCAGCCCATGTGTTTCTGTACATTTCTTCAAGGGAGGTACAGAAGTCTTGTTAATACAATTTCATCATTCTTGCATGATGAATTAGAGGGGAAAAAAAGAAACAGCGTTGTAGCCCAAAATATGCTAAGCTGTAAAAAGAAATACATGAAAAAATTTATGGGCTTTATTTAGAATCCTAATGAAATTAGTAATTTCAATAGTTCTAAGTATATTTGATTCATGCATTATTCATACAAATACATTTTAGTGGCTCGGATCGTTAATTTTGACATATATGTGCATATTTAAGCACTTTTAGTAAGGATGTAATTTTTTTCTATTTCCACGGAGTCAGTTGACACTGCACAAGTCAGGATATATGTATTTATTTTGTCTCCTCAGTTATAGTGGTAGTTTTATGGGAGTAGTCCAAAGTCAAGATTGATTCTCATCCTTTCTTTATGCTGTCTTTAATTTCTCTGGTATGTTCTTTCTGAATTGTTCTGTAAGTACTAGATGTCTCTTTTCTTTAGTACTTTTCAAGTGCCTTATAATGCATGCTGGGAATATATTTTGAACTTTTCTCCCTAATTATGCCCACTTCATGCAGGGATATGTTTAGTCTTTAAAAGCTGAAGTTCCTTGATAAATTGTACTGTAGCCGAGGACCCTTCAGAGAATAAACAGGAGGGATTATACTGCTCTGTTGTGTGGTTTTGTCAACATGTGGAATTTAGTGGCAGAAGCTAGGGACTGTTTTCTGCAGGAGCACAGCTGGCTCTGCAGCTTGCCCGCTCTGGTATCCCCAGCTTAAGCCTGTGCGTGCCGTGTCAGAAGAGTGACAGGTGAGGGAAGGTAGCGCAGCCATCTCTTGTAAAATATATGGTAACTATTCCTCTTGACACTCGATACGCTGCTTTTAGTTCCTGAGGAAAACGAGCGTCCGTCCGTACGTTCCTGTGAACCTATCCCTTTCAGGAGTTATAAAATAGTCATCCAGATGGCACCAAGTGTTTATGCAGAAGCCAAGGCTTAAGTCGGTCACAGACAGAAGTCCCCAAGACTTGCTTACTAAACAGATAGTTGGAATGTCGGCTCCTAGGTCTGGTTAAATTGAGCTGAAGGAAGCTGGCGCACAAGTGCGGTGTGGAGGCGGCTGCGGGAGGAAGCTGCAGATTCAGGCCCGGGCAAGCTCCGCCGTCACTTTTGGCTCTCCCTTCCCTAAACAAGCATCAGCAACAGATTACACAGCTTTTCCCTCGGAGCTTTGGCAGTTATTCTTTTAAAGCTAAAATTCACTTTCAGCAATGTTGCTAGGACTTTCACAAATTCATTTGATACAGTACTTCAGTCATAGTGTGATTATTTGGCATTTATATGGAACTCTGAAGAGGAGGCGTTTGGTATCCCGGCATTCTTGCTGTTGTAGTGGGCAGCAGTATTTCAGATGATTCTTCCTGAAAAATCATGTGCCAGTTTTTGCTTATCTTGACTTCGGCACCACGATTCCTTTCTTGTCTCACAGTGAAAAAATAAGTCATCTGAATAACTTGTATTACTTAAGAAGGGGACAAACACCCTCCCCATTAGTAAGCATCTGAACTAATATTATCCTCTCTTTCTTTTCATGTAATGACATAAAGGAGAGCAATTCTAGTTAACTAAAGAAAGTATAGACAGTTATATTTTCATTCTAAATCTCTTCCTTTCGTATACATCTCTCTAAGAAAAAT
The DNA here is from genome assembly GCF_000699145.1 of Aptenodytes forsteri. Taxonomy (NCBI): domain Eukaryota; kingdom Metazoa; phylum Chordata; class Aves; order Sphenisciformes; family Spheniscidae; genus Aptenodytes; species Aptenodytes forsteri. Next base: position 3,752,420 of record NW_008795021.1, on the reverse strand, counting down.
CTGATTTTATCTACTTGAGCTTTTTTAATGGAGGTGCGTAAATTTCATGAAAATACTGAACTGTTCAGTTGTTTTGCGTGAGATATAGTGATCTTTAACTCTCACAGTATAACTTGCAGATACTCTCTTCTTTAAAAAATGCTTTTTAAGTATGGAAGCAGATCCTATTAAGATTACCCTTTTAGTGAAATAGAAGATGTTTTAGCAGTTTCACTCTGTTTTTTATCTTCTTTACACAGTAATACTGATACTGAAGGCACAAGTGAAGATTGATGTCTTAGCCTCACAGAAAATTTGTTTTTCAAAAATTCACAGTCTGCTAAATTGGCATGAATGTGGTTTATATGTCCTTCATTAGAAGAATGATTTGAGAATAGTCCAATATGCAGTAGACACCAATGTAAAGAATAATTTCAAATTACTACTCAGGATTTTGTATGATACTTTTTTTGCTTAGAAAATAAACCCATGTCTATGAAAAGTACTAGGTTCATAAAGTGTGAACTTCTGTGAAATTACTCTTCCAATTTCCCTTTGAAATGTTTGTCTCTGAAGCAAAGTAGATTTCAAGTTACCAGAGAGAGCTACAGAAATGACCAAACCCAAAGCATAATGAGATCAGTGAGGAACATATTTTCTGTTTGCTTCAGTAATAAATTATCATGAAAATATAGCTGATCATGTTTTCTGGCAGACTGAAATACTTCTGCTAAATTTTGTCTCCTTTCCCACAGAAGTAAATGGGTTGGCAGCAGTTTTGAAAGCAAAATCGTGGCCTATTCCACTTTGCACTCCCAAGCAAAACAGTATAATTACTGCAGTAGCAATAAGAGGCCAAACGTGGGGTACAAATCTTTCAACTTCCCACCTCGACTTACATCCATAAGGGTGTGAATGAGACCAGATCATGTTTGGAAATGCTGAAGATAGAGGTATTTGAGATAAGTGGTAGTCTAATTTCCCTCACTAAATGGTAATACAACAAGGAATTAGTCATCCATCTGTGATTTTCCTGTACCATTTTTCCCATTCTAGCAAAATTTTGTAATAGTGAGGTGTGTCTGCAGGCTCTGTGGGTTTCCATGTGGGTGGTGATGGGCAGTCTTCTGGACAAGAAGAGGAAACCATCATAGTCATATTTTAAGATCTCTCTGTTCCTCACCCTCCTGCTTGGGCTTCGAGGTAGAGCAGCATGACAACTTCAGCAAGTAAACTGACTTGAAGATATCTGGGAAACCAACACTGTAGCCATCTTGACTGCAGGGAAGGTATTTATATTTCAGCTCCTTTGCTTGCTGAGGGTAATAGCCTGTTCTTACATGAGAGGAAGCCACTCATTTCCCCTCAGTATGGTACAAACAGACCAAAGAGGAAAATATCCTCAAAATAGGATAGAAGGATCACAGTGACAATCATGACCTGCACAGTAGAACTTGTTGTCTGGTAACACCTCCAGATAAGTACATGAATTGAAGACCTAACTGAACTGCATCTTGATGCATCCTGTCTGGGATGCTGGAACATTCTTGCATGAGTGCAGCCACAGCAGAACCATCCATCCCACGAGCAGTATTTGGGTGGCTGGGGAATGCTCTTCAAGTCAGTCAGGCTGCAGCTCTTTACCATGATCACATGTTGTGTTATGTCAGGAATTTGGAAATCCGTGGTCACTTTTTACCTGGCTATTGATACGTGTGATTCTATGCTGCTCTACTTGCGGGTTTTACAGAGGGGTCATTGTATATGAAATTCATCAGTGTGACGGCTTTTCTTTACCCGAGTGAAAACTGTGCGTTGAAGTACTAGGTCAAGCCCCTGCAGTGGGAATTGCCCACCAATTCACTTGTAAAAAGGTTTAAGTGTTCATTTTGTTTCAGTAGAGCTATACCTTTCTGTTTATAAACATATTGTTTCCAAATTGCTTAGCCAAATCATGTCTATCATAGCTGGGTCTTTTTAAAGTAGCAAGTTCTATCATTATAAAAGCTCGCATATTCAAATGGTTAAAAAATGACCTATTCTTACATTACCGTGAGGTGTTTCTGCATACCTAATTTAGGCTTTGTCTCTGTCTTTGCTTGACTCGTTTCACTAAACTAAATACACTTTCTTCCTGTCTAGTAGCATTTATTCCATAAAAATTGAGGTCATGTGTTTGCTGGAATTCATAGTGAGGAAAAAAATGGATGAGAGTAGTTTGTGTATAGAACACAGAAACCAGTCTATAAAGGTCTATAATGAAATAATTTCTGTGCCTTAATTAGACCTGCCTTGTTATTGTTAGCATTTGTATTATATTTCTAATTTGTGTTGAGAAGGAAAGGCTGCTGTGCTCAGAACCTATTTCAATAAGACTACCTACGAGTACATAAAGCAGCTGTCTAGCCTTCTGCTTCAAAAACTATCAGCTATGTTTTGAAGCAACTTTCAGAATACCAAAAATGTACTTACTTGTCTAATATTTTACTCTTTTGGCATCGTCCATAAGCTTCCGGAAGAACTAATATGAATAACAACTTTAAGTAACTTCACTCTTCCACTTCAGCTGGGATTTTTTTTCGTTTTAATTCACCAAGAGGTCACGTAAAAGCTTTGCTTTTGTTCGGAGTGTGTTCTTAGGCAGTCACTCTGAGCTATTAAATTTATGAACCAAGTCTCCACCATGTCTCTGCGGATGCTTGTCGTGATGTATCAGGCATTTAAAAATATTTTTGTACCTGCAGGGTCACATGACAGGATTTTAGCCCTTCTGTAATAAGCAGCTTCTGATAGCTACATGCCAGCTAATACACTTTAAATTGATAGTTTATGAAACTTAAAACAGCTTAACTGGCTGAACCATTAGCTGATTTTTCTATCACTTCCAAACACATTTTTCTTCTACCATCTCAAGTTTAATAATTCTTAGTAGCTTTTATCTCCTGATACTAGCAAAAAATATTAACTGTTAAGTATTAAAATGTGAATTCCTACAGATATCTTCAGTGACATGCAAGTTCTTTTAAAAGCTCACCTATTCTACTGTAGTATTTTTTAAACCTGTCATTTTTCCTATATGCCCTCGACTAACACTTAGTCTAAGTTTTGACGATATTTTGTTTAAATATCTGTCAGCATGTGCTTCATAGCATGCTTGCTTTTTCTTTATCTAGCTCCACAACCAGCATCTTTTCCCTTGCCAACACTTCCCATTACGGTTTACCTCTTATAAAGGAATTCACAAATTTCCGCTCTTAACTTCATTTTCAAGATTTAGTACAACCCTCTTGTGCCTGCCTGTGCATCAATCATGTTTCATCTCTTTTCATAGCCATCCTCACTCATTGTAATAGATTTTCTAAGTTTCAGATGCACCTGAGCCCATCTCCAGCTTGCTTACTTTTTTTTCCCCAGGCTATACGGTAATGTTTGAGACATTTCCACTTCATGTTCCTGAAGCTCCTTCAGGCACATAACTCAAAGGGGCTTGCCTGGTCCATGACAGGTACAAGCACTAAAGACTGCATATGTTATTTTAGTTCACTTCTCCATGAAGTAGGTAGAAGGATACCACCTTCCAACCTCAAAGGTGGCCTGGCAGACTCAGGAAAATCCCATGCGTATTAGGCCACCTGTAAGGATGCATAATATTTTCCTGCCAGTCTGATGCCACAGGAGTAGGCTGTTCTTATATCTCACTTTGCCTTGTGCTATTCCTACACCTCCTTTTGCTCATTGCCATACCCATCCTCTTGCCAGTGCAAGACTATCGGGGTGAAACATAGTGAATCATTTTAATTGCTTTGTACGTTGTTTACCTGGGGAGATGGTACATGTAAAATAGATTGCCTTCTGACATAAACGTTTTCAACACAATCGACAGCATATCCCGTGAGGCCACGTGTATATATTCAGTCTATATTCTGTCCCTTTCTGTCTGCGGCGGTGGGCTCCTTTGGTGGGGCTTGTCTACCCACTGTGCCGTCTGTGATTTGAGGGAGTCGAGAATCTTATCTTTGCTCTCCAAAGGAAGATCTCCAGAAGTTAAATAGGGATAAGACCTAAGTAGTTACTTTGGTCTGCCTTCCTACAAATACAAACTTTTCTGTGCTAAACTGTTACATTCATTGCCAAGTTTTATAGGAGTTTAACAGGGGATGTTTTATTCATCCCTTTAGACAGATTTCACTGTAGAGAAGTCTTTTTCATTCCTCTTGCAGGTTTCTTCTTCAGTTGTTTTTCCAGGATCTCATTCAGTGAATGCTGAACTGGGATAGCATTGCTAAGTCATTACCGTTGCCAAATTATTACAGTTTTACAGCCATGTTAGTTAACATGGCCCATGTTGTCCTTTTTAAACCGAAGATCCCACTGAAATTAGTGTGAACTTTTACCTCAGTTTCAATGTCAGGATGTGGCTCCTTGTACAGGGTAGTCCTCCCTGCCTAGTTACCAATTGTAAGCTGCTCTCCTCCCTTTCCTTGAAGATAAACCTCCTTATCTGGTTCCTTTTTCTTGACAATAATATTGTAGAGAGAAGAAAAAGAATAGAAGTAGGTCTTGGACAAAAATGTTGGCTATTAATTATCATTATTGTGCTGTTACATTCTTGTGTAATTCTTGTCCCCTTGGACCCTTATTGTACAGATATGTGAAGCTAAGTATTTCCTCCTCCATAAAACAGACGTTACAGGTTTTCATCTCATTCCCCTGCATAAAGTTGTCACTAGAAATGAAATATTAACAAAACAGAACTCCACCTCTTCCTGAATTCCCAGAATTTCTCTACAACGGTAGAATATTGCTAACAGTTGGACAGAGAGAATTCTCTGCAAGTTCCAAACTACCTTGAGGAAAAAGTAGAGAAGGTTTACAGAGGTCACATTCACATACTGCTTTATGGGTTTGTGCATGTATAAGCTACATAACTGCACTATAATTAACTTACCGTGATTTATTTGTTGGATACAACATTGTCATGCATATTCTAGTTCCATAAACTTTGGGGGAAAGATGGAAATGGTGCGCATCAGTTTTGTAAAAGATCCTAAACCTTACCTTGTTTACATTATAAACTGAAGTGAAAGGAGAAATATCCTATAGTGAAATACTGTCTGAGGTACTCTTCTAGCTTCAGTGTTTGAAAGTAGAGAAATGATGGGAATAGAAAAACTCTTGAACTGACTGCTTTTATTTAGAATTGAAGTCAGACTTCATTCAATCAACTTAAAATATCACTTGAAGATATATGAGCTAGCAGCTTTGGCATGCCCACTTTCTAAAGTTTATCTTGGGAATTAGAGATCATAAAGGAACTTTTTTTAATTCATTTCTGGAAATCTGGACACTTTTTAAAAACATGATTCTCAGGAGGCCTCAGTTTACCCTTGTTGGGGCAATAAGTATCTGTAATTGATTCTAAATAAGGAGTTGAGAATTTGACGCAAGATGTAACTCAAGCTGAAGCAATACCTGAGTAATTTAAATGGTTAAGAATTTAATGTTTTTATATGGCAAACTCTTAAAGAAACTAAACATAAGTTCTTTAATTTTGTGATACCTTGTAAGAATATGCAATATTACATTCAATACTTTTTTTTTAATTATACAAAGTAGAACTGTTCAGTGCTCTTTGCTGATTATATTGAAACTGATTTCGTATTTCTTGGTGCTATAATGGAAATTGGATAGCTTCCTCGAAGTATTTTTTTTTTTTAAATTGTGTTCCAAGGTGACTCATAAAGTAAAGGGGGGGGCACTGTTCTAAGTACAGAGCTGTTACCTGAAGGCTTTATGATTATGTCGTACATTAATCAGATATAAAATTAAAACCCCAAAGCGTCAGAAACAGTCTGTGATTCCGTCTGTGACTGCAAAGGCAGATCCTTGCACTGAGTTCAGAAGGAAGGCTCACAAGTCGAGGGTATATTCAAAACACCCAAAGCTCCTGTGCCTGGTCAGGGGAGAGGGCAAGAAAAAAGTGCCTCTGAAGGGTTTTGAAAAGCCATGTCAGGCACACAGAGGAAGCTGCACAGGAGTGGTTCTTACAATACAGCGAGCATAAGGCCTTCTGCTATATGTAGTCCCCTTTCCCTCCCCTCCCTTCCCTTCCCCTCCCCCTTCAGTGCCTATATTTGAATTTGAGTTGTAGAGTAAGTTGTCATTCATTTAATACAACTTTTTTTTCTTATGGTATCCTAACTTAACAAGATAAATCACTTTTCATATAACACCGTAGTTAAATATAACTATGCTTAAGTAGTGCTGACTTACCTCTTCTTTTCCAAATGATTCAGCCTTTATATGGAGGAATGTGATTAATAATTAGTTTGTGTTTTTTCTCACAACTGAATATAACATTATCCTGAAAGAAGTTATTATGAATAAACTATTTTTATTATTAGAAATAAATGCTTTGTCTTGACATCTGGCTCTTTGGCTTAGTCTTACTTCTATAGAATAATAGAGGATGAAAAAGCCACTGAATGTTGTATTTGTCTAACGTTTGTATTTTCAGGGTTTGCCAGGGCTAGAGGGTCCCCAAGGTCCACCTGGCAAAGAAGGTCAAAGGGTGAGTAAACTTGGTGAACAACTGGTGAGTGTGCTAACTGACCTTGATGTGTGACTTCTTTCTAAGCACTACTAAAAAATGGAAAGGTAGCAGCTGAGTATGAAGCGTGCTGACAACAAACTGAGCTTTGGCATTTGAGGTTTCTCTTCAGTTGAAGGAGATTTAACAATTTGAACCATCTAAGCTGTTTTAATCACTGGCAGCACAGATGTAGATATTGTCATTTGTGCAACATGTTTCTGCTGTAATTTTAAATGAAAGAATATTAAAATTGCTCAAAATTTTTCATTTTATTGCAGGGATAGGCCATACCTTGCTACATCTAAGATATATAAAAATACGAATTTAGGGTCATTATCTAAAATACTAACAGAAACCAGTACTAGTGACCCCAGTTTTGTTGCAAATGTCAGAGCCTAACATATATATACAAAGAAGAGAGATACAGTAAGGGGTGGGGGGTGGGGGGACAGATTACGCCCAAGACATGAAATAAACCTTTGGTTATTCAGAATTTTAATATAATGAAGTAACTGACTGGCTGGTTTCTCTATGTTATGTTTTTGGTTTCCTGACTTACTGAATTTGGTAGTTCAGTAGAACAGATAACAAATATTTATGATTGTGGTATCGCAAGAAATAATTCAGTTTTGAGAGTTGATAATCTAGTCAGCTTCCAAAAGTTTGGGAAGATATTCAGACTCAAACATTTCAGTATTTTTATGATTTAAATTGTGCCCAGTTTGTGGTTTTGAAGTTGGGTCTCTCAATAATTCTTGGTTTGTTTAGGCATCTTGATATTTAGTATCTCAGTTAAATTATCTGAAGTGGAAGGATTTAGTATTACTCATCATTGATCTTAGTCAACTACAGTGAATTATTGAAGGCCAGTTTAATAATTCCAGTAATAGTAATAATAATAACAGAAGACCAGTTCTTGAACAAAATGAGTAATAGCGTGTAGGCCCCAAAACTATGTTTTATATTGGTTTTTTAAGTTATAAAAATAGTACTAAATTTTACTTAAGTTGAACATGAAAATTTGAAAGCTGAGGTTATTGAAGTTTCACAGTAAGGATTGAGAACCTGTTCAGAAAAAGTCAACGTAGTAAGGGAGAATCAAAAGTTATGTGGTGAATACGCTATTAAAGCATATTTAATAGCATATTAACATGCTATTAAGGATTTTATAATTACTATGACTCTTACTGTTACGCAATTAAATATCCAGGATACTGAAAAGCTATGGATATCCAGTTTTAGCATATTTTAGAGTGTTTTTCTGTGGAGTATTGAATCTGCAGAAACACACCATTTATTAGTTCTCCTTTAGGAACAGTTATAAATATGGCTGTGTTTTAGAGACATCACTCTTTGAACTTCTTAATTTTTGAGGCAAAGATTCAGAGTTAACACACTGTGTTATAATGGTGGATAAATGAATTTGGAAATACTTTTTTTTTTTCCATTTTGCAGTGGGAATTAGGGCGTTGATACATTCATTATGGACATTTCCTATTCACACATAAAGTTGAACTGCTGTCTCACTCCAATCTCTATAAAAACAGGATCGCTGATTGTTTTATAATCTCGGCCATGCACACAGTTGCCTTGAGCCAAACAATGGGAACAGCAGACTGTAGAGCCTCAGCATCTGTCTTTATCTTTCTACCAGTGAGATGCTCACAATACTCTTTCTGCTGGCCACCCCCGCCCAAGCATTAATAACATAGTTTGCAGTCTTAATTCAACTCCCATGTGCATTTGCATTTCCAATACATTTAATTACACAATAACATACTGTTTGTAACAAGATCTCTGCTCTGTTTAATGACAAACAGGACGGTGCACATCTAATGGCTATTAAATATTCCTTTTTATTTAATTATAGATGTCATGTTCCTCTGTTCTACTTCCAGCAGATCCTCCACATCTTTCACATTATATGAAGTTACTGGTTTTGTCATGGACTGTCTTTTGAAGATTAAAGCGTAATATTGAGTGTGTAACTAACTGATGATTTTTCTTCAACATATTGTTCAGACCTAAAAGTGATATTGTGCCCATTTTGCAGACTGGAACTGTAACATGTCAGGGGAAAAAAAAAACCACTCCAAAACGTTTGAAAGTATCTATTCCATTTGGATGCCACACTTTGAGAACCTGAATTTTTTTAACCTTTCCATTCGCATTGTACTTGTTATATTCAAAGTTTTAATTCGCACTTACCTCAGCAGCATTTTTAAGTGTTCAACTCCTTTGAAAATTAGGCTTAGATCAATAAAGCGTTGAGAGGAGAATCATTAAGTGTGTAAGTTAGACCTCTCAACACACATTAAAGCAAGATATAAGGAACTGAGGAAAATTAACGATGTTAATGGTGATATTGTCAAAAACTCAAAGAAACATGTAGAAGGCTCATGTTAGAGCTAGTGACTTAGGTAAGCGACAGTACAAAATGAGATAGAAAAGGAAGAAAAAAAGCCACGCCAGTGGATTTCTTCCCTCTTTGAACTGGCCTGAGCCATGCATTTTCATTTTTAAAGTGTCTTAAGTGGGATTTTATTATATCATCCAAGATCAGAGTTTAATATTAGAACTACTAAGAAATACCAAAGGTGAGACCCTGTCCCAGAGTGGGCACCTGTCTCCCTGCGTTCACTATAGAGGTAACTAGGACAAGTGTACCCCTATTAAGAGGAATAAGTCTGAGTAGTACTATTTCTTTCACCTCACAGGAATAATCTGCATCAAAAATTGCATAGTAAAAATACATATAATTATTATTATGGAAATAGAATAAGTATAATTATATATCATTGTATAATTATAATAAACATAAAGTTTAACTGAATTGTAGGTTTTTAGTTCAAAGTTATGCCAACCTTAAAATACTTATTGACATATATGTGAAATTGGCTTACAAGCACAAATTTACAACATCACTGAATTAGATGATGACTGCAGGTTATTTATTTCAAGAGCAAACGGGGATCAATACATTATTTTAAATAAAGTGGTAACAGCTTTTGTCCAGTGGATGAACTGTAGATAGAGTTACATGGTATCATTTGAGCCAACACGTGATTATTAAAACAACAAATATGTCACTTTCTGTGGCTTGGTGATCCGATGTATTACTACTATACAATCATGCTGGGATATGATCTTGCTCCCACGTCAAAGAGCAGGTTAGGTTCTTACACGTTTAAATGATGGTACGCAAATAAGTCAGCCATGGAACTTGATGACAGAAGTGTGTGAAATGTCTTCTGTCCGAGTTGGTCTCCCTCGATGCTTTCCAGATATCCCAAAGGACGAAAGAGTTTGCAGAAAACAGCGTACACTAATGTCATACATTTACAGAAATGTGCTGTAGGGAGATCATTCAGAATGAGAGAGGTGAAACCCTGAAAGCTCTTTGACTAGATCTGTGCAGCACTAAAGGATCCTGTATCAGGATGTACGCTCTATTTTTTGGCTTTGCTTAAAGAGAAAATTTCAAACTCACTGAAAATTTGAAGTAGTGCAGTCATGGAGAAGAACTAGTGCAACGATAAATAAAAATTGGATTCATATGCATATTACTTCTTTCGTACTGGTGTAGTAGCAAAATATTTCTTTTCTGAATAAACACGTTGATAGTCTAGCATTTAGCAAGTGTATTGGTTATGTTTATATGAGTAAACTCATTAGTTCCCATTCTTTCTCCACTTATTGTGACACCTTTTCCTCTCATCTCCTTTGTTATGTCTTCTCATTCTGCATATAGCTGGCTTATGCAGAAGAGAGCAATCTTCACGAGCAATGAGATAGTACAAAGAATGATCTTCAGACTTACATAGCTTGTTTCCTTTGCAGAGCAATAAAAAAGGAGGAACAAAGTTGTGAGCTAAAGTGAAGCAATTGGCTTTCTGTTTACTACCATGCTTCTGTATCTACACAAAAGAAACTACTTAGCATTTGTTGTAGCTCTACCAAAAAACGGATATTCAGCGATTCATCATACATGGTGCATCCTTATATAGGGTGTTATTTAGAAGAGGAAAGTAATGGTTATGGCAGAAGAAATAGTGGCTACATGATAATCTGGCCATATCCAGAGACCATACAGTGAACTTATTTCTGATTCTGATTCTCCAAGACATACACAATACTCATTTAAAGGTCTTTTTTGTTGTGACAGTCTCTTGAGCGAACTTAGTTAAATTTTGTATAAGCATGTACTGCCCTTATGTTTCTCCTTTTGTCATGGTACCCACTTCCACTAACATGTGTTAGCCAGCATTGTGCTTTCCTGTAGGTGCAAGGAGTCCTCAAACCTTTGCTGTTCCTGCAAAAAGACCAGTGTTTCTCCTTGCTCTACCACTGGTGACTAGTATAATTTTTTAGTTTTGTTATCTTTAGTGAAGTGTTTTATGTTAGACATGAGGCCTTGCTAAGTGAGAGCCTTAGTTTTTAATTCTCGTCACTAGGAGAAGTGGGCCAGTAGAGACAGCTACTCATTCTCTTTTCCTCATTCCTACATGAGAGGCGCTAGACCATTCTGTGGGTATTACCTTCATACATAATTTTTCAGTGTCCCTCTTGCTGGCTTCAGGCATTCAGAGCAGCATGTTACTGCTGCAGCAACTTGATACTATTACACCAGTGCTCAGAATGACATCATGAGCTTCAGAAGGTAATTAGATGCTACTCAGAAAAGTCCCTGGTCCAATATGACTGACCAACAAAAAATAGAAAGATTGGGTGCTAACCTAGCATTGCGTGGAATTTAAACCACAGTGGACAACTGCGCCATCTTTCTGGCTTCCTGCGTTATGCAGGACTTTATTATTTTCCTCAATATTCCTGCACTTTAGTTAAGTATATCTTTCACAGAAGTAGTTTCTACCTGAAAGACATCAACAACAGAGACTTCACAAGTCTCCTTGATTTCTTTGTTCCAGTGTTTCTTGTCAATCCCACATTTCAAAATGTGCTTTTTATTTTATGCTTGGGCACGTAGCTTAAGCCTCTGACAACTGGTTTTTTTAACGTCTGCTTTACATTAAAGAGATATTTAAAGTTTTTTCTCTGTAATCAAATCACCATTCCATGTACTTTTGAGAAAATTCAACTAAGGTCTTTCAGCTCCCCATGTAAAGAATTTTCTAAAGTCCTCAAATTATTTTGTCATGTTGCTGTACCTTCTTAAAAATTTCTACTACTTATGATTACAGACTGCATGGAGTGTTCCAGACTCTGCCTTTACTATGTTAAATGCAGTGAAGTGGAATTTATATTTCCAAAATATAATTCCAAAGGTTTTGGAAATTAATGCTTAATTTCAGTTGGATATTTTTGTAGCAGGCATTTTCCCTGAACTTGATGCATTTTTTATAAATACTATTTTTTCTGAAAATGATTTAATTTTTTAATATAATATTTTAGTGAATTCCAAAAATTCTCTTAATGCAAAGCATCAAAGCAACATTGTTAGATGGCTATACTGTGAAATCTAGAAATGGTCATTTTTCATTCAGTTGGCCTATAGAAGAGCCAGGCCCAGCACACAGCTAACATACACAGCAGTTTGTGCAGCAGTTTCTGCTTCTTTTAGATCTCCTTGATATCTTGAGATTTGGGCACTTCTGGGAAACCTCTGAGGAAACTGAGGGTGCCTGCTGCTGCCAGGTAAGGCTAAGGTAAGGGTAACTCTAGCAGCTTCAAATGAACTCCCATCAGCTGTCCTTAATCAAAGGGTGCCTGCAGCCTTTGTTCTAGCTGACCCCTGATTAGTGAGGCTTGAGCACCCTTTTAGCCCATGCCAGGAAGAGGACTATATAACAGCCAGGCGATGCAGCAGTTTGTGCAGCGATAACAGAAGCAGCCAACAGATGTGCAGCAGTTTGCACAGCATTTCATGCAGAAGGGCACAAAGAAGAGGCCAGCAAACTTTCTCTGTCCAGCATACACATCCTTAAAGATAATGGTCACAAGGCACAGGACCCAGGCACTACTGAAGTAGTATAGTTTGCTGTCGGACTCTTGCACCCAGGCAGCTTCAAATGGAGGACAGAGCCCTCTAAGTGCAAGGGGCCTGACGGGTTGCATCCACAAGTGCAGAGGGAGCTGGCTGATGTCATTGCAAGGCCACTCTTTATTATCTTTGAATGGTCGTAGTGACTGGGAGAAGTTTCTGAAGACTGGAAGAGAACAAATATCACTTCTATCTTCAAGAAGGAAGATCTGGGGAACTACAGGCCAATCAGCCTCACTTCAATCCCTGGGAATGTGATAGAGGAAATCCTCCTGGAAACTATTTCTGAACACATGAAGGACAAGAAGGTGATTGGGATAGTCTGCACAGATTTATGAAGGGGAAATCATGCTTGACCAACTGTATTGCCATCTACAATGAGGTGACTAGCTTGGTGGATGAGAGGTGACCAGTGGATGTTGTTGACCTCAACTTTAGCAAAGCCTTTGGCGCTATCTCCCATAACTTAATCTCGTCAACTTCATAGGCAAGCTGACAAAGTACAGGTTAAATAAGTGGACAGTGAGGTAGATTGAAAACCAGCTGAACAGCTGGGCCCAGAGGGTTGTGATCAGTGGCACAAAGTCCAGTTGGAGACAAGTCACTAGTAGTGTACCCCAGGGCTCAATACTGGAGCCAGAACTGTCCAGCATCTTCATTAATGACCTGGACAATGGGGCAGAATGTAGCAGAGAACTGGGGCAAGAGGAAGCACATGAAGTTCAACAAGGGGAAATGCAAAATCCGGCACCTAGGGAGCAATAACTCCAGGTATCAGTATACACTGGAAGCAAACTGTATGGGAAGAAGCTTTGTGGAGAAGAACTTGCTGGACAACAAGAAGACCATGAGTCAGCAATGCACCCTCGTGGCAAAAAAAGGCCAACAATATCCTGGGCTGCATTTGGAAGAGCATTGCCAGCAGGTCAGGGGACATATCCTTCCCCTTTGCTCAGCACTGGTGAGACCACATCAAGGAGGACATAGACTTACTGAAGTGGGTCTAGCACAGGGCCACAAAGCAGATTAAAGGGACTGGAGGATCTTTCATAAAAGGAGAGGCTGAGAGAGCTGGGACTTTTCAGCCTGGAGAAGAGAAGGCTCGAGGGGATCTTATCAGTGTGTATAAATACCTGATGTGAGGGAATGAAGAAGAGGGAGCCAGATTCTCCTCAGCAGTTGCCAGTGACAGACCAAGAGGCAGTGGGCACAAATTAAAAAACAGGAAATTCCATCTGAACACAAGAAAACACTTTTTTATTGTGAGGGTGGTCAAACAGGGGGCGTGGCACATCAGCTAGGGCATGGCACATCAGTTTGCATGGGAGGGTGCACAGGGAGA